>NC_072441.2:11515151-11818181 GCF_028878055.3 Symphalangus syndactylus
GCTCTTACCCTCTTAGCGCTCCGAATGTCCACTTGCATTTTCTACAGAAAGAGTGTTCAGAACTGCGCAATCAAAAGTATGGTTTAACTCTGTTAGCTTAATGAACATATCAGAAATAAGTTTCTCACAATGCTTCTGTGTAGTTTTTATTTGAAGATATTATTTTTCCCAATAGAGGCCTCTTAGCGCTCAGAATGTCCAATTGCAGTTTCTACAGAAAGAGTGTTCCAGAACGGCTCAATCAAAAGTAAGGTTCAACTCTGTTAGTTGAATGCACAGAACAGAAAGAAGTTTCATACAATGCTTCTGTGTAGTTTATATTTGAACATATTCTTTTTTCCACTATTACCCACTTAGCGCTACGAATGTCCAGTTGCATTTTCTACAGACAGAGTGTTTCAAAACTGCTCAATCAAAAGTATGGTTTAACTCTGTTAGCTGAATTCTCAGATCAGAAAGAAATTTCACAGAATGCTTCTGTGTAGTTTATATTTGAATATATTCCTTTTTCCACTACTACTCTCTTAGCGCTCCAAATGTCCAGTTGCATTTTCTACAGAAAGAGTGTTCAGATCTGCTCAATCAAAAGTATGGTTTAACTCTGTTAGCTGAATGCACAGATCAGAAAGAAGTTTCACAGAATGATTCTGTGTAGTTTATATTTGGAGACATTCCTTTTTCCACTATTACCCTCTTAGCGCTCCGAATCTCCACTTGCATTTTCTACAGAAAGAGTGTTTCAGAACGGCTCAATCAATACTAAGGTTCAACTCTTTTAGTTGAACAAACAGAACAGAAAGAAGTTTCACACAATTCTTCTGTGTAGTTTTTATTTGTAGACATTCTTTTTCCCAATATAGGCCTCTTAGCGCTCAGAATGTCCAATTGCAGTTTCTACAGGAAGAGTGTTTCAGAACGGCTCAATCAAAAGTAAGGTTCAACTCTGTTAGTTGAATGCACAGAACAGAAAGAAGTTTCATACAATGCTTCTGTGTAGTTTATATTTGAACATATTCTTTTTTCCACTATTACCCACTTAGCGCTACGAATGTCCAGTTGCATTTTCTACAGACAGAGTGTTTCAAAACTGCTCAATCAAAAGTATGGTTTAACTCTGTTAGCTGAATGCTCAGATCAGAAAGAAGTTTCACAGAATGCTTCTGTGTAGTTTATATTTGAATATATTCCTTTTTCCACTACTACGCTCTTAGCGCTCCAAATGTCCAGTTGCATTTTCTACAGAAAGAGTGTTCAGATCTGCTCAATCAAAAGTATGGTTTAACTCTGTTAGCTGAATGCACAGATCAGAAAGAAGTTTCACCGAATGATTCTGTGTAGTTTATATTTGAAGACATTCCTTTTTCCACTATTACCCTCTTAGCGCTCCGAATCTCCACTTGCATTTTCTACAAAAAGAGTGTTTCATAACTGCTCAATCAAAAATATGTTTTATCTCTGTTAACTGAATTTACAGATCAGAAATAAGTTTCACAGAATGCATCTGTGTAGTTTTTATTTGAAGATATTCTTTTTCCCAATGTAGGCCTCTTAGCGCTTAGCATGTCCAAATGCAGTTTCTACAGAAAGAGTGTTTCAGAACGGCTCAATCAAAAGTAAGGTTCAACTCTGTTAGTTGAATGCACAGAACAGAAAGAATTTTCACAGAATGCTACTGTGTAGTTTATAATTGAATATATTCCTTTTTCCACTATTACCCTCTTAGCGCTCCGAATGTCCACTTGCATTTTCTACAGAAAGAGTGTTCAGAACTGCGCAATCAAAAGTATGGTTTAACTCTGTTAGCTTAATGAACATATCAGAAATAAGTTTCTCACAATGCTTCTGTGTAGTTTTTATTTGAAGATATTATTTTTCCCAATAGAGGCCTCTTAGCGCTCAGAATGTCCAATTGCAGTTTCTACAGAAAGAGTGTTTCAGAACGGCTCAATCAAAAGTAAGGTTCAACTCTGTTAGTTGAATGCACAGAACAGAAAGAAGTTTCATACAATGCTTCTGTGTAGTTTATATTTGAACATATTCTTTTTTCCACTATTACCCACTTAGCGCTACGAATGTCCCGTTGCATTTTCTACAGACAGAGTGTTTCAAAACTGCTCAATCAAAAGTATGGTTTAACTCTGTTAGCTGAATGCTCAGATCAGAAAGAAGTTTCACAGAATGCTTCTGTGTAGTTTATATTTGAATATATTACTTTTTCCACTACTACTCTCCTAGCGCTCCAAATGTCCAGTTGCATTTTCTACAGAAAGAGTGTTCAGATCTCCTCAATCAAAAGTATGGTTTAATTCTGTTAGCTGAATGCACAGATCAGAAAGAAGTTTCACAGAATGATTCTGTGTAGTTTATATTTGGAGACATTCCTTTTTCCACTATTACCCTCTTAGCGCTCCGAATCTCGACTTGCATTTTCTACAGAAAGAGTGTTTCAGAACGGCTCAACCAAAACTAAAGTTCAACTCTTTTAGTTGAACAAACAGAACAGAAAGAAGTTTCACACAATTCTTCTGTGTAGTTTTTATTTGTAGACATTCTTTTTCCCAATATAGGCCTCTTAGCGCTCAGAATGTCCAATTGCAGTTTCTACAGAAAGAGTGTTTCAGAACGGCTCAATCAAAAGTAAGGTTCAACTCTGTTAGTTGAATGCACAGAACAGAAAGAAGTTTCATACAATGCTTCTGTGTAGTTTATATTTGAATATATTCTTTTTTCCACTATTACCCACTTAGCGCTACGAATGTCCAGTTGCATTTTCTACAGACAGAGTGTTTCAAAACTGCTCAATCAAAAGTATGGTTTAAATCTGTTAGCTGAATGCTCAGATCAGAAAGCAGTTTCACAGAATGCTTCTCTGTAGTTTATATTTGAATATATTCCTTTTTCCACTACTACGCTCTTAGCGCTCCAAATGTCCAGTTGCATTTTCTACAGAAAGAGTGTTCAGATCTGCTCAATCAAAAGTATGGTTTAACTCTGTTAGCTGAATGCACAGATCAGAAAGAAGTTTCACCGAATGATTCTGTGTAGTTTATATTTGAAGACATTCCTTTTTCCACTATTACCCTGTTAGCGCTCCGAATCTCCACTTGCATTTTCTACAAAAACAGTGTTTCATAACTGCTCAATCAAAAATATGTTTTATCTCTGTTAACTGAATTTACAGATCAGAAATTAGTTTCACAGAATGCATCTGTGTAGTTTTTATTTGAAGATATTCTTTTTCCCAATGTAGGCCTCTTAGCGCTTAGCATGTCCAATTGCAGTTTCTACAGAAAGAGTGTTTCAGAACGGCTCAATCAAAAGTAAGGTTCAACTCTGTTAGTTGAATGCACAGAACAGAAAGAATTTTCACACAATGCTACTGTGTAGTTTATATTTGAATATATTCCTTTTTCCACTATTACCCTCTTAGCGCTCCGAATGTCCACTTGCATTTTCTACAGAAAGAGTGTTCAGAATTGCGCAATCAAAAGTATGGTTTAACTCTGTTAGCTTAATGAACATATCAGAAATAAGTTTCACACAATGCTTCTGTGTAGTTTTTATTTGAAGATATTATTTTCCCCAATAGAGGCCTCTTAGCGCTCAGAATGTCCAATTGCAGTTTCTACAGAAAGAGTGTTTCAGAACGGCTCAATCAAAAGTAAGGTTCAACTCTGTTAGTTGAATGCACAGAACAGAAAGAAGTTTCATACAATGCTTCTGTGTAGTTTATATTTGAACATATTCTTTTTTCCACTATTACCCACTTAGCGCTACGAATGTCCAGTTGCATTTTCTACAGACAGAGTGTTTCAAAACTGCTCAATCAAAAGTATGGTTTAACTCTGTTAGCTGAATGCTCAGATCAGAAAGAAGTTTCACAGAATGCTTCTGTGTAGTTTATATTTGAATATATTACTTTTTCCACTACTACGCTCTTAGCACTCCAAATGTCCAGTTGCATTTTCTACAGAAAGAGTGTTCAGATCTGCTCAATCAAAAGTATGGTTTAACTCTGTTAGCTGAATGCACAGATCAGAAAGAAGTTTCACCGAATGATTCTGTGTAGTTTATATTTGAAGACATTCCTTTTTCCACTGTTACCCTCTTAGCGCTCCGAATCTCCTCTTGCATTTTCTACAAAAAGAGTGTTTCATAACTGCTCAATCAAAAATATGTTTTATCTCTGTTAACTGAATTTACAGATCAGAAATAAGTTTCACAGAATGCATTTGTGTAGTTTTTATTTGAAGATATTCTTTTTCCCAATGTAGGCCTCTTAGCGCTTAGCATGTCCAATTGCAGTTTCTACAGAAAGAGTGTTTCAGAACGGCTCAATCAAAAGTAAGGTTCAACTCTGTTAGTTGAATGCACAGAACAGAAAGTATTTTCACAGAATGCTACTGTGTAGTTTATATTTGAATATATTCCTTTTTCCACTATTACCCTCTTAGCGCTCCGAATGTCCACTTGCATTTTCTACAGAAAGAGTGTTCAGAACTGCGCAATCAAAAGTATGGTTTAACTCTGTTAGCTTAATGAACATATCAGAAATAAGTTTCACACAATGCTTCTGTGTAGTTTTTATTTGAAGATATTATTTTTCCCAATAGAGGCCTCTTAGCGCTCAGAATGTCCAATTGCAGTTTCTACAGAAAGAGTGTTTCAGAAAGGCTCAATCAAAGTAAGGTTCAACTCTGTTAGTTGAATGCACAGATCAGAAAGAAGTTTCATACAATGCTTCTGTGTAGTTTATATTTGAACATATTCTTTTTTCCACTATTACCCACTTAGCGCTACGAATGTCCCGTTGCATTTTCTACAGACAGAGTGTTTCAAAACTGCTCAATCAAAAGTATGGTTTAACTCTGTTAGCTGAATGCTCAGATCAGAAAGAAGTTTCACAGAATGCTTCTGTGTAGTTTATATTTGAATATATTCCTTTTTCCACTACTACTCTCTTAGCGCTCCAAATGTCCAGTTGCATTTTCTACAGAAAGAGTGTTCAGATCTGCTCAATCAAAAGTATGGTTTAACTCTGTTAGCTGAATGCACAGATCAGAAAGAAGTTTCACAGAATGATTCTGTGTAGTTTATATTTGGAGACATTCCTTTTTCCACTATTACCCTCTTAGCGCTCCGAATCTCCACTTGCATTTTCTACAGAAAGAGTGTTTCAGAACGGCTCAATCAAAACTAAGGTTCAACTCTTTTAGTTGAACAAACAGAACAGAAAGAAGTTTCACACAATTCTTCTGTGTAGTTTTTATTTGTAGACATTCTTTTTCCCAATATAGGCCTCCTAGCGCTCAGAATGACCAATTGCAGTTTCTACAGAAAGAGTGTTTCAGAACGGCTCAATCAAAAGTAAGGTTCGTCTCTGTTAGTTGAATGCACAGAACAGAAAGAAGTTTCATACAATGCTTCTGTGTAGTTTATATTTGAACATATTCTTTTTTCCACTATTACCCACTTAGCGCTACGAATGACCAGTTGCATTTTCTACAGACAGAGTGTTTCAAAACTGTTCAATCAAAAGTATGGTTTAACTCTGTTAGCTGAATGCTCAGATCAGAAAGAAGTTTCACAGAATGATTCTGTGTAGTTTATATTTGAAGACATTCCTTTTTCCACTATTACCCTCTTAGCGCTCCGAATCTCCACTTGCATTTTCTACAAAAAGAGTGTTTCATAACTGCTCAATCAAAAATATGTTTTATCTGTGTTAACTGAATTTACAGATCAGAAATAAGTTTCACAGAATGCATCTGTGTAGTTTTTCTTTGAAGATATTCTTTTTCCCAATGTAGGCCTCTTAGCGCTTAGCATGTCCAATTGCAGTTTCTACAGAAAGAGTGTTTCAGAACGGCTCAATCAAAAGTAAGGTTCAACTCTGTTAGTTGAATGCACAGAACAGAAAGAATTTTCACAGAATGCTACTGTGTAGTTTATATTTGAATATATTCCTTTTTCCACTATTACCCTCTTAGCGCTCCGAATGTCCACTTGCATTTTCTACAGAAAGAGTGTTCAGAACTGCGCAATCAAAAGTATGGTTTAAATTTGTTAGCTTAATGAACATATCAGAAATAAGTTTCACACAATGCTTCTGTGTAGTTTTTATTTGAAGATATTATTTATCCCAATAGTGGCCTCTTAGCGCTCAGAATGTCCAATTGCAGTTTCTACAGAAAGAGTGTTTCAGAACGGCTCAATCAAAAGTAAGGTTCAACTCTGTTAGTTGAATGCACAGAACAGAAAGAAGTTTCATACAATGCTTCTGTGTAGTTTATATTTGAACATATTCTTTTTTCCACTATTACCCACTTAGAGCTACGAATGTCCAGTTGCATTTTCTACAGACAGAGTGTTTCAAAACTGCTCAATCAAAAGTATGGTTTAACTCTGTTAGCTGAATGCTCATATCAGAAAGAAGTTTCACAGAATGCTTCTGTGTAGTTTATATTTGAATATATTCCTTTTTCCACTACTACTCTCTTAGCGCTCCAAATGTCCAGTTGCATTTTCTACAGAAAGAGTGTTCAGATCTGCTCAATCAAAAGTGTGGTTTAACTCTGTTAGCTGAATGCACAGATCAGAAAGAAGTTTCACAGAATGATTCTGTGAAGTTTATATTTGGAGACATTCCTTTTTCCACTATTACCCTCTTAGCGCTCCGAATCTCCACTTGCATTTTCTACAGAAAGAGTGTTTCAGAACGGCTCAATCAAAACTAAGGTTCAACTCTTTTAGTTGAACAAACAGAACAGAAAGAAGTTTCACACAATTCTTCTGTGTAGTTTTTATTTGTAGACATTCTTTTTCCCAATATAGGCCTCCTAGCGCTCAGAATGTCCAATTGCAGTTTCTACAGAAAGAGTGTTTCAGAACGGCTCAATCAAAAGTAAGGTTCATCTCTGTTAGTTGAATGCACAGAACAGAAAGAAGTTTCATACAATTCTTCTGTGTAGTTTATATTTGAACATATTCTTTTTTCCACTATTACCCACTTAGCGCTACGAATGTCCAGTTGCATTTTCTACAGACAGATTGTTTCAAATCTGTTCAATCAAAAGTATGGTTTAACTCTGTTAGCTGAATGCTCAGATCAGAAAGAAGTTTCACAGAATGCTTCTGTGTAGTTTATATTTGAATATATTCCTTTTTCCACTACTACGCTCTTAGCGCTCCAAATGTGCAGTTACATTTTCTACAGAAAGAGTGTTCAGATCTGCTCAATCAAAAGTATGGTTTAACTCTGTTAGCTGAATGCACAGATCAGAAAGCAGTCTCACCGAATGATTCTGTTTAGTTTATACTTGAAGACATTCCTTTTTCCACTATTACCCTCTTAGCGCTCGGAATCTCCACTTGCATTTTCTACAAAAAGAGTGTTTCATAACTGCTCAATCAAAAATATGTTTTATCTCTGTTAACTGAATTTACAGATCAGAAATAAGTTTCACAGAATGCATCTGTGTAGTTTTTATTTGAAGATATTCTTTTTCCCAATGTAGGCCTCTTAGCGCTTAGCATTTCCAATTGCAGTTTCTACAGAAAGAGTGTTTCAGAACGGCTCAATCAAAAGTAAGGTTCAACTCTGTTAGTTGAATGCACAGAACAGAAAGTATTTTCACAGAATGCTACTGTGTAGTTTATATTTGAATATATTCCTTTTTCCACTATTACCCTCTTAGCGCTCCGAATGTCCACTTGCATTTTCTACAGAAAGAGTGTTCAGAACTGCGCAATCAAAAGTATGGTTTAACTCTGTTAGCTTAATGAACATATCCCAAATAAGTTTCAGGCAATGCTTCTGTGTAATTTTTAATTGAAGTTATTATTTTTCCCAATAGAGGCCTCTTAGCGCTCAGAATGTCCAATTGCAGTTTCTACAGAAAGAGTGTTTCAGAAAGGCTCAATCAAAAGTAAGGTTCAACTCTGTTAGTTGAATGCACAGAACAGAAAGAAGTTTCATACAATGCTTCTGTGTAGTTTATATTTGAACATATTCTTTTTTCCACTATTACCCACTTAGCGCTACGAATGTCCCGTTGCATTTTCTACAGACAGAGTGTTTCAAACTGCACAATCAAAAGTATGGTTTAACTCTGTTAGCTGAATGCTCAGACCAGAAAGAAGTTTCACAGAATGCTTCTGTGTAGTTTATATTTGAATATATTCCTTTTTCCACTACTACTCTCTTAGCGCTCCAAATGTCCATTTGCATTTTCTACAGAAAGAGTGTTCAGATCTGCTCAATCAAAAGTATGGTTTAACTCTGTTAGCTGAATGCACAGATCAGAAAGAAGTTTCACAGAAAGATTCTGTGTAGTTTATATTTGGAGACATTCCTTTTTCCACTATTACCCTCTTAGCGCTCCGAATCTCCACTTGCATTTTCCACAGAAAGAGTGTTTCAGAAGGGCTCAATCAAAACTAAGGTTCAAATCTTTTAGTTGAACAAACAGAACAGAAAGAAGTTTCACACAATGCTTCTGTGTAGTTTTTATTTGAAGATATTATTTTTCCCAATAGAGGCCTCTTAGCGCTCAGAATGTCCAATTGCAGTTTCTACAGAAAGAGTGTTTCAGAACGGCTCAATCAAAAGTAAGGTTCAACTCTGTTGGTTGAATGCACAGAACAGAAAGAAGTTTCATACAATGCTTCTGTGTAGTTTATATTTGAACATATTCTTTTTTCCACTATTACCCACTTAGCGCTACGAATGTCCATTTGCATTTTCTACAGACAGAGTGTTTCAAAACTGCTCAATCAAAAGTATGGTTTAAGTCTGTTAGCTGAATGCTCAGATCAGAAAGAAGTTTCACAGAATGCTTCTGTGTAGTTTATATTTGAATATATTCCTTTTTCCACTTCTACGCTCTTAGCGCTCCAAATGTCCAGTTGCATTTTCTACAGAAAGAGTGTTCAGATCTGCTCAATCAAAAGTATGGTTTAACTCTGTTAGCTGAATGCACAGATCAGAAAGAAGTTTCACCGAATGATTCTGTGTAGTTTATATTTGAAGACATTCCTTTTTCCACTATTACCCTCTTAGCGCTCCGAATCTCCACTTGCATTTTCTACAAAAAGAGTGTTTCATAACTGCTCAATCAAAAATATGTTTTATCTCTGTTAACTGAATTTACAGATCAGAAATAAGTTTCACAGAATGCATCTGTGTAGTTTTTATTTGAAGATATTCTTTTTCCCAATGTAGGCCTCTTAGCGCTTAGCATGTCCAATTGCAGTTTCTACAGAAAGAGTGTTTCAGAACGGCTCAATCAAAAGTAAGGTTCAACTCTGTTAGTTGAATGCACGGAACAGAAAGAATTTTCACAGAATGCTACTGTGTAGTTTATATTTGAATATATTCCTTTTTCCACTATTACCCTCTTAGCGCTCCGAATGTCCACTTGCATTTTCTGCAGAAAGAGTGTTCAGAACTGCGCAATCAAAAGTATGGTTTAACTCTGTTAGCTTAATGAACATATCAGAAATAATTTCACACAATGCTTCTGTGTAGTTTTTATTTGAAGATATTATTTTTCCCAATAGAGGCCTCTTAGCGCTCAGAATGTCCAATTGCAGTTTCTACAGAAAGAGTGTTTCAGAACGGCTCAATCAAAAGTAAGGTTCAACTCTGTTAGTTGAATGCACAGAACAGAAAGAAGTTTCATACAATGCTTCTGTGTAGTTTATATTTGAACATATTCTTTTTTCCACTATTACCCACTTAGCGCTACGAATGTCCAGTTGCATTTTCTACAGACAGAGTGTTTCAAAACTGCTCAATCAAAAGTATGGTTTAACTCTGTTAGCTGAATGCTCAGATCAGAAAGAATTTTCACAGAATGCTTCTGTGTAGTTTATATTTGAATATATTCCTTTTTCCGCTACTACTCTCTTAGCGCTCCAAATGTCCAGTTGCATTTTCTACAGAAAGAGTGTTTAGATCTGCTCAATGAAAAGTATGGTTTAACTCTGTTAGCTGAATGCACAGATCAGAAAGAAGTTTCACAGAATGATTCTGTGTAGTTTATATTTGGAGACATTCCTTTTTCCACTATTACCCTCTTAGCGCTCAGAATGTCCAATTGCAGTTTCTACAGAAAGAGTGTTTCAGAAAGGCTCAATCAAAAGTAAGGTTCAACTCTGTTAGTTGAATGCACAGAACAGAAAGAAGTTTCATACAATGCTTCTGTGTAGTTTATATTTGAACATATACTTTTTTCCACTATTACCCACTTAGCGCTACGAATGTCCAGTTGCATTTTCTACAGACAGAGTGTTTCAAAACTGTTCAATCAAAAGTATGGTTTAACTCTGTTAGCTGAATGCTCAGATCAGAAAGAAGTTTCACAGAATGCTTCTGTGTAGTTTATATTTGAATATATTGCTTTTTCCACTACTACGCTCTTAGCGCTCCAAATGTGCAGTTGCATTTTCTACAGAAAGAGTGTTCAGATCTGCTCAATCAAAAGTATGGTTTAACTCTGTTAGCTGAATGCACAGATCAGAAAGCAGTTTCACCGAATGTTTCTGTGTAGTTTATATTTGAAGACATTCCTTTTTCCACTGTTACCCTCTTAGCGCTCGGAATCTCCAGTTGCATTTTCTACAAAAAGAGTGTTTCATAACTGCTCAATCAAAAATATGTTTTATCTCTGTTAACTGAATTTACAGATCAGAAATAAGTTTCACAGAATGCATCTGTGTAGTTTTTATTTGAAGATATTCTTTTTCCCAATGTAGGCCTCTTAGCGCTTAGCATGTCCAATTGCAGTTTCTACAGAAAGAGTGTTTCAGAACGGCTCAATCAAAAGTAAGGTTCAACTCTGTTAGTTGAATGCACAGAACAGAAAGTATTTTCACAGAATGCTACTGTGTAGTTTATATTTGAATATATTCCTTTTTCCACTATTACCCTCTTAGCGCTCCGAATGTCCACTTGCATTTTCTACAGAAAGAGTGTTCAGAACTGCGCAATCAAAAGTATGGTTTAACTCTGTTAGCTTAATGAACATATCCCAAATAAGTTTCAGACAATGCTTCTGTGTAGTTTTTAATTGAAGATATTATTTTTCCCAATAGAGGCCTCTTAGCGCTCAGAATGTCCAATTGCAGTTTCTACAGAAAGAGTGTTTCAGAAAGGCTCAATCAAAAGTAAGGTTCAACTCTGTTAGTTGAATGCACAGAACAGAAAGAAGTTTCATACAATGCTTCTGTGTAGTTTATATTTGAACATATTCTTTTTTCCACTATTACCCACTTAGCGCTACGAATGTCCCGTTGCATTTCCTACAGACAGAGTGTTTCAAAACTGCTCAATCAAAAGTATGGTTTAACTCTGTTAGCTGAATGCTCAGATCAGAAAGAAGTTTCACAGAATGCTTCTGTGTAGTTTATATTTGAATATATTCCTTTTTCCACTACTACTCTCTTAGCGCTCCAAATGTCCAGTTGCATTTTCTACAGAAAGAGTGTTCAGATCTGCTCAATCAAAAGTATGGTTTAACTCTGTTAGCTGAATGCACAGATCAGAAAGAAGTTTCACAGAATGATTCTGTGTAGTTTATATTTGGAGACATTCCTTTTTCCACTATTACCCTCTTAGCGCTTCGAATCTCCACTTGCATTTTCTACAGAAAGAGTGTTTCAGAAGGGCTCAATCAAAACTAAGGTTCAACTCTTTTAGTTGAACAAACAGAACAGAAAGAAGTTTCACACAATGCTTCTGTGTAGTTTTTATTTGAAGATATTATTTTTCCCAATAGAGGCCTCTTAGCGCTCAGAATGTCCAATTGCAGTTTCTACAGAAAGAGTGTTTCAGAACGGCTCAATCAAAAGTAAGGTTCAACTCTGTTAGTTGAATGCATAGAACAGAAAGAAGTTTCATACAATGCTTCTGTGTAGTTTATATTTGAACATAATCTTTTTTCCACTATTACCCACTTAGCGCTACGAATGTCCAGTTGCATTTTCTACAGACAGAGTGTTTCAAAACTGCTCAATCAAAAGTATGGTTTAACTCTGTTAGCTGAATGCTCAGATCAGAAAGAAGTTTCACAGAATGCTTCTGTGTAGTTTATATTTGATTATATTCCTTTTTCCACTACTACGCTCTTAGCGCTCCAAATGTCCAGTTGCATTTTCTACAGAAAGAGTGTTCAGATGTGCTCAATCAAAAGTATGGTTTAATTCTGTTAGCTGAATGCACAGATCAGAAAGAAGTTTCACCTAATGATTCTGTGTAGTTTATATTTGAAGACATTCCTTTTTCCACTATTACCCCCTTAGCGCTCCGAATCTCCACTTGCATTTTCTACAAAAAGAGTGTTTCATAACTGCTCAATCAAAAATATGTTTTATCTCTGTTAACTGAATTTACAGATCAGAAATAAGTTTCACAGAATGCATCTGTGTAGTTTTTATTTGAAGATATTCTTTTTCCCAATGTAGGCCTCTTAGCGCTTAGCATGTCCAATTGCAGTTTCTACAGAAAGAGTGTTTCAGAACGGCTCAATCAAAAGTAAGGTTCAACTCTGTTAGTTGAATGCACAGAACAGAAAGAATTTTCACAGAATGCTACTGTGTAGTTTATATTTGAATATATTCCTTTTTCCACAATTACCCTCTTAGCGCTCCGAATGTCCACTTGCATTTTCTACAGAAAGAGTGTTCAGAACTGCGCAATCAAAAGTATGGTTTAACTCTGTTAGCTTAATGAACATATCAGAAATAAGTTTCACACAATGCTTCTGTGTAGTTTTTATTTGAAGATATTATTTTTCCCAATAGAGGCCTCTTAGCGCTCAGAATGTCCAATTGCAGTTTCTACAGAAAGAGTGTTTCAGAACGGCTCAATCAAAAGTAAGGTTCATCTCTGTTAGTTGAATGCACAGAACAGAAAGAAGTTTCATACAATGCTTCTGTGTAGTTTATATTTGAACATATTCTTTTTTCCACTATTACCCACTTAGCGCTACGAATGTCCAGTTGCATTTTCTACAGACAGAGTGTTTCAAAACTGTTCAATCAAAAGTATGGTTTAACTCTGTTAGCTGAATGCTCAGATCAGATAGAAGTTTCACAGAATGCTTCTGTGTAGTTTATATTTGAATATATTCCTTTTTCCACTACTACGCTCTTAGCGCTCCAAATGTGCAGTTGCATTTTCTACAGAAAGAGTGTTCAGATCTGCTCAATCAAAAGTATGGTTTAACTCTGTTAGCTGAATGCACAGATCAGAAAGAAGTTTCACCGAATGATTCTGTGTAGTTTATATTTGAAGACATTCCTTTTTCCACTGTTACCCTCTTAGCGCTCGGAATCTCCAGTTGCATTTTCTACAAAAAGAGTGTTTCATAACTGCTCAATCAAAAATATGTTTTATTTCTGTTAACTGAATTTACAGATCAGAAATAAGTTTCACAGAATGCATCTGTGTAGTTTTTATTTGAAGATATTCTTTTTCCCAATGTAGGCCTCTTAGCGCTTAGCATGTCCAATTGCAGTTTCTACAGAAAGAGTGTTTCAGAACGGCTCAATCAAAAGTAAGGATCAACTCTGTTAGTTGAATGCACAGAACAGAAAGAATTTTCACAGAATGCTACTGTGTAGTTTATATTTGAATATATTCCTTTTTCCACTATTACCCTCTTAGCGCTCCGAATGTCCACTTGCATTTTCTACAGAAAGAGTGTTCAGAACTGCGCAATCAAAAGTATGGTTTAACTCTGTTAGCTTAATGAACATATCCCAAATAAGTTTCAGACAATGCTTCTGTGTAGTTTTTAATTGAAGATATTATTTTTCCCAATAGAGGCCTCTTAGCGCTCAGAATGTCCAATTGCAGTTTCTACAGAAAGAGTGTTTCCGAAAGGCTCAATCAAATGTAAGGTTCAACTCTGTTAGTTGAATGCACAGAACAGAAAGAAGTTTCATACAATGCTTCTGTGTAGTTTATATTTGAACATATTCTTTTTTCCACTATTACCCACTTAGCGCTACGAATGTCCCGTTGCATTTCCTACAGACAGAGTGTTTCAAAACTGCTCAATCAAAAGTATGGTTTAACTCTGTTAGCTGAATGCTCAGATCAGAAAGAAGTTTCACAGAATGCTTCTGTGTAGTTTATATTTGAATATATTCCTTTTTCCACTACTACTCTCTTAGCGCTCCAAATGTCCAGTTGCATTTTCTACAGAAAGAGTGTTCAGATCTGCTCAATCAAAAGTATGGTTTAACTCTGTTAGCTGAATGCACAGATCAGAAAGAAGTTTCACAGAATGATTCTGTGTAGTTTATATTTGGAGACATTCCTTTTTCCACTATTACCCTCTTAGCGCTTCGAATCTCCACTTGCATTTTCTACAGAAAGAGTGTTTCAGAAGGGCTCAATCAAAACTAAGGTTCAACTCTTTTAGTTGAACAAACAGAACAGAAAGAAGTTTCACACAATGCTTCTGTGTAGTTTTTATTTGAAGGTATTATTTTTCCCAATAGAGGCCTCTTAGCGCTCAGAATGTCCAATTGCAGTTTCTACAGAAAGAGTGTTTCAGAACGGCTCAATCAAAAGTAAGGTTCAACTCTGTTAGTTGAATGCACAGAACAGAAAGAAGTTTCATACAATGCTTCTGTGTAGTTTATATTTGAACATAATCTTTTTTCCACTATTACCCACTTAGCGCTACGAATGTCCAGTTGCATTTTCTACAGACAGAGTGTTTCAAAACTGCTCAATCAAAAGTATGGTTTAACTCTGTTAGCTGAATGCTCAGATCAGAAAGAAGTTTCACAGAATGCTTCTGTGTAGTTTATATTTGAATATATTCCTTTTTCCACTACTACGCTCTTAGCGCTCCAAATGTCCAGTTGCATTTTCTACAGAAAGAGTGTTCAGATGTGCTCAATCAAAAGTATGGTTTAATTCTGTTAGCTGAATGCACAGATCAGAAAGAAGTTTCACCGAATGATTCTGTGTACTTTATATTTGAAGACATTCCTTTTTCCACTATTACCCTCTTAGCGCTCCGAATCTCCACTTGCATTTTCTACAAAAAGAGTGTTTCATAACTGCTCAATCAAAAATATGTTTTATCTCTGTTAACTGAATTTACAGATCAGAAATAAGTTTCACAGAATGCATCTGTGTAGTTTTTATTTGAAGATATTCTTTTTCCCAATGTAGGCCTCTTAGCGCTTAGCATGTCCAATTGCAGTTTCTACAGAAAGAGTGTTTCAGAACGGCTCAATCAAAAGTAAGGTTCAACTCTGTTAGTTGAATGCACAGAACAGAAAGAATTTTCACAGAATGCTACTGTGTAGTTTATATTTGAATATATTCCTTTTTCCACTATTACCCTCTTAGCGCTCCGAATGTCCACTTGCATTTTCTACAGAAAGAGTGTTCAGAACTGCGCAATCAAAAGTATGGTTTAACTCTGTTAGCTTAATGAACATATCAGAAATAAGTTTCACACAATGCTTCTGTGTAGTTTTTATTTGAAGATATTATTTTTCCCAATAGAGGCCTCTTAGCGCTCAGAATGTCCAATTGCAGTTTCTACAGAAAGAGTGTTTCAGAACGGCTCAATCAAAAGTAAGGTTCATCTCTGTTAGTTGAATGCACAGAACAGAAAGAAGTTTCATACAATGCTTCTGTGTAGTTTATATTTGAACATATTCTTTTTTCCACTATTACCCACTTAGCGCTACGAATGTCCAGTTGCATTTTCTACAGACAGAGTGTTTCAAATCTGTTCAATCAAAAGTATGGTTTAACTCTGTTAGCTGAATGCTCAGATCAGAAAGAAGTTTCACAGAATGCTTCTGTGTAGTTTATATTTGAATATATTCCTTTTTCCACTACTACGCTCTTAGCGCTCCAAATGTGCAGTTGCATTTTCTACAGAAAGAGTGTTCAGATCTGCTCAATCAAAAGTATGGTTTAACTCTGTTAGCTGAATGCACAGATCAGAAAGCAGTTTCACCGAATGATTCTGTGTAGTTTATATTTGAAGACATTCCTTTTTCCACTGTTACCCTCTTAGCGCTCGGAATCTCCAGTTGCATTTTCTACAAAAAGAGTGTTTCATAACTGCTCAATCAAAAATATGTTTTATCTCTGTTAACTGAATTTACAGATCAGAAATAAGTTTCACAGAATGCATCTGTGTAGTTTTTATTTGAAGATATTCTTTTTCCCAATGTAGGCCTCTTAGCGCTTAGCATGTCCAATTGCAGTTTCTACAGAAAGAGTGTTTCAGAACGGCTCAATCAAAAGTAAGGTTCAACTCTGTTAGTTGAATGCACAGAACAGAAAGAATTTTCACAGAATGCTACTGTGTAGTTTATATTTGAATATATTCCTTTTTGCACTATTACCCTCTTAGCGCTCCGAATGTCCACTTGCATTTTCTACAGAAAGAGTGTTCAGAACTGCGCAATCAAAAGTATGGTTTAACTCTGTTAGCTTAATGAACATATCCCAAATAAGTTTCAGACAATGCTTCTGTGTAGTTTTTAATTGAAGATATTATTTTTCCCAATAGAGGCCTCTTAGCGCTCAGAATGTCCAATTGCAGTTTCTACAGAAAGAGTGTTTCAGAAAGGCTCAATCAAATGTAAGGTTCAACTCTGTTAGTTGAATGCACAGAACAGAAAGAAGTTTCATACAATGCTTCTGTGTAGTTTATATTTGAACATATTCTTTTTTCCACTATTACCCACTTAGCGCTACGAATGTCCCGTTGCATTTCCTACAGACAGAGTGTTTCAAAACTGCTCAATCAAAAGTATGGTTTAACTCTGTTAGCTGAATGCTCAGATCAGAAAGAAGTTTCACAGAATGCTTCTGTGTAGTTTATATTTGAATATATTCCTTTTTCCACTACTACTCTCTTAGCGCTCCAAATGTCCAGTTGCATTTTCTACAGAAAGAGTGTTCAGATCTGCTCAATCAAAAGTATGGTTTAACTCTGTTAGCTGAATGCACAGATCAGAAAGAAGTTTCACAGAATGATTCTGTGTAGTTTATATTTGGAGACATTCCTTTTTCCACTATTACCCTCTTAGCGCTTCGAATCTCCACTTGCATTTTCTACAGAAAGAGTGTTTCAGAAGGGCTCAATCAAAACTAAGGTTCAACTCTTTTAGTTGAACAAACAGAACAGAAAGAAGTTTCACACAATGCTTCTGTGTAGTTTTTATTTGAAGATATTATTTTTCCCAATAGAGGCCTCTTAGCGCTCAGAATGTCCAATTGCAGTTTCTACAGAAAGAGTGTTTCAGAACGGCTCAATCAAAAGTAAGGTTCAACTCTGTTAGTTGAATGCACAGAACAGAAAGAAGTTTCATACAATGCTTCTGTGTAGTTTATATTTGAACATAATCTTTTTTCCACTATTACCCACTTAGCGCTACGAATGTCCAGTTGCATTTTCTACAGACAGAGTGTTTCAAAACTGCTCAATCAAAAGTATGGTTTAACTCTGTTAGCTGAATGCTCAGATCAGAAAGAAGTTTCACAGAATGCTTCTGTGTAGTTTATATTTGAATATATTCCTTTTTCCACTACTACGCTCTTAGCGCTCCAAATATGCAGTTGCATTTTCTACAGAAAGAGTGTTCAGATCTGCTCAATCAAAAGTATGGTTTAACTCTGTTAGCTGAATGCACAGATCAGAAAGCAGTTACACCGAATGATTCTGTGTAGTTTATTTGAAGACATTCCTTTTTCCACTGTTACCCTCTTAGCGCTCGGAATCTCCACTTGCATTTTCTACAAAAAGAGTGTTTCATAACTGCTCAATTAAAAATATGTTTTATCTCTGTTAACTGAATTTACAGATCAGAAATAAGTTTCACAGAATGCATCTGTGTAGTTTTTATTTGAAGATATTCTTTTTCCCAATGTAGGCCTCTTAGCGCTTAGCATGTCCAATTGCAGTTTCTACAGAAAGAGTGTTTCAGAACGGCTCAATCAAAAGTAAGGTTCAACTCTGTTAGTTGAATGCACGGAACAGAAAGAATTTTCACAGAATGCTACTGTGCAGTTTATATTTGAATATATTCCTTTTTCCACTATTACCCTCTTAGCGCTCCGAATGTGCACTTGAATTTTCTACAGAAAGAGTGTTCAGAACTGCGCAATCAAAAGTATGGTTTAACTCTGTTAGCTTAATGAACATATCCCAAATAAGTTTCAGACAATGCTTCTGTGTAGTTTTTAATTGAAGATATTATTTTTCCCAATAGAGGCCTCTTAGCGCTCAGAATGTCCAATTGCAGTTTCTACAGAAAGAGTGTTTCAGAAAGGCTCAATCAAAAGTAAGGTTCAACTCTGTTAGTTGAATGCACAGAACAGAAAGAAGTTTCATACAATGCTTCTGTGTAGTTTATATTTGAACATATTCTTTTTTCCACTATTACCCACTTAGCGCTACGAATGTCCCGTTGCATTTTCTACAGACAGAGTGTTTCAAAACTGCTCAATCAAAAGTATGGTTTAACTCTGTTAGCTGAATGCTCAGATCAGAAAGAAGTTTCACAGAATGCTTCTGTGTAGTTTATATTTGAATATATTCCTTTTTCCACTACTTCTCTCTTAGCGCTCCAAATGTCCAGTTGCATTTTCTACAGAAAGAGTGTTCAGATCTGCTCAATCAAAAGTATGGTTTAACTCTGTTAGCTGAATGCACAGATGAGAAAGAAGTTTCACAGAATGATTCTGTGTAGTTTATATTTGGAGACATTCCTTTTTCCACTATTACCCTCTTAGCGCTCCGAATCTCCACTTGCATTTTCTACAGAAAGAGTGTTTCAGAAGGGCTCAATCAAAACTAAGGTTCAACTCTTTTAGTTGAACAAACAGAACAGAAAGAAGTTTCACACAATGCTTCTGTGTAGTTTTTATTTGAAGATATTATTTTTCCCAATAGAGGCCTCTTAGCGCTCAGAATGTCCAATTGCAGTTTCTACAAAAAGAGTGTTTCAGAACGGCTCAATCAAAAGTAAGGTTCAACTCTGTTAGTTGAATGCACAGAACAGAAAGAAGTTTCATACAATGCTTCTGTGTAGTTTATATTTGAACATATTCTTTTTTCCACTATTACCCACTTAGCGCTACGAATGTCCAGTTGCATTTTCTACAGACAGAGTGTTTCAAAACTGCTCAATCAAAAGTATGGTTTAACTCTGTTAGCTGAATGCTCAGATCAGAAAGTAGTTTCACAGAATGCTTCTGTGTAGTTTATATTTGAATATATTCCTTTTTCCACTACTACGCTCTTAGCGCTCCAAATGTCCAGTTGCATTTTCTACAGAAAGAGTGTTCACATCTGCTCAATCAAAAGTATGGTTTAACTCTGTTAGCTGAATGCACAGATCAGAAAGAAGTTTCACCGAATGATTCTGTGTAGTTTATATTTGAAGACATTCCTTTTTCCACTATT
This sequence comes from Symphalangus syndactylus, assembly GCF_028878055.3. Lineage (NCBI taxonomy): Eukaryota > Metazoa > Chordata > Mammalia > Primates > Hylobatidae > Symphalangus > Symphalangus syndactylus. Next base: position 11,534,612 of record NC_072441.2, read on the forward strand.
ACCCTCTTAGCGCTCCGAATCTCCACTTGCATTTTCTACAAAAAGAGTGTTTCATAACTGCTAAATCAAAAATATGTTTTATCTCTGTTAACTGAATTTACAGATCAGAAATAAGTTTCACAGAATGCATCTGTGTAGTTTTTATTTGAAGATATTCTTTTTCCCAATGTAGGCCTCTTAGCGCTTAGCATGTCCAATTGCAGTTTCTACAGAAAGAGTGTTTCAGAACGGCTCAATCAAAAGTAAGGTTCAACTCTGTTAGTTGAATTCACAGAAAAGAAAGAATTTTCACAGAATGCTACTGTGTAGTTTATATTTGAATATATTCCTTTTTCCACTATTACCCTCTTAGCGCTCCGAATGTCCACTTGAATTTTCTACAGAAAGAGTGTTCAGAACTGCGCAATCAAAAGTATGGTTTAACTCTGTTAGCTTAATGAACATATCAGAAATAAGTTTCACACAATGCTTCTGTGTAGTTTTTATTTGAAGATATTATTTTTCCCAATAGAGGCCTCTTAGCGCTCAGAATGTCCAATTGCAGTTTCTACAGAAAGAGTGTTTCAGAACGGCTCAATCAAAAGTAAGGTTCAACTCTGTTAGTTGAATGCACAGAACAGAAAGAAGTTTCATACAATGCTTCTGTGTAGTTTATATTTGAACATATTCTTTTTTCCACTATTACCCACTTAGCGCTACGAATGTCCAGTTGCATTTTCTACAGACAGAGTGTTTCAAAACTGCTCAATCAAAAGTATGGTTTAACTCTGTTAGCTGAATGCTCAGATCAGAAAGAAGTTTCACAGAATGCTTCTGTGTAGTTTATATTTGAATATATTCCTATTTCCGCTACTACTCTCTTAGCGCTCCAAATGTCCAGTTGCATTTTCTACAGAAAGAGTGTTCAGATCTGCTCAATGAAAAGTATGGTTTAACTCTGTTAGCTGAATGCACAGATCAGAAAGAAGTTTCACAGAATGATTCTGTGTAGTTTATATTTGGAGACATTCCTTTTTCCACTATTACCCTCTTAGCGCTCAGAATGTCCAATTGCAGTTTCTACAGAAAGAGTGTTTCAGAAAGGCTCAATCAAAAGTAAGGTTCAACTCTGTTAGTTGAATGCACAGAACAGAAAGAAGTTTCATACAATGCTTCTGTGTAGTTTACATTTGAACATATATTTTTTCCACTATTACCCACTTAGCGCTACGAATGTCCAGTTGCATTTTCTACAGACAGAGTGTTTCAAAACTGCTCAATCAAAATTATGGTTTAACTCTGTTAGCTGAATGCTCAGATCAGAAAGAAGTTTCACAGAATGCTTCTGTGTAGTTTATATTTGAATATATTCCTTTTTCCACTACTACTCTCTTAGCGCTCCAAATGTGCAGTTGCATTTTCTACAGAAAGAGTGTTCAGATCTGCTCAATCAAAAGTATGGTTTAACTCTGTTAGCTGAATGCACAGATCAGAAAGCAGTTTCACCGAATGATTCTGTGTAGTTTATATTTGAAGACATTCCTTTTTCCACTGTTACCCTCTTAGCGCTCGGAATCTCCACTTGCATTTTCTACAAAGAGAGTGTTTCATAACTGCTCAATCAAAAATATGTTTTATCTCTGTTAACTGAATTTACAGATCAGAAATAAGTTTCACAGAATGCATCTGTGTAGTTTTTATTTGAAGATATTCTTTTTCCCAATGTAGGCCTCTTAGCGCTTAGCATGTCCAATTGCAGTTTCTACAGAAAGAGTGTTTCAGAACGGCTCAATCAAAAGTAAGGTTCAACTCTGTTAGTTGAATGCACAGAACAGAAAGAATTTTCACAGAATGCTACTGTGTAGTTTATATTTGAATATATTCCTTTTTCCACTATTACCATCTTAGCGCTCCGAATGTCCACTTGCATTTTCTACAGAAAGAGTGTTCAGAACTGCGCAATCAAAAGTATGGTTTAACTCTGTTAGCTTAATGAACATATCCCAAATAAGTTTCAGACAATTCTTCTGTGTAGTTTTTAATTGAAGATATTATTTTTCCCAATAGAGGCCTCTTAGCGCTCAGAATGTCCAATTGCAGTTTTTACAGAAAGAGTGTTTCAGAAAGGCTCAATCAAAAGTAAGGTTCAACTCTGTTAGTTGAATGCACAGAACAGAAAGAAGTTTCATACAATGCTTCTGTGTAGTTTATATTTGAACATATTCTTTTTTCCACTAATACCCACTTAGCGCTACGAATGTCCCATTGCATTTTCTACAGACAGAGTGTTTCAAAACTGCTCAATCAAAAGTATGGTTTAACTCTGTTAGCTGAATGCTCAGATCAGAAAGAAGTTTCACAGAATGCTTCTGTGTAGTTTATATTTGAATATATTCCTTTTTCCACTACTACTCTCTTAGCGCTCCAAATGTCCAGTTGCATTTTCTACAGAAAGAGTGTTCAGATCTGCTCAATCAAAAGTATGGTTTAACTCTGTTAGCTGAATGCACAGATCAGAAAGAAGTTTCACAGAATGATTCTGTGTAGTTTATATTTGGAGACATTCCTTTTTCCACTATTACCCTCTTAGCGCTCCGAATCTCCACTTGCATTTTCTACAGAAAGAGTGTTTCAGAAGGGCTCAATCAAAACTAAGGTTCAACTCTTTTAGTTGAACAAACAGAACAGAAAGAAGTTTCACACAATGCTTCTGTGTAGTTTTTATTTGAAGATATTATTTTTCCCAATAGAGGCCTCTTAGCGCTCAGAATGTCCAATTGCAGTTTCTACAGAAAGAGTGTTTCAGAACGGCTCAATCAAATGTAAGGTTCAACTCTGTTAGTTGAATGCACAGAACAGAAAGAAGTTTCATACAATGCTTCTGTGTAGTTTATATTTGAACATATTCTTTTTTCCACTATTACCCACTTAGCGCTACGAATGTCCAGTTGCATTTTCTACAGACAGAGTGTTTCAAAACTGCTCAATCAAAAGTATGGTTTAACTCTGTTAGCTGAATGCTCAGATCAGAAAGGAGTTTCACAGAATGCTTCTGTGTAGTTTATATTTGAATATATTCCTTTTTCCACTACTACGCTCTTAGCGCTCCCAATGTCCAGTTGCATTTTCTACAGAAAGAGTGTTCAGATCGGCTCAATCAAAAGTATGGTTTAACTCTGTTAGCTGAATGCACAGATCAGAAAGAAGTTTCACCGAATGATTCTGTGTAGTTTATATTTGAAGACATTCCTTTTTCCACTATTACCCTCTTAGCGCTCCGAATCTCCACTTGCATTTTCTACAATAAGAGTGTTTCATAACTGCTCAATCAAAAATATGTTTTATCTCTGTTAACTGAATTTACAGATCAGAAATAAGTTTCACAGAATGCATCTGTGTAGTTTTTATTTGAAGATATTCTTTTTCCCAATGTAGGCCTCTTAGCGCTTAGCATGTCCAATTGCAGTTTCTACAGAAAGAGTGTTTCAGAACGGCTCAATCAAAAGTAAGGTTCAACTCTGTTAGTTGAATGCACAGAACAGAAAGAATTTTCACAGAATGCTACTGTGTAGTTTATATTTGAATATATTCCTTTTTCCACTATTACCCTCTTAGCGCTCCGAATGTCCACTTGCATTTTCTACAGAAAGAGTGTTCAGAACTGCGCAATCAAAAGTATGGTTTAACTCTGTTAGCATAATGAACATATCAGAAATACGTTTCACACAATGCTTCTGTGTAGTTTTTATTTGAAGATATTATTTTTCCCAATAGAGGCCTCTTAGCGCTCAGAATGTCCAATTGCAGTTTCTACAGAAAGAGTGTTTCAGAACGGCTCAATCAAAAGTAAGGTTCAACTCTGTTAGTTGAATGCACAGAACAGAAAGAAGTTTCATACAATGATTCTGTGTAGTTTATATTTGAACATATTCTTTTTTCCACTATTACCCACTTAGTGCTACGAATGTCCAGTTGCATTTTCTACAGACAGAGTGTTTCAAAACTGCTCAATCAAAAGTATGGTTTAACTCTGTTAGCTGAATGCTCAGATCAGAAAGAAGTTTCACAGAATGCTTCTGTGTAGTTTATATTTGAATATATTCCTTTATCCACTACTACTCTCAGCGCTCCAAATGTCCAGTTGCATTTTCTACAGAAAGAGTGTTCAGATCTGCTCAATCAAAAGTATGGTTTAACTCTGTTAGCTGAATGCACAGATCAGAAAGAAGTTTCACAGAATGATTCTGTGTAGTTTATATTTGGAGACATTCCTTTTTCAACTATTACCCTCTTAGCGCTCAGAATCTCCACTTGCATTTTCTACAGAAAGAGTGTTTCAGAACGGCTCAATCAAAACTAAGGTTCAACACTTTCAGTTGAACAAACAGAACAGAAAGAACTTTCACACAATTCTTCTGTGTAGTTTTTATTTGTAGGCATTCTTTTTCCCAATATAGGCCTCTTAGCGCTCAGAATGTCCAATACAGTTTCTACAGAAAGAGTGTTTCAGAACGGCTCAATCAAAAGTAAGGTTCAACTCTGTTAGTTGAATGCACAGAACAGAAAGAAGTTTCATACAATGCTTCTGTGTAGTTTATATTTGAACATATTCTTTTTTCCACTATTACCCACTTAGCGCTACGAATGTCCAGTTGCATTTTCTACAGACAGAGTGTTTCAAAACTGCTCAATCAAAAGTATGGTTTAACTCTGTTAGCTGAATGCTCAGATCAGAAAGGAGTTTCACAGAATGCTTCTGTGTAGTTTATATTTGAATATATTCCTTTTTCCACTACTACGCTCTTAGCGCTCCCAATGTCCAGTTACATTTTCTACAGAAAGAGTGTTCAGATCGGCTCAATCAAAAGTATGGTTTAACTCTGTTAGCTGAATGCACAGATCAGAAAGAAGTTTCACCGAATGATTCTGTGTAGCTTATATTTGAAGACATTCCTTTTTCCACTATTACCCTCTTAGCGCTCCGAATCTCCACTTGCATTTTCTACAATAAGAGTGTTTCATAACTGCTCAATCAAAAATATGCTTTATCTCTGTTAACTGAATTTACAGATCAGAAATAAGTTTCACAGAATGCATCTGTGTAGTTTTTATTTGAAGATATTCTTTTTCCCAATGTAGGCCTCTTAGCGCTTAGCATGTCCAATTGCAGTTTCTACAGAAAGAGTGTTTCAGAACGGCTCAATCAAAAGTAAGGTTCAACTCTGTTAGTTGAATGCACAGAACAGAAAGAATTTTCACAGAATGCTACTGTGTAGTTTATATTTGAATATATTCCTTTTTCCACTATTACCCTCTTAGCGCTCCGAATGTCCACTTGCATTTTCTACAGAAAGAGTGTTCAGAACTGCGCAATCAAAAGTATGGTTTAAATTTGTTAGCTTAATGAACATATCAGAAATAAGTTTCACACAATGCTTCTGTGTAGTTTTTATTTGAAGATATTATTTATCCCAATAGTGGCCTCTTAGCGCTCAGAATGTCCAATTGCAGTTTCTACAGAAAGAGTGTTTCAGAACGGCTCAATCAAAAGTAAGGTTCAACTCTGTTAGTTGAATGCACAGAACAGAAAGAAGTTTCATACAATGCTTCTGTGTAGTTTATATTTGAACATATTCTTTTTTCCACTATTACCCACTTAGAGCTACGAATGTCCAGTTGCATTTTCTACAGACAGAGTGTTTCAAAACTGCTCAATCAAAAGTATGGTTTAACTCTGTTAGCTGAATGCTCATATCAGAAAGAAGTTTCACAGAATGCTTCTGTGTAGTTTATATTTGAATATATTCCTTTTTCCACTACTACTCTCTTAGCGCTCCAAATGTCCAGTTGCATTTTCTACAGAAAGAGTGTTCAGATCTGCTCAATCAAAAGTGTGGTTTAACTCTGTTAGCTGAATGCACAGATCAGAAAGAAGTTTCACAATATGATTCTGTGAAGTTTATATTTGGAGACATTCCTTTTTCCACTATTACCCTCTTAGCGCTCCGAATCTCCACTTGCATTTTCTACAGAAAGAGTGTTTCAGAACGGCTCAATCAAAACTAAGGTTCAACTCTTTTAGTTGAACAAACAGAACAGAAAGAAGTTTCACACAATTCTTCTGTGTAGTTTTTATTTGTAGACATTCTTTTTCCCAATATAGGCCTCCTAGCGCTCAGAATGTCCAATTGCAGTTTCTACAGAAAGAGTGTTTCAGAACGGCTCAATCAAAAGTAAGGTTCATCTCTGTTAGTTGAATGCACAGAACAGAAAGAAGTTTCATACAATTCTTCTGTGTAGTTTATATTTGAACATATTCTTTTTTCCACTATTACCCACTTAGCGCTACGAATGTCCAGTTGCATTTTCTACAGACAGATTGTTTCAAATCTGTTCAATCAAAAGTATGGTTTAACTCTGTTAGCTGAATGCTCAGATCAGAAAGAAGTTTCACAGAATGCTTCTGTGTAGTTTATATTTGAATATATTCCTTTTTCCACTACTACGCTCTTAGCGCTCCAAATGTGCAGTTACATTTTCTACAGAAAGAGTGTTCAGATCTGCTCAATCAAAAGTATGGTTTAACTCTGTTAGCTGAATGCACAGATCAGAAAGCAGTCTCACCGAATGATTCTGTTTAGTTTATACTTGAAGACATTCCTTTTTCCACTATTACCCTCTTAGCGCTCGGAATCTCCACTTGCATTTTCTACAAAAAGAGTGTTTCATAACTGCTCAATCAAAAATATGTTTTATCTCTGTTAACTGAATTTACAGATCAGAAATAAGTTTCACAGAATGCATCTGTGTAGTTTTTATTTGAAGATATTCTTTTTCCCAATGTAGGCCTCTTAGCGCTTAGCATTTCCAATTGCAGTTTCTACAGAAAGAGTGTTTCAGAACGGCTCAATCAAAAGTAAGGTTCAACTCTGTTAGTTGAATGCACAGAACAGAAAGTATTTTCACAGAATGCTACTGTGTAGTTTATATTTGAATATATTCCTTTTTCCACTATTACCCTCTTAGCGCTCCGAATGTCCACTTGCATTTTCTACAGAAAGAGTGTTCAGAACTGCGCAATCAAAAGTATGGTTTAACTCTGTTAGCTTAATGAACATATCCCAAATAAGTTTCAGGCAATGCTTCTGTGTAATTTTTAATTGAAGTTATTATTTTTCCCAATAGAGGCCTCTTAGCGCTCAGAATGTCCAATTGCAGTTTCTACAGAAAGAGTGTTTCAGAAAGGCTCAATCAAAAGTAAGGTTCAACTCTGTTAGTTGAATGCACAGAACAGAAAGAAGTTTCATACAATGCTTCTGTGTAGTTTATATTTGAACATATTCTTTTTTCCACTATTACCCACTTAGCGCTACGAATGTCCCGTTGCATTTTCTACAGACAGAGTGTTTCAAAACTGCACAATCAAAAGTATGGTTTAACTCTGTTAGCTGAATGCTCAGACCAGAAAGAAGTTTCACAGAATGCTTCTGTGTAGTTTATATTTGAATATATTCCTTTTTCCACTACTACTCTCTTAGCGCTCCAAATGTCCATTTGCATTTTCTACAGAAAGAGTGTTCAGATCTGCTCAATCAAAAGTATGGTTTAACTCTGTTAGCTGAATGCACAGATCAGAAAGAAGTTTCACAGAATGATTCTGTGTAGTTTATATTTGGAGACATTCCTTTTTCCACTATTACCCTCTTAGCGCTCCGAATCTCCACTTGCATTTTCCACAGAAAGAGTGTTTCAGAAGGGCTCAATCAAAACTAAGGTTCAAATCTTTTAGTTGAACAAACAGAACAGAAAGAAGTTTCACACAATGCTTCTGTGTAGTTTTTATTTGAAGATATTATTTTTCCCAATAGAGGCCTCTTAGCGCTCAGAATGTCCAATTGCAGTTTCTACAGAAAGAGTGTTTCAGAACGGCTCAATCAAAAGTAAGGTTCAACTCTGTTAGTTGAATGCACAGAACAGAAAGAAGTTTCATACAATGCTTCTGTGTAGTTTATATTTGAACATATTCTTTTTTCCACTATTACCCACTTAGCGCTACGAATGTCCATTTGCATTTTCTACAGACAGAGTGTTTCAAAACTGCTCAATCAAAAGTATGGTTTAAGTCTGTTAGCTGAATGCTCAGATCAGAAAGAAGTTTCACAGAATGCTTCTGTGTAGTTTATATTTGAATATATTCCTTTTTCCACTTCTACGCTCTTAGCGCTCCAAATGTCCAGTTGCATTTTCTACAGAAAGAGTGTTCAGATCTGCTCAATCAAAAGTATGGTTTAACTCTGTTAGCTGAATGCACAGATCAGAAAGAAGTTTCACCGAATGATTCTGTGTAGTTTATATTTGAAGACATTCCTTTTTCCACTATTACCCTCTTAGCGCTCCGAATCTCCACTTGCATTTTCTACAAAAAGAGTGTTTCATAACTGCTCAATCAAAAATATGTTTTATCTCTGTTAACTGAATTTACAGATCAGAAATAAGTTTCACAGAATGCATCTGTGTAGTTTTTATTTGAAGATATTCTTTTTCCCAATGTAGGCCTCTTAGCGCTTAGCATGTCCAATTGCAGTTTCTACAGAAAGAGTGTTTCAGAACGGCTCAATCAAAAGTAAGGTTCAACTCTGTTAGTTGAATGCACGGAACAGAAAGAATTTTCACAGAATGCTACTGTGTAGTTTATATTTGAATATATTCCTTTTTCCACTATTACCCTCTTAGCGCTCCGAATGTCCACTTGCATTTTCTGCAGAAAGAGTGTTCAGAACTGCGCAATCAAAAGTATGGTTTAACTCTGTTAGCTTAATGAACATATCAGAAATAATTTCACACAATGCTTCTGTGTAGTTTTTATTTGAAGATATTATTTTTCCCAATAGAGGCCTCTTAGCGCTCAGAATGTCCAATTGCAGTTTCTACAGAAAGAGTGTTTCAGAACGGCTCAATCAAAAGTAAGGTTCAACTCTGTTAGTTGAATGCACAGAACAGAAAGAAGTTTCATACAATGCTTCTGTGTAGTTTATATTTGAACATATTCTTTTTTCCACTATTACCCACTTAGCGCTACGAATGTCCAGTTGCATTTTCTACAGACAGAGTGTTTCAAAACTGCTCAATCAAAAGTATGGTTTAACTCTGTTAGCTGAATGCTCAGATCAGAAAGAATTTTCACAGAATGCTTCTGTGTAGTTTATATTTGAATATATTCCTTTTTCCGCTACTACTCTCTTAGCGCTCCAAATGTCCAGTTGCATTTTCTACAGAAAGAGTGTTTAGATCTGCTCAATGAAAAGTATGGTTTAACTCTGTTAGCTGAATGCACAGATCAGAAAGAAGTTTCACAGAATGATTCTGTGTAGTTTATATTTGGAGACATTCCTTTTTCCACTATTACCCTCTTAGCGCTCAGAATGTCCAATTGCAGTTTCTACAGAAAGAGTGTTTCAGAAAGGCTCAATCAAAAGTAAGGTTCAACTCTGTTAGTTGAATGCACAGAACAGAAAGAAGTTTCATACAATGCTTCTGTGTAGTTTATATTTGAACATATACTTTTTTCCACTATTACCCACTTAGCGCTACGAATGTCCAGTTGCATTTTCTACAGACAGAGTGTTTCAAAACTGTTCAATCAAAAGTATGGTTTAACTCTGTTAGCTGAATGCTCAGATCAGAAAGAAGTTTCACAGAATGCTTCTGTGTAGTTTATATTTGAATATATTGCTTTTTCCACTACTACGCTCTTAGCGCTCCAAATGTGCAGTTGCATTTTCTACAGAAAGAGTGTTCAGATCTGCTCAATCAAAAGTATGGTTTAACTCTGTTAGCTGAATGCACAGATCAGAAAGCAGTTTCACCGAATGTTTCTGTGTAGTTTATATTTGAAGACATTCCTTTTTCCACTGTTACCCTCTTAGCGCTCGGAATCTCCAGTTGCATTTTCTACAAAAAGAGTGTTTCATAACTGCTCAATCAAAAATATGTTTTATCTCTGTTAACTGAATTTACAGATCAGAAATAAGTTTCACAGAATGCATCTGTGTAGTTTTTATTTGAAGATATTCTTTTTCCCAATGTAGGCCTCTTAGCGCTTAGCATGTCCAATTGCAGTTTCTACAGAAAGAGTGTTTCAGAACGGCTCAATCAAAAGTAAGGTTCAACTCTGTTAGTTGAATGCACAGAACAGAAAGTATTTTCACAGAATGCTACTGTGTAGTTTATATTTGAATATATTCCTTTTTCCACTATTACCCTCTTAGCGCTCCGAATGTCCACTTGCATTTTCTACAGAAAGAGTGTTCAGAACTGCGCAATCAAAAGTATGGTTTAACTCTGTTAGCTTAATGAACATATCCCAAATAAGTTTCAGACAATGCTTCTGTGTAGTTTTTAATTGAAGATATTATTTTTCCCAATAGAGGCCTCTTAGCGCTCAGAATGTCCAATTGCAGTTTCTACAGAAAGAGTGTTTCAGAAAGGCTCAATCAAAAGTAAGGTTCAACTCTGTTAGTTGAATGCACAGAACAGAAAGAAGTTTCATACAATGCTTCTGTGTAGTTTATATTTGAACATATTCTTTTTTCCACTATTACCCACTTAGCGCTACGAATGTCCCGTTGCATTTCCTACAGACAGAGTGTTTCAAAACTGCTCAATCAAAAGTATGGTTTAACTCTGTTAGCTGAATGCTCAGATCAGAAAGAAGTTTCACAGAATGCTTCTGTGTAGTTTATATTTGAATATATTCCTTTTTCCACTACTACTCTCTTAGCGCTCCAAATGTCCAGTTGCATTTTCTACAGAAAGAGTGTTCAGATCTGCTCAATCAAAAGTATGGTTTAACTCTGTTAGCTGAATGCACAGATCAGAAAGAAGTTTCACAGAATGATTCTGTGTAGTTTATATTTGGAGACATTCCTTTTTCCACTATTACCCTCTTAGCGCTTCGAATCTCCACTTGCATTTTCTACAGAAAGAGTGTTTCAGAAGGGCTCAATCAAAACTAAGGTTCAACTCTTTTAGTTGAACAAACAGAACAGAAAGAAGTTTCACACAATGCTTCTGTGTAGTTTTTATTTGAAGATATTATTTTTCCCAATAGAGGCCTCTTAGCGCTCAGAATGTCCAATTGCAGTTTCTACAGAAAGAGTGTTTCAGAACGGCTCAATCAAAAGTAAGGTTCAACTCTGTTAGTTGAATGCATAGAACAGAAAGAAGTTTCATACAATGCTTCTGTGTAGTTTATATTTGAACATAATCTTTTTTCCACTATTACCCACTTAGCGCTACGAATGTCCAGTTGCATTTTCTACAGACAGAGTGTTTCAAAACTGCTCAATCAAAAGTATGGTTTAACTCTGTTAGCTGAATGCTCAGATCAGAAAGAAGTTTCACAGAATGCTTCTGTGTAGTTTATATTTGATTATATTCCTTTTTCCACTACTACGCTCCTAGCGCTCCAAATGTCCAGTTGCATTTTCTACAGAAAGAGTGTTCAGATGTGCTCAATCAAAAGTATGGTTTAATTCTGTTAGCTGAATGCACAGATCAGAAAGAAGTTTCACCTAATGATTCTGTGTAGTTTATATTTGAAGACATTCCTTTTTCCACTATTACCCCCTTAGCGCTCCGAATCTCCACTTGCATTTTCTACAAAAAGAGTGTTTCATAACTGCTCAATCAAAAATATGTTTTATCTCTGTTAACTGAATTTACAGATCAGAAATAAGTTTCACAGAATGCATCTGTGTAGTTTTTATTTGAAGATATTCTTTTTCCCAATGTAGGCCTCTTAGCGCTTAGCATGTCCAATTGCAGTTTCTACAGAAAGAGTGTTTCAGAACGGCTCAATCAAAAGTAAGGTTCAACTCTGTTAGTTGAATGCACAGAACAGAAAGAATTTTCACAGAATGCTACTGTGTAGTTTATATTTGAATATATTCCTTTTTCCACAATTACCCTCTTAGCGCTCCGAATGTCCACTTGCATTTTCTACAGAAAGAGTGTTCAGAACTGCGCAATCAAAAGTATGGTTTAACTCTGTTAGCTTAATGAACATATCAGAAATAAGTTTCACACAATGCTTCTGTGTAGTTTTTATTTGAAGATATTATTTTTCCCAATAGAGGCCTCTTAGCGCTCAGAATGTCCAATTGCAGTTTCTACAGAAAGAGTGTTTCAGAACGGCTCAATCAAAAGTAAGGTTCATCTCTGTTAGTTGAATGCACAGAACAGAAAGAAGTTTCATACAATGCTTCTGTGTAGTTTATATTTGAACATATTCTTTTTTCCACTATTACCCACTTAGCGCTACGAATGTCCAGTTGCATTTTCTACAGACAGAGTGTTTCAAAACTGTTCAATCAAAAGTATGGTTTAACTCTGTTAGCTGAATGCTCAGATCAGAAAGAAGTTTCACAGAATGCTTCTGTGTAGTTTATATTTGAATATATTCCTTTTTCCACTACTACGCTCTTAGCGCTCCAAATGTGCAGTTGCATTTTCTACAGAAAGAGTGTTCAGATCTGCTCAATCAAAAGTATGGTTTAACTCTGTTAGCTGAATGCACAGATCAGAAAGAAGTTTCACCGAATGATTCTGTGTAGTTTATATTTGAAGACATTCCTTTTTCCACTGTTACCCTCTTAGCGCTCGGAATCTCCAGTTGCATTTTCTACAAAAAGAGTGTTTCATAACTGCTCAATCAAAAATATGTTTTATTTCTGTTAACTGAATTTACAGATCAGAAATAAGTTTCACAGAATGCATCTGTGTAGTTTTTATTTGAAGATATTCTTTTTCCCAATGTAGGCCTCTTAGCGCTTAGCATGTCCAATTGCAGTTTCTACAGAAAGAGTGTTTCAGAACGGCTCAATCAAAAGTAAGGATCAACTCTGTTAGTTGAATGCACAGAACAGAAAGAATTTTCACAGAATGCTACTGTGTAGTTTATATTTGAATATATTCCTTTTTCCACTATTACCCTCTTAGCGCTCCGAATGTCCACTTGCATTTTCTACAGAAAGAGTGTTCAGAACTGCGCAATCAAAAGTATGGTTTAACTCTGTTAGCTTAATGAACATATCCCAAATAAGTTTCAGACAATACTTCTGTGTAATTTTTAATTGAAGATATTATTTTTCCCAATAGAGGCCTCTTAGCGCTCAGAATGTCCAATTGCAGTTTCTACAGAAAGAGTGTTTCCGAAAGGCTCAATCAAAAGTAAGGTTCAACTCTGTTAGTTGAATGCAAAGAACAGAAAGAAGTTTCATACAATGCTTCTGTGTAGTTTATATTTGAACATATTCTTTTTTCCACTATTACCCACTTAGCGCTACGAATGTCCCGTTGCATTTCCTACAGACAGAGTGTTTCAAAACTGCTCAATCAAAAGTATGGTTTAACTCTGTTAGCTGAATGCTCAGATCAGAAAGAAGTTTCACAGAATGCTTCTGTGTAGTTTATATTTGAATATATTCCTTTTTCCACTACTACTCTCTTAGCGCTCCAAATGTCCAGTTGCATTTTCTACAGAAAGAGTGTTCAGATCTGCTCAATCAAAAGTATGGTTTAACTCTGTTAGCTGAATGCACAGATCAGAAAGAAGTTTCACAGAATGATTCTGTGTAGTTTATATTTGGAGACATTCCTTTTTCCACTATTACCCTCTTAGCGCTTCGAATCTCCACTTGCATTTTCTACAGAAAGAGTGTTTCAGAAGGGCTCAATCAAAACTAAGGTTCAACTCTTTTAGTTGAACAAACAGAACAGAAAGAAGTTTCACACAATGCTTCTGTGTAGTTTTTATTTGAAGATATTATTGTTCCCAATAGAGGCCTCTTAGCGCTCAGAATGTCCAATTGCAGTTTCTACAGAAAGAGTGTTTCAGAACGGCTCAATCAAAAGTAAGGTTCAACTCTGTTAGTTGAATGCACAGAACAGAAAGAAGTTTCATACAATGCTTCTGTGTAGTTTATATTTGAACATAATCTTTTTTCCACTATTACCCACTTAGCGCTACGAATGTCCAGTTGCATTTTCTACAGACAGAGTGTTTCAAAACTGCTCAATCAAAAGTATGGTTTAACTCTGTTAGCTGAATGCTCAGATCAGAAAGAAGTTTCACAGAATGCTTCTGTGTAGTTTATATTTGAATATATTCCTTTTTCCACTACTACGCTCTTAGCGCTCCAAATGTCCAGTTGCATTTTCTACAGAAAGAGTGTTCAGATGTGCTCAATCAAAAGTATGGTTTAATTCTGTTAGCTGAATGCACAGATCAGAAAGAAGTTTCACCGAATGATTCTGTGTACTTTATATTTGAAGACATTCCTTTTTCCACTATTACCCCCTTAGCGCTCCGAATCTCCACTTGCATTTTCTACAAAAAGAGTGTTTCATAACTGCTCAATCAAAAATATGTTTTATCTCTGTTAACTGAATTTACAGATCAGAAATAAGTTTCACAGAATGCATCTGTGTAGTTTTTATTTGAAGATATTCTTTTTCCCAATGTAGGCCTCTTAGCGCTTAGCATGTCCAATTGCAGTTTCTACAGAAAGAGTGTTTCAGAACGGCTCAATCAAAAGTAAGGTTCAACTCTGTTAGTTGAATGCACAGAACAGAAAGAATTTTCACAGAATGCTACTGTGTAGTTTATATTTGAATATATTCCTTTTTCCACTATTACCCTCTTAGCGCTCCGAATGTCCACTTGCATTTTCTACAGAAAGAGTGTTCAGAACTGCGCAATCAAAAGTATGGTTTAACTCTGTTAGCTTAATGAACATATCAGAAATAAGTTTCACACAATGCTTCTGTGTAGTTTTTATTTGAAGATATTATTTTTCCCAATAGAGGCCTCTTAGCGCTCAGAATGTCCAATTGCAGTTTCTACAGAAAGAGTGTTTCAGAACGGCTCAATCAAAAGTAAGGTTCATCTCTGTTAGTTGAATGCACAGAACAGAAAGAAGTTTCATACAATGCTTCTGTGTAGTTTATATTTGAACATATTCTTTTTTCCACTATTACCCACTTAGCGCTACGAATGTCCAGTTGCATTTTCTACAGACAGAGTGTTTCAAAACTGTTCAATCAAAAGTATGGTTTAACTCTGTTAGCTGAATGCTCAGATCAGAAAGAAGTTTCACAGAATGCTTCTGTGTAGTTTATATTTGAATATATTCCTTTTTCCACTACTACGCTCTTAGCGCTCCAAATGTGCAGTTGCATTTTCTACAGAAAGAGTGTTCAGATCTGCTCAATCAAAAGTATGGTTTAACTCTGTTAGCTGAATGCACAGATCAGAAAGCAGTTTCACCGAATGATTCTGTGTAGTTTATATTTGAAGACATTCCTTTTTCCACTGTTACCCTCTTAGCGCTCGGAATCTCCAGTTGCATTTTCTACAAAAAGAGTGTTTCATAACTGCTCAATCAAAAATATGTTTTATCTCTGTTAACTGAATTTACAGATCAGAAATAAGTTTCACAGAATGCATCTGTGTAGTTTTTATTTGAAGATATTCTTTTTCCCAATGTAGGCCTCTTAGCGCTTAGCATGTCCAATTGCAGTTTCTACAGAAAGAGTGTTTCAGAACGGCTCAATCAAAAGTAAGGTTCAACTCTGTTAGTTGAATGCACAGAACAGAAAGAATTTTCACAGAATGCTACTGTGTAGTTTATATTTGAATATATTCCTTTTTGCACTATTACCCTCTTAGCGCTCCGAATGTCCACTTGCATTTTCTACAGAAAGAGTGTTCAGAACTGCGCAATCAAAAGTATGGTTTAACTCTGTTAGCTTAATGAACATATCCCAAATAAGTTTCAGACAATGCTTCTGTGTAGTTTTTAATTGAAGATATTATTTTTCCCAATAGAGGCCTCTTAGCGCTCAGAATGTCCAATTGCAGTTTCTACAGAAAGAGTGTTTCAGAAAGGCTCAATCAAATGTAAGGTTCAACTCTGTTAGTTGAATGCACAGAACAGAAAGAAGTTTCATACAATGCTTCTGTGTAGTTTATATTTGAACATATTCTTTTTTCCACTATTACCCACTTAGCGCTACGAATGTCCCGTTGCATTTCCTACAGACAGAGTGTTTCAAAACTGCTCAATCAAAAGTATGGTTTAACTCTGTTAGCTGAATGCTCAGATCAGAAAGAAGTTTCACAGAATGCTTCTGTGTAGTTTATATTTGAATATATTCCTTTTTCCACTACTACTCTCTTAGCGCTCCAAATGTCCAGTTGCATTTTCTACAGAAAGAGTGTTCAGATCTGCTCAATCAAAAGTATGGTTTAACTCTGTTAGCTGAATGCACAGATCAGAAAGAAGTTTCACAGAATGATTCTGTGTAGTTTATATTTGGAGACATTCCTTTTTCCACTATTACCCTCTTAGCGCTTCGAATCTCCACTTGCATTTTCTACAGAAAGAGTGTTTCAGAAGGGCTCAATCAAAACTAAGGTTCAACTCTTTTAGTTGAACAAACAGAACAGAAAGAAGTTTCACACAATGCTTCTGTGTAGTTTTTATTTGAAGATATTATTGTTCCCAATAGAGGCCTCTTAGCGCTCAGAATGTCCAATTGCAGTTTCTACAGAAAGAGTGTTTCAGAACGGCTCAATCAAAAGTAAGGTTCAACTCTGTTAGTTGAATGCACAGAACAGAAAGAAGTTTCATACAATGCTTCTGTGTAGTTTATATTTGAACATAATCTTTTTTCCACTATTACCCACTTAGCGCTACGAATGTCCAGTTGCATTTTCTACAGACAGAGTGTTTCAAAACTGCTCAATCAAAAGTATGGTTTAACTCTGTTAGCTGAATGCTCAGATCAGAAAGAAGTTTCACAGAATGCTTCTGTGTAGTTTATATTTGAATATATTCCTTTTTCCACTACTACGCTCTTAGCGCTCCAAATGTCCAGTTGCATTTTCTACAGAAAGAGTGTTCAGATGTGCTCAATCAAAAGTATGGTTTAATTCTGTTAGCTGAATGCACAGATCAGAAAGAAGTTTCACCGAATGATTCTGTGTACTTTATATTTGAAGACATTCCTTTTTCCACTATTACCCCCTTAGCGCTCCGAATCTCCACTTGCATTTTCTACAAAAAGAGTGTTTCATAACTGCTCAATCAAAAATATGTTTTATCTCTGTTAACTGAATTTACAGATCAGAAATAAGTTTCACAGAATGCATCTGTGTAGTTTTTATTTGAAGATATTCTTTTTCCCAATGTAGGCCTCTTAGCGCTTAGCATGTCCAATTGCAGTTTCTACAGAAAGAGTGTTTCAGAACGGCTCAATCAAAAGTAAGGTTCAACTCTGTTAGTTGAATGCACAGAACAGAAAGAATTTTCACAGAATGCTACTGTGTAGTTTATATTTGAATATATTCCTTTTTCCACTATTACCCTCTTAGCGCTCCGAATGTCCACTTGCATTTTCTACAGAAAGAGTGTTCAGAACTGCGCAATCAAAAGTATGGTTTAACTCTGTTAGCTTAATGAACATATCAGAAATAAGTTTCACACAATGCTTCTGTGTAGTTTTTATTTGAAGATATTATTTTTCCCAATAGAGGCCTCTTAGCGCTCAGAATGTCCAATTGCAGTTTCTACAGAAAGAGTGTTTCAGAACGGCTCAATCAAAAGTAAGGTTCATCTCTGTTAGTTGAATGCACAGAACAGAAAGAAGTTTCATACAATGCTTCTGTGTAGTTTATATTTGAACATATTCTTTTTTCCACTATTACCCACTTAGCGCTACGAATGTCCAGTTGCATTTTCTACAGACAGAGTGTTTCAAAACTGTTCAATCAAAAGTATGGTTTAACTCTGTTAGCTGAATGCTCAGATCAGAAAGAAGTTTCACAGAATGCTTCTGTGTAGTTTATATTTGAATATATTCCTTTTTCCACTACTACGCTCTTAGCGCTCCAAATGTGCAGTTGCATTTTCTACAGAAAGAGTGTTCAGATCTGCTCAATCAAAAGTATGGTTTAACTCTGTTAGCTGAATGCACAGATCAGAAAGCAGTTTCACCGAATGATTCTGTGTAGTTTATATTTGAAGACATTCCTTTTTCCACTGTTACCCTCTTAGCGCTCGGAATCTCCAGTTGCATTTTCTACAAAAAGAGTGTTTCATAACTGCTCAATCAAAAATATGTTTTATCTCTGTTAACTGAATTTACAGATCAGAAATAAGTTTCACAGAATGCATCTGTGTAGTTTTTATTTGAAGATATTCTTTTTCCCAATGTAGGCCTCTTAGCGCTTAGCATGTCCAATTGCAGTTTCTACAGAAAGAGTGTTTCAGAACGGCTCAATCAAAAGTAAGGTTCAACTCTGTTAGTTGAATGCACAGAACAGAAAGAATTTTCACAGAATGCTACTGTGTAGTTTATATTTGAATATATTCCTTTTTGCACTATTACCCTCTTAGCGCTCCGAATGTCCACTTGCATTTTCTACAGAAAGAGTGTTCAGAACTGCGCAATCAAAAGTATGGTTTAACTCTGTTAGCTTAATGAACATATCCCAAATAAGTTTCAGACAATGCTTCTGTGTAGTTTTTAATTGAAGATATTATTTTTCCCAATAGAGGCCTCTTAGCGCTCAGAATGTCCAATTGCAGTTTCTACAGAAAGAGTGTTTCAGAAAGGCTCAATCAAATGTAAGGTTCAACTCTGTTAGTTGAATGCACAGAACAGAAAGAAGTTTCATACAATGCTTCTGTGTAGTTTATATTTGAACATATTCTTTTTTCCACTATTACCCACTTAGCGCTACGAATGTCCCGTTGCATTTCCTACAGACAGAGTGTTTCAAAACTGCTCAATCAAAAGTATGGTTTAACTCTGTTAGCTGAATGCTCAGATCAGAAAGAAGTTTCACAGAATGCTTCTGTGTAGTTTATATTTGAATATATTCCTTTTTCCACTACTACTCTCTTAGCGCTCCAAATGTCCAGTTGCATTTTCTACAGAAAGAGTGTTCAGATCTGCTCAATCAAAAGTATGGTTTAACTCTGTTAGCTGAATGCACAGATCAGAAAGAAGTTTCACAGAATGATTCTGTGTAGTTTATATTTGGAGACATTCCTTTTTCCACTATTACCCTCTTAGCGCTTCGAATCTCCACTTGCATTTTCTACAGAAAGAGTGTTTCAGAAGGGCTCAATCAAAACTAAGGTTCAACTCTTTTAGTTGAACAAACAGAACAGAAAGAAGTTTCACACAATGCTTCTGTGTAGTTTTTATTTGAAGATATTATTTTTCCCAATAGAGGCCTCTTAGCGCTCAGAATGTCCAATTGCAGTTTCTACAGAAAGAGTGTTTCAGAACGGCTCAATCAAAAGTAAGGTTCAACTCTGTTAGTTGAATGCACAGAACAGAAAGAAGTTTCATACAATGCTTCTGTGTAGTTTATATTTGAACATAATCTTTTTTCCACTATTACCCACTTAGCGCTACGAATGTCCAGTTGCATTTTCTACAGACAGAGTGTTTCAAAACTGCTCAATCAAAAGTATGGTTTAACTCTGTTAGCTGAATGCTCAGATCAGAAAGAAGTTTCACAGAATGCTTCTGTGTAGTTTATATTTGAATATATTCCTTTTTCCACTACTACGCTCTTAGCGCTCCAAATGTCCAGTTGCATTTTCTACAGAAAGAGTGTTCAGATGTGCTCAATCAAAAGTATGGTTTAATTCTGTTAGCTGAATGCACAGATCAGAAAGAAGTTTCACCGAATGATTCTGTGTACTTTATATTTGAAGACATTCCTTTTTCCACTATTACCCTCTTAGCGCTCCGAATCTCCACTTGCATTTTCTACAAAAAGAGTGTTTCATAACTGCTCAATCAAAAATATGTTTTATCTCTGTTAACTGAATTTACAGATCAGAAATAAGTTTCACAGAATGCATCTGTGTAGTTTTTATTTGAAGATATTCTTTTTCCCAATGTAGGCCTCTTAGCGCTTAGCATGTCCAATTGCAGTTTCTACAGAAAGAGTGTTTCAGAACGGCTCAATCAAAAGTAAGGTTCAACTCTGTTAGTTGAATGCACAGAACAGAAAGAATTTTCACAGAATGCTACTGTGTAGTTTATATTTGAATATATTCCTTTTTCCACTATTACCCTCTTAGCGCTCCGAATGTCCACTTGCATTTTCTACAGAAAGAGTGTTCAGAACTGCGCAATCAAAAGTATGGTTTAACTCTGTTAGCTTAATGAACATATCAGAAATAAGTTTCACACAATGCTTCTGTGTAGTTTTTATTTGAAGATATTATTTTTCCCAATAGAGGCCTCTTAGCGCTCAGAATGTCCAATTGCAGTTTCTACAGAAAGAGTGTTTCAGAACGGCTCAATCAAAAGTAAGGTTCATCTCTGTTAGTTGAATGCACAGAACAGAAAGAAGTTTCATACAATGCTTCTGTGTAGTTTATATTTGAACATATTCTTTTTTCCACTATTACCCACTTAGCGCTACGAATGTCCAGTTGCATTTTCTACAGACAGAGTGTTTCAAATCTGTTCAATCAAAAGTATGGTTTAACTCTGTTAGCTGAATGCTCAGATCAGAAAGAAGTTTCACAGAATGCTTCTGTGTAGTTTATATTTGAATATATTCCTTTTTCCACTACTACGCTCTTAGCGCTCCAAATGTGCAGTTGCATTTTCTACAGAAAGAGTGTTCAGATCTGCTCAATCAAAAGTATGGTTTAACTCTGTTAGCTGAATGCACAGATCAGAAAGCAGTTTCACCGAATGATTCTGTGTAGTTTATATTTGAAGACATTCCTTTTTCCACTGTTACCCTCTTAGCGCTCGGAATCTCCAGTTGCATTTTCTACAAAAAGAGTGTTTCATAACTGCTCAATCAAAAATATGTTTTATCTCTGTTAACTGAATTTACAGATCAGAAATAAGTTTCACAGAATGCATCTGTGTAGTTTTTATTTGAAGATATTCTTTTTCCCAATGTAGGCCTCTTAGCGCTTAGCATGTCCAATTGCAGTTTCTACAGAAAGAGTGTTTCAGAACGGCTCAATCAAAAGTAAGGTTCAACTCTGTTAGTTGAATGCACAGAACAGAAAGAATTTTCACAGAATGCTACTGTGTAGTTTATATTTGAATATATTCCTTTTTGCACTATTACCCTCTTAGCGCTCCGAATGTCCACTTGCATTTTCTACAGAAAGAGTGTTCAGAACTGCGCAATCAAAAGTATGGTTTAACTCTGTTAGCTTAATGAACATATCCCAAATAAGTTTCAGACAATGCTTCTGTGTAGTTTTTAATTGAAGATATTATTTTTCCCAATAGAGGCCTCTTAGCGCTCAGAATGTCCAATTGCAGTTTCTACAGAAAGAGTGTTTCAGAAAGGCTCAATCAAATGTAAGGTTCAACTCTGTTAGTTGAATGCACAGAACAGAAAGAAGTTTCATACAATGCTTCTGTGTAGTTTATATTTGAACATATTCTTTTTTCCACTATTACCCACTTAGCGCTACGAATGTCCCGTTGCATTTCCTACAGACAGAGTGTTTCAAAACTGCTCAATCAAAAGTATGGTTTAACTCTGTTAGCTGAATGCTCAGATCAGAAAGAAGTTTCACAGAATGCTTCTGTGTAGTTTATATTTGAATATATTCCTTTTTCCACTACTACTCTCTTAGCGCTCCAAATGTCCAGTTGCATTTTCTACAGAAAGAGTGTTCAGATCTGCTCAATCAAAAGTATGGTTTAACTCTGTTAGCTGAATGCACAGATCAGAAAGAAGTTTCACAGAATGATTCTGTGTAGTTTATATTTGGAGACATTCCTTTTTCCACTATTACCCTCTTAGCGCTTCGAATCTCCACTTGCATTTTCTACAGAAAGAGTGTTTCAGAAGGGCTCAATCAAAACTAAGGTTCAACTCTTTTAGTTGAACAAACAGAACAGAAAGAAGTTTCACACAATGCTTCTGTGTAGTTTTTATTTGAAGATATTATTTTTCCCAATAGAGGCCTCTTAGCGCTCAGAATGTCCAATTGCAGTTTCTACAGAAAGAGTGTTTCAGAACGGCTCAATCAAAAGTAAGGTTCAACTCTGTTAGTTGAATGCACAGAACAGAAAGAAGTTTCATACAATGCTTCTGTGTAGTTTATATTTGAACATAATCTTTTTTCCACTATTACCCACTTAGCGCTACGAATGTCCAGTTGCATTTTCTACAGACAGAGTGTTTCAAAACTGCTCAATCAAAAGTATGGTTTAACTCTGTTAGCTGAATGCTCAGATCAGAAAGAAGTTTCACAGAATGCTTCTGTGTAGTTTATATTTGAATATATTCCTTTTTCCACTACTACGCTCTTAGCGCTCCAAATATGCAGTTGCATTTTCTACAGAAAGAGTGTTCAGATCTGCTCAATCAAAAGTATGGTTTAACTCTGTTAGCTGAATGCACAGATCAGAAAGCAGTTACACCGAATGATTCTGTGTAGTTTATTTGAAGACATTCCTTTTTCCACTGTTACCCTCTTAGCGCTCGGAATCTCCACTTGCATTTTCTACAAAAAGAGTGTTTCATAACTGCTCAATTAAAAATATGTTTTATCTCTGTTAACTGAATTTACAGATCAGAAATAAGTTTCACAGAATGCATCTGTGTAGTTTTTATTTGAATATATTCTTTTTCCCAATGTAGGCCTCTTAGCGCTTAGCATGTCCAATTGCAGTTTCTACAGAAAGAGTGTTTCAGAACGGCTCAATCAAAAGTAAGGTTCAACTCTGTTAGTTGAATGCACGGAACAGAAAGAATTTTCACAGAATGCTACTGTGCAGTTTATATTTGAATATATTCCTTTTTCCACTATTACCCTCTTAGCGCTCCGAATGTGCACTTGAATTTTCTACAGAAAGAGTGTTCAGAACTGCGCAATCAAAAGTATGGTTTAACTCTGTTAGCTTAATGAACATATCCCAAATAAGTTTCAGACAATGCTTCTGTGTAGTTTTTAATTGAAGATATTATTTTTCCCAATAGAGGCCTCTTAGCGCTCAGAATGTCCAATTGCAGTTTCTACAGAAAGAGTGTTTCAGAAAGGCTCAATCAAAAGTAAGGTTCAACTCTGTTAGTTGAATGCACAGAACAGAAAGAAGTTTCATACAATGCTTCTGTGTAGTTTATATTTGAACATATTCTTTTTTCCACTATTACCCACTTAGCGCTACGAATGTCCCGTTGCATTTTCTACAGACAGAGTGTTTCAAAACTGCTCAATCAAAAGTATGGTTTAACTCTGTTAGCTGAATGCTCAGATCAGAAAGAAGTTTCACAGAATGCTTCTGTGTAGTTTATATTTGAATATATTCCTTTTTCCACTACTTCTCTCTTAGCGCTCCAAATGTCCAGTTGCATTTTCTACAGAAAGAGTGTTCAGATCTGCTCAATCAAAAGTATGGTTTAACTCTGTTAGCTGAATGCACAGATCAGAAAGAAGTTTCACAGAATGATTCTGTGTAGTTTATATTTGGAGACATTCCTTTTTCCACTATTACCCTCTTAGCGCTCCGAATCTCCACTTGCATTTTCTACAGAAAGAGTGTTTCAGAAGGGCTCAATCAAAACTAAGGTTCAACTCTTTTAGTTGAACAAACAGAACAGAAAGAAGTTTCACACAATGCTTCTGTGTAGTTTTTATTTGAAGATATTATTTTTCCCAATAGAGGCCTCTTAGCGCTCAGAATGTCCAATTGCAGTTTCTACAAAAAGAGTGTTTCAGAACGGCTCAATCAAAAGTAAGGTTCAACTCTGTTAGTTGAATGCACAGAACAGAAAGAAGTTTCATACAATGCTTCTGTGTAGTTTATATTTGAACATATTCTTTTTTCCACTATTACCCACTTAGCGCTACGAATGTCCAGTTGCATTTTCTACAGACAGAGTGTTTCAAAACTGCTCAATCAAAAGTATGGTTTAACTCTGTTAGCTGAATGCTCAGATCAGAAAGTAGTTTCACAGAATGCTTCTGTGTAGTTTATATTTGAATATATTCCTTTTTCCACTACTACGCTCTTAGCGCTCCAAATGTCCAGTTGCATTTTCTACAGAAAGAGTGTTCACATCTGCTCAATCAAAAGTATGGTTTAACTCTGTTAGCTGAATGCACAGATCAGAAAGAAGTTTCACCGAATGATTCTGTGTAGTTTATATTTGAAGACATTCCTTTTTCCACTATTACCCTCTTAGCGCTCCGAA
The DNA here is from genome assembly GCF_028878055.3 of Symphalangus syndactylus. Taxonomy (NCBI): domain Eukaryota; kingdom Metazoa; phylum Chordata; class Mammalia; order Primates; family Hylobatidae; genus Symphalangus; species Symphalangus syndactylus. Next base: position 11,558,862 of record NC_072441.2, read on the forward strand.
TCTCCACTTGCATTTTCTACAAAAAGAGTGTTTCATAACTGCTAAATCAAAAATATGTTTTATCTCTGTTAACTGAATTTACAGATCAGAAATAAGTTTCACAGAATGCATCTGTGTAGTTTTTATTTGAAGATATTCTTTTTCCCAATGTAGGCCTCTTAGCGCTTAGCATGTCCAATTGCAGTTTCTACAGAAAGAGTGTTTCAGAACGGCTCAATCAAAAGTAAGGTTCAACTCTGTTAGTTGAATGCACAGAAAAGAAAGAATTTTCACAGAATGCTACTGTGTAGTTTATATTTGAATATATTCCTTTTTCCACTATTACCCTCTTAGCGCTCCGAATGTCCACTTGAATTTTCTACAGAAAGAGTGTTCAGAACTGCGCAATCAAAAGTATGGTTTAACTCTGTTAGCTTAATGAACATATCAGAAATAAGTTTCACACAATGCTTCTGTGTAGTTTTTATTTGAAGATATTATTTTTCCCAATAGAGGCCTCTTAGCGCTCAGAATGTCCAATTGCAGTTTCTACAGAAAGAGTGTTTCAGAACGGCTCAATCAAAAGTAAGGTTCAACTCTGTTAGTTGAATGCACAGAACAGAAAGAAGTTTCATACAATGCTTCTGTGTAGTTTATATTTGAACATATTCTTTTTTCCACTATTACCCACTTAGCGCTACGAATGTCCAGTTGCATTTTCTACAGACAGAGTGTTTCAAAACTGCTCAATCAAAAGTATGGTTTAACTCTGTTAGCTGAATGCTCAGATCAGAAAGAAGTTTCACAGAATGCTTCTGTGTAGTTTATATTTGAATATATTCCTATTTCCGCTACTACTCTCTTAGCGCTCCAAATGTCCAGTTGCATTTTCTACAGAAAGAGTGTTCAGATCTGCTCAATGAAAAGTATGGTTTAACTCTGTTAGCTGAATGCACAGATCAGAAAGAAGTTTCACAGAATGATTCTGTGTAGTTTATATTTGGAGACATTCCTTTTTCCACTATTACCCTCTTAGCGCTCAGAATGTCCAATTGCAGTTTCTACAGAAAGAGTGTTTCAGAAAGGCTCAATCAAAAGTAAGGTTCAACTCTGTTAGTTGAATGCACAGAACAGAAAGAAGTTTCATACAATGCTTCTGTGTAGTTTACATTTGAACATATATTTTTTCCACTATTACCCACTTAGCGCTACGAATGTCCAGTTGCATTTTCTACAGACAGAGTGTTTCAAAACTGCTCAATCAAAATTATGGTTTAACTCTGTTAGCTGAATGCTCAGATCAGAAAGAAGTTTCACAGAATGCTTCTGTGTAGTTTATATTTGAATATATTCCTTTTTCCACTACTACTCTCTTAGCGCTCCAAATGTGCAGTTGCATTTTCTACAGAAAGAGTGTTCAGATCTGCTCAATCAAAAGTATGGTTTAACTCTGTTAGCTGAATGCACAGATCAGAAAGCAGTTTCACCGAATGATTCTGTGTAGTTTATATTTGAAGACATTCCTTTTTCCACTGTTACCCTCTTAGCGCTCGGAATCTCCACTTGCATTTTCTACAAAGAGAGTGTTTCATAACTGCTCAATCAAAAATATGTTTTATCTCTGTTAACTGAATTTACAGATCAGAAATAAGTTTCACAGAATGCATCTGTGTAGTTTTTATTTGAAGATATTCTTTTTCCCAATGTAGGCCTCTTAGCGCTTAGCATGTCCAATTGCAGTTTCTACAGAAAGAGTGTTTCAGAACGGCTCAATCAAAAGTAAGGTTCAACTCTGTTAGTTGAATGCACAGAACAGAAAGAATTTTCACAGAATGCTACTGTGTAGTTTATATTTGAATATATTCCTTTTTCCACTATTACCATCTTAGCGCTCCGAATGTCCACTTGCATTTTCTACAGAAAGAGTGTTCAGAACTGCGCAATCAAAAGTATGGTTTAACTCTGTTAGCTTAATGAACATATCCCAAATAAGTTTCAGACAATTCTTCTGTGTAGTTTTTAATTGAAGATATTATTTTTCCCAATAGAGGCCTCTTAGCGCTCAGAATGTCCAATTGCAGTTTTTACAGAAAGAGTGTTTCAGAAAGGCTCAATCAAAAGTAAGGTTCAACTCTGTTAGTTGAATGCACAGAACAGAAAGAAGTTTCATACAATGCTTCTGTGTAGTTTATATTTGAACATATTCTTTTTTCCACTAATACCCACTTAGCGCTACGAATGTCCCATTGCATTTTCTACAGACAGAGTGTTTCAAAACTGCTCAATCAAAAGTATGGTTTAACTCTGTTAGCTGAATGCTCAGATCAGAAAGAAGTTTCACAGAATGCTTCTGTGTAGTTTATATTTGAATATATTCCTTTTTCCACTACTACTCTCTTAGCGCTCCAAATGTCCAGTTGCATTTTCTACAGAAAGAGTGTTCAGATCTGCTCAATCAAAAGTATGGTTTAACTCTGTTAGCTGAATGCACAGATCAGAAAGAAGTTTCACAGAATGATTCTGTGTAGTTTATATTTGGAGACATTCCTTTTTCCACTATTACCCTCTTAGCGCTCCGAATCTCCACTTGCATTTTCTACAGAAAGAGTGTTTCAGAAGGGCTCAATCAAAACTAAGGTTCAACTCTTTTAGTTGAACAAACAGAACAGAAAGAAGTTTCACACAATGCTTCTGTGTAGTTTTTATTTGAAGATATTATTTTTCCCAATAGAGGCCTCTTAGCGCTCAGAATGTCCAATTGCAGTTTCTACAGAAAGAGTGTTTCAGAACGGCTCAATCAAATGTAAGGTTCAACTCTGTTAGTTGAATGCACAGAACAGAAAGAAGTTTCATACAATGCTTCTGTGTAGTTTATATTTGAACATATTCTTTTTTCCACTATTACCCACTTAGCGCTACGAATGTCCAGTTGCATTTTCTACAGACAGAGTGTTTCAAAACTGCTCAATCAAAAGTATGGTTTAACTCTGTTAGCTGAATGCTCAGATCAGAAAGGAGTTTCACAGAATGCTTCTGTGTAGTTTATATTTGAATATATTCCTTTTTCCACTACTACGCTCTTAGCGCTCCCAATGTCCAGTTGCATTTTCTACAGAAAGAGTGTTCAGATCGGCTCAATCAAAAGTATGGTTTAACTCTGTTAGCTGAATGCACAGATCAGAAAGAAGTTTCACCGAATGATTCTGTGTAGTTTATATTTGAAGACATTCCTTTTTCCACTATTACCCTCTTAGCGCTCCGAATCTCCACTTGCATTTTCTACAATAAGAGTGTTTCATAACTGCTCAATCAAAAATATGTTTTATCTCTGTTAACTGAATTTACAGATCAGAAATAAGTTTCACAGAATGCATCTGTGTAGTTTTTATTTGAAGATATTCTTTTTCCCAATGTAGGCCTCTTAGCGCTTAGCATGTCCAATTGCAGTTTCTACAGAAAGAGTGTTTCAGAACGGCTCAATCAAAAGTAAGGTTCAACTCTGTTAGTTGAATGCACAGAACAGAAAGAATTTTCACAGAATGCTACTGTGTAGTTTATATTTGAATATATTCCTTTTTCCACTATTACCCTCTTAGCGCTCCGAATGTCCACTTGCATTTTCTACAGAAAGAGTGTTCAGAACTGCGCAATCAAAAGTATGGTTTAACTCTGTTAGCATAATGAACATATCAGAAATACGTTTCACACAATGCTTCTGTGTAGTTTTTATTTGAAGATATTATTTTTCCCAATAGAGGCCTCTTAGCGCTCAGAATGTCCAATTGCAGTTTCTACAGAAAGAGTGTTTCAGAACGGCTCAATCAAAAGTAAGGTTCAACTCTGTTAGTTGAATGCACAGAACAGAAAGAAGTTTCATACAATGATTCTGTGTAGTTTATATTTGAACATATTCTTTTTTCCACTATTACCCACTTAGTGCTACGAATGTCCAGTTGCATTTTCTACAGACAGAGTGTTTCAAAACTGCTCAATCAAAAGTATGGTTTAACTCTGTTAGCTGAATGCTCAGATCAGAAAGAAGTTTCACAGAATGCTTCTGTGTAGTTTATATTTGAATATATTCCTTTATCCACTACTACTCTCAGCGCTCCAAATGTCCAGTTGCATTTTCTACAGAAAGAGTGTTCAGATCTGCTCAATCAAAAGTATGGTTTAACTCTGTTAGCTGAATGCACAGATCAGAAAGAAGTTTCACAGAATGATTCTGTGTAGTTTATATTTGGAGACATTCCTTTTTCAACTATTACCCTCTTAGCGCTCAGAATCTCCACTTGCATTTTCTACAGAAAGAGTGTTTCAGAACGGCTCAATCAAAACTAAGGTTCAACACTTTCAGTTGAACAAACAGAACAGAAAGAACTTTCACACAATTCTTCTGTGTAGTTTTTATTTGTAGGCATTCTTTTTCCCAATATAGGCCTCTTAGCGCTCAGAATGTCCAATACAGTTTCTACAGAAAGAGTGTTTCAGAACGGCTCAATCAAAAGTAAGGTTCAACTCTGTTAGTTGAATGCACAGAACAGAAAGAAGTTTCATACAATGCTTCTGTGTAGTTTATATTTGAACATATTCTTTTTTCCACTATTACCCACTTAGCGCTACGAATGTCCAGTTGCATTTTCTACAGACAGAGTGTTTCAAAACTGCTCAATCAAAAGTATGGTTTAACTCTGTTAGCTGAATGCTCAGATCAGAAAGGAGTTTCACAGAATGCTTCTGTGTAGTTTATATTTGAATATATTCCTTTTTCCACTACTACGCTCTTAGCGCTCCCAATGTCCAGTTACATTTTCTACAGAAAGAGTGTTCAGATCGGCTCAATCAAAAGTATGGTTTAACTCTGTTAGCTGAATGCACAGATCAGAAAGAAGTTTCACCGAATGATTCTGTGTAGCTTATATTTGAAGACATTCCTTTTTCCACTATTACCCTCTTAGCGCTCCGAATCTCCACTTGCATTTTCTACAATAAGAGTGTTTCATAACTGCTCAATCAAAAATATGCTTTATCTCTGTTAACTGAATTTACAGATCAGAAATAAGTTTCACAGAATGCATCTGTGTAGTTTTTATTTGAAGATATTCTTTTTCCCAATGTAGGCCTCTTAGCGCTTAGCATGTCCAATTGCAGTTTCTACAGAAAGAGTGTTTCAGAATGGCTCAATCAAAAGTAAGGTTCAACTCTGTTAGTTGAATGCACAGAACAGAAAGAATTTTCACAGAATGCTACTGTGTAGTTTATATTTGAATATATTCCTTTTTCCACTATTACCCTCTTAGCGCTCCGAATGTCCACTTGCATTTTCTACAGAAAGAGTGTTCAGAACTGCGCAATCAAAAGTATGGTTTAACTCTGTTAGCTTAATGAACATATCAGAAATAAGTTTCACACAATGCTTCTGTGTAGTTTTTATTTGAAGATATTATTTTTCCCAATAGAGGCCTCTTAGCGCTCAGAATGTCCAATTGCAGTTTCTACAGAAAGAGTGTTTCAGAACGGCTCAATGAAAAGAAAGGTTCAACTCTGTTAGTTGAATGCACAGAACAGAAAGAAGTTTCATACAATGCTTCTGTGTAGTTTATATTTGAACATATTCTTTTTTCCACTATTACCCACATAGCGCTACGAATGTCCCGTTGCATTTTCTACAGACAGAGTGTTTCAAAACTGCTCAATCAAAAGTATGGGTTAACTCTGTTAGCTGAATTCTTAGATCAGAAAGAAGTTTCACAGAATGCTTCTGTGTAGTTTATATTTGAATATATTACTTTTTCCACTACTACTCTCCTAGCGCTCCAAATGTCCAGTTGCATTTTCTACAGAAAGAGTGTTCAGATCTCCTCAATCAAAAGTATGGTTTAACTCTGTTAGCTGAATGCACAGATCAGAAAGAAGTTTCACAGAATGATTCTGTGTTGTTTATATTTGGAGACATTCCTTTTTCCACTATTACCCTCTTAGCGCTCCGAATCTCCACTTGCATTTTCTACAGAAAGAGTGTTTCAGAAGGGCTCAATCAAAACTAAGGTTCAACTCTTTTAGTTGAACAAACAGAAAAGAAAGAAGTTTCACACATTTCTTCTGTGTAGTTTTTATTTGTAGACATTCTTTTTCCCAATATAGGCCTCTTAGCGCTCAGAATGTCCAATTGCAGTTTCTACAGAAAGAGTGTTTCAGAACGGCTCAATCAAAAGTAAGGTTCAACTCTGTTAGTTGAACGCACAGAACAGAAAGAAGTTTCATACAATGCTTCTGTGTAGTTTATATTTGAACATATTCTTTTTTCCACTATTACCCACTTAGCGCTACGAATGTCCAGTTGCATTTTCTACAGACAGAGTGTTTCAAAACTGCTCAATCAAAAGTATGGTTTAACTCTGTTAGCTGAATGCTCAGATCAAAAAGAAGTTTCACAGAATGCTTCTGTGTAGTTAATATTTGAATATATTCCTTTTTCCACTACTGCGCTCTTAGCGCTCCAAATGTCCAGTTGCATTTTCTACAGAAAGAGTGTTCAGATCTGCTCAATCAAAAGTATGGTTTAACTCTGTTAGCTGAATGCACAGATCAGAAAGAAGTTTCACCGAATGATTCTGTGTAGTTTATATTTGAAGACATTTCTTTTTCCACTATTACCCTCTTAGCGCTCCGAATCTCCACTTGCATTTTCTACAAAAAGAGTGTTTCCTAACTGCTCAATCAAAAATATGTTTTATCTCTGTTAACTGAATTTACAGATCAGAAATAAGTTTCACAGAATGCATCTGTGTAGTTTTTATTTGAAGATATTCTTTTTCCCAATGTAGGCCTCTTAGCGCTTAGCATGTCCAATTGCAGTTTCTACAGAAAGAGTGTTTCAGAACGGCTCAATCAAAAGTAAGGTTCAACTCTGTTAGTTGAATGCACAGAACAGAAAGAATTTTCACAGAATGCTACTGTGTAGTTTATATTTGAATATATTCCTTTTTCCACTATTACCCTCTTAGCGCTCCGAATGTCCACTTGCATTTTCTACAGAAAGAGTGTTCAGAACTGCGCAATCAAAAGTATGGTTTAACTCTGTTAGCTTAATGAACATATCAGAAATAAGTTTCACACAATGCTTCTGTGTAGTTTTTATTTGAAGATATTATTTTTCCCAATAGAGGCCTCTTAGCGCTCAGAATGTCCAATTGCAGTTTCTACAGAAAGAGTGTTTCAGAACGGCTCAATCAAAAGTAAGGTTCAACTCTGTTAGTTGAATGCACAGAACAGAAAGAAGTTTCATACAATGATTCTGTGTAGTTTATATTTGAACATATTCTTTTTTCCACTATTACCCACTTAGCGCTACGAATGTCCAGTTGCATTTTCTACAGACAGAGTGTTTCAAAACTGCTCAATCAAAAGTATGGTTTAACTCTGTTAGCTGAATGCTCAGATCAGAAAGAAGTTTCACAGAATGCTTCTGTGTAGTTTATATTTGAATATATTACTTTTTCCACTACTACTCTCCTAGCGCTCCAAATGTCCAGTTGCATTTTCTACAGAAAGAGTGTTCAGATCCCCTCAATCAAAAGTATGGTTTAACTCTGTTAGCTGAATGCACAGATCAGAAAGAAGTTTCACAGAATGATTCTGTGTAGTTTATATTTGGAGACATTCCTTTTTCCACTATTACCCTCTTAGCGCTCCGAATCTCCACTTGCATTTTCTACAGAAAGAGTGTTACAGAACGGCTCAATCAAAACTAAGGTTCAACTCTTTTTGTTGAACAAACAGAACAGAAAGAAGTTTCACACATTTCTTCTGTGTAGTTTTTATTTGTAGACATTCTTTTTCCCAATATAGGCCTCTTAGCGCTCAGAATGTCCAATTGCAGTTTCTTCAGAAAGAGTGTTTCAGAACGGCTCAATCAAAAGTAAGGTTCAACTCTGTTAGTTGAATGCACAGAACAGAAAGAAGTTTCATACAATGCTTCTGTGTAGTTTATATTTGAACATATTCTTTTTTCCACTATTACCCACTTAGCGCTACGAATGTCCAGTTGCATTTTCTACAGACAGAGTGTTTCAAAACTGCTCAATCAAAAGTATGGTTTAACTCTGTTAGCTGAATGCTCAGATCAAAAAGAAGTTTCACAGAATGCTTCTGTGTAGTTTATATTTGAATATATTCCTTTTTCCACTACTACGCTCTTAGCGCTCCAAATGTCCAGTTGCATTTTCTACAGAAAGAGTGTTCAGATCTGCTCAATCAAAAGTATGGTTTAACTCTGTTAGCTGAATGCACAGATCAGAAAGAAGTTTCACCGAATGATTCTGTGTAGTTTATATTTGAAGACATTTCTTTTTCCACTATTACCCTCTTAGCGCTCCGAATCTCCACTTGCATTTTCTACAAAAAGAGTGTTTCCTAACTGCTCAATCAAAAATATGTTTTATCTCTGTTAACTGAATTTACAGATCAGAAATAAGTTTCACAGAATGCATCTGTGTAGTTTTTATTTGAAGATATTCTTTTTCCCAATGTAGGCCTCTTAGCGCTTAGCATGTCCAATTGCAGTTTCTACAGAAAGAGTGTTTCAGAACGGCTCAATCAAAAGTAAGGTTCAACTCTGTTAGTTGAATGCACAGAACAGAAAGAATTTTCACAGAATGCTACTGTGTAGTTTATATTTGAATATATTCCTTTTTCCACTATTACCCTCTTAGCGCTCCGAATGACCACTTGCATTTTCTACATAAAGAGTGTTCAGAACTGCGCAATCAAAAGTATGGTTTAACTCTGTTAGCTTAATGAACATATCAGAAATAAGTTTCACACAATGCTTCTGTGTAGTTTTTATTTGAAGATATTATTTTTCCCAATAGAGGCCTCTTAGCGCTCAGAATGTCCAATTGCAGTTTCTACAGAAAGAGTGTTTCAGAACGGCTCAATCAAATGTAAGGTTCAACTCTGTTAGTTGAATGCACAGAACAGAAAGAAGTTTCATACAATGCTTCTGTGTAGTTTAAATTTGAACATATTCTTTTTTCCACTATTACCCACTTAGCGCTACGAATGTCCAGTTGCATTTTCTACAGACAGAGTGTTTCAAAACTGCTCAATCAAAACTATGGTTTAACTCTGTTAGCTGAATTCAGATCAGAAAGAAGTTTCACAGAATGCTTCTGTGTAGTTTATATTTGAATATATTCCTTTTTCCACTACTACTCTCTTAGCGCTCCAAATGTCCAGTTGCATTTTCTACAGAAAGAGTGTTCAGAACTGCGCAATCAAAAGTATGGTTTAACTCTGTTAGCTGAACGCACAGATCAGAAAGAATTTTCACAGAATGATTCTGTGTAGTTTATATTTGGAGACATTCCTTTTTCCACTATTACCCACTTAGCGCTCCGAATCTCCACTTGCATTTTCTACAGAAAGAGTGTTTCAGAACGGCTCAATCAAAACTAAGGTTCAACTCTTTTAGTTGAACAAACAGAACAGAAAGAAGTTTCACACATTTCTTCTGTGTAGTTTTTATTTGTAGACATTCTTTTTCCCAATATAGGCCTCTTAGCGCTCAGAATGTCCAATTGCAGTTTCTACAGAAAGAGTGTTTCAGAACGGCTCAATCAAAAGTAAGGTTCAACTCTGTTAGTTGAATGCACAGAACAGAAAGAAGTTTCATACAATGCTTCTGTGTAGTTTATATTTGAACATATTCTTTTTTCCACTATTACCCACTTAGCGCTACGAATGTCCAGTTGCATTTTCTACAGACAGAGTGTTTCAAAACTGCTCAATCAAAAGTACGGTTTAACTCTGTTAGCTGAATGCTCAGATCAAAAAGAAGTTTCACAGAATGCTTCTGTGTAGTTTATATTTGAATATATTCCTTTTTCCACTACTACGCTCTTAGCGCTCCAAATGTCCAGTTGCATTTTCTACAGAAAGAGTGTTCAGATCTGCTCAATCAAAAGTATGGTTTAACTCTGTTAGCTGAATGCACAGATCAGAAAGAAGTTTCACCGAATGATTCTGTGTAGTTTATATTTGAAGACATTCCTTTTTCCACTATTACCCTCTTAGCGCTCCGAATCTCCACTTGCATTTTCTACAAAAAGAGTGTTTCCTAACTGCTCAATCAAAAATATGTTTTATCTCTGTTAACTGAATTTACAGATCAGAAATAAGTTTCACAGAATGCATCTGTGTAGTTTTTATTTGAAGATATTCTTTTTCCCAATGTAGGCCTCTTAGCGCTTAGCATGTCCAATTGCAGTTTCTACAGAAAGAGTGTTTCAGAACGGCTCAATCAAAATTAAGGTTCAACTCTGTTAGTTGAATGCACAGAACAGAAAGAATTTTCACAGAATGCTACTGTGTAGTTTATATTTGAATATATTCCTTTTTCCACTATTACCCTCTTAGCGCTCCGAATGTCCACTTGCATTTTCTACAGAAAGAGTGTTCAGAACTGCGCAATCAAAAGTATGGTTTAACTCTGTTAGCTTAATGAACATATCAGAAATAAGTTTCACACAATGCTTCTGTGTAGTTTTTATTTGAAGATATTATTTTTCCCAATAGAGGCCTCTTAGCGCTCAGAATGTCCAATTGCAGTTTCTACAGAAAGAGTGTTTCAGAACGGCTCAATCAAATGTAAGGTTCAACTCTGTTAGTTGAATGCACAGAACAGAAAGAAGTTTCATACAATGCTTCTGTGTAGTTTATATTTGAACATATTCTTTTTTCCACTATTACCCACTTAGCGCTACGAATGTCCAGTTGCATTTTCTACAGACAGAGTGTTTCAAAACTGCTCAATCAAAAGTATGGTTTAACTCTGTTAGCTGAATGCTCAGATCAGAAAGAAGTTTCACAGAATGCTTCTGTGTAGTTTATATTTGAATATATTCCTTTTTCCACTACTACTCTCTTAGCGCTCCAAATGTCCAGTTGCATTTTCTACAGAAAGAGTGTTCAGAACTGCGCAATCAAAAGTATGGTTTAACTCTGTTAGCTGAACGCACAGATCAGAAAGAATTTTCACAGAATGATTCTGTGTAGTTTATATTTGGAGACATTCCTTTTTCCACTATTACCCTCTTAGCGCTCCGAATCTCCACTTGCATTTTCTACAGAAAGAGTGTTTCAGAACGGCTCAATGAAAACTAAGGTTCAACTCTTTTAGTTGAACAAACAGAACAGAAAGAAGTTTCACACAATTCTTCTGTGTAGTTTTTATTTGTAGACATTCTTTTTCCCAATATAGGCCTCTTAGCGCTCAGAATGTCCAATTGCAGTTTCTACAGAAAGAGTGTTTCAGAACGGCTCAATCAAAAGTAAGGTTCAACTCTGTTAGTTGAATGCACAGAACAGAAAGAAGTTTCATACAATGCTTTTGTGTAGTTTATATTTGAACATATTCTTTTTTCCATTATTACCCACTTAGCGCTACGAATGTCCAGTTGCATTTTCTACAGACAGAATGTTTCAAAACTGCTCAATCAAAAGTATGGTTTAACTCTGTTAGCTGAATGCTCAGATCAAAAAGAAGTTTCACAGAATGCTTCTGTGTAGTTTATATTTGAATATATTCCTTTTTCCACTACTACGCTCTTAGCGCTCCAAATGTCCAGTTGCATTTTCTACAGAAAGAGTGTTCAGATCTGCTCAATCAAAAGTATGGTTTAACTCTGTTAGCTGAATGCACAGATCAGAAAGAAGTTTCACCGAATGATTCTGTGTAGTTTATATTTGAAGACATTCCTTTTTCCACTATTACCCTCTTAGCGCTCCGAATCTCCACTTGCATTTTCTACAAAAAGAGTGTTTCCTAACTGCTCAATCAAAAATATGTTTTATCTCTGTTAACTGAATTTACAGATCAGAAATAAGTTTCACAGAATGCATCTGTGTAGTTTTTATTTGAAGATATTCTTTTTCCCAATGTAGGCCTCTTAGCGCTTAGCATGTCCAATTGCAGTTTCTACAGAAAGAGTGTTTCAGAACAGCTCAATCAAAAGTAAGCTTCAACTCTGTTATTTGAATGCACAGAACAGAAAGAATTTTCACAGAATGCTACTGTGTAGTTTATATTTGAATATGTTCCTTTTTCCACTATTACCCTCTTAGCGCTCCGAATGTCCACTTGCATTTTCTACAGAAAGAGTGTTCAGAACTGCGCAATCAAAAGTATGGTTTAACTCTGTTAGCTTAATGAACATATCAGAAATAAGTTTCACACAATGCTTCTGTGTAGTTTTTATTTGAAGATATTATTTTTCCCAATAGAGGCCTCTTAGCGCTCAGAATGTCCAATTGCAGTTTCTACAGAAAGAGTGTTTCAAAAAGGCTCAATCAAAAGTCAGGTTCAACTCTGTTAGTTGAATGCACAGAACAGAAAGAAGTTTCATACAATGCTTCTGTGTAGTTTATATTTGAACATATTCTTTTTTCCACTATTACCCACTTAGCGCTACGAATGTCCAGTTGCATTTTCTACAGACAGAGTGTTTCAAAACTGCTCAATCAAAAGTATGGTTTAACTCTGTTAGCTGAATGCTCAGATCAGAAAGAAGTTTCACAGAATGCTTCTGTGTAGTTTATATTTGAATATATTACTTTTTCCACTACTACTCTCTTAGCGCTCCAAATGTCCAGTTGCATTTTCTACAGAAAGAGTGTTCAGATCTGCTCAATCAAAAGTATGGTTTAACACTGTTAGCTGAATGCACAGATCAGAAAGAAGTTTCACAGAATGATTCTGTGTAGTTTATATTTGGAGACATTCCTTTTTCCACTATTACCCTCTTAGCGCTCCGAATGTCCACTTGCATTTTCTACAGAAAGAGTGTTCAGAACTGCGCAATCAAACGTATGGTTTAACTCTGTTAGCTTAATGAACATATCAGAAATAAGTTTCACACAATGCTTCTGTGTAGTTTTTATTTGAAGATATTATTTTTCCCAATAGAGGCCTCTTAGCGCTCAGAATGTCCAATTGCAGTTTCTACAGAAAGAGTGTTTCAGAAAGGCTCAATCAAAAGTCAGGTTCAACTCTGTTAGTTGAATGCACGGAACAGAAAGAAGTTTCATACAATGCTTCTGTGTAGTTTATATTTGAACATATTCTTTTTTCCACTATTACCCACTTAGCGCTACGAATGTCCAGTTGCATTTTCTACAGACAGAGTGTTTCAAAACTGCTCAATCAAAAGTATCGTTTAACTCTGTTAGCTGAATGCTCAGATCAGAAAGAAGTTTCACAGAATGCTTCTGTGTAGTTTATATTTGAATATATTCCTTTTTCCACTACTACTCTCTTAGCGCTCAAAATGTCCAGTTGCATTTTCTACAGAAAGAGTGTTCAGATCTGCTCAATCAAAAGTATGGTTTAACTCTGTTAGCTGAATGCACAGATCAGAAAGAAGTTTCACAGAATGATTCTGTGTAGTTTATATTTGGAGACATTCCTTTATCCACTATTACCCTCTTAGCGCTCCAAATCTCCACTTGTATTTTCTACAGAAAGAGTGTTTCAGAACGGCTCAATCAAAACTAAGGTTCAACTCTTTTAGTTGAACAAACAGAACAGAAAGAAGTTTCACACAATTCTTCTGTGTAGTTTTTATTTGTAGACATTCTTTTTCCCAATATAGGCCTCTTAGCGCTCAGAATGTCCAATTGCAGTTTCTACAGAAAGAGTGTTTCAGAACGGCTCAATCAAAAGTAAGGTTCAACTCTGTTAGTTGAATGCACAGAACAGAAAGAAGTTTCATACAATGCTTCTGTGTAGTTTATATTTGAACATATTATTTTTTCCACTATTACCCACTTACCGCTACGAATGTCCAGTTGCATTTTCTACAGACAGAGTGTTTCAAAACTGCTCAATCAAAAGTATGGTTTAACTCTGTTAGCTGAATGCTCAGATCAGAAAGAAGTTTCACAGAATGCTTCTGTGTAGTTTATATTTGAATATATTCCTTTTTCCACTACTACGCTCTTAGCGCTCCAAATGTCCAGTTGCATTTTCTACAGAAAGAGTGTTCAGATCTGCTCAATCAAAAGTATGGTTTAACTCTGTTAGCTGAATGCACAGATCAGAAAGAAGTTTCACCGAATGATTCTGTGTAGTTTATATTTGAAGACATTCCTTTTTCCACTATTACCCTCTTAGCGCTCCGAATCTCCAATTGCATTTTCTACAAAAAGAGTGTTTCATAACTGCTCAATCAAAAATATGTTTTATCTCTGTTAACTGAATTTACAGATCAGAAATAAGTTTCACAGAATGCATCTGTGTAGTTTTTATTTGAAGATATTCTTTTTCCCAATGTAGGCCTCTTAGCGCTTAGCATGTCCAATTGCAGTTTCTACAGAAAGAGTGTTTCAGAACGGCTCAATCAAAAGTAAGGTTCAAATCTGTTAGTTGAATGCACAGAACAGAAAGAATTTTCACAGAATGCTACTGTGTAGTTTATATTTGAATATATTCCTTTTTCCACTATTACCCTCTTAGCGCTCCGAATGTCCACTTGCATTTTCTACAGAAAGAGTGTTCAGAACTGCGCAATCAAAAGTATGGTTTAACTCTGTTAGCTTAATGAACATATCAGAAATAAGTTTCACACAATGCTTCTGTGTAGTTTTTATTTGAAGATATTATTTTTCCCAATAGAGGCCTCTTAGCGCTCAGAATGTCCAATTGCAGTTTCTACAGAAAGAGTGTTTCAGAACGGCTCAATCAAATGTAAGGTTCAACTCTGTTAGTTGAATGCACAGAACAGAAAGAAGTTTCATACAATGCTTCTGTGTAGTTTATATTTGAACATATTCTTTTTTCCACTATTACCCACTTAGCGCTACGAATGTCCAGTTGCATTTTCTACAGACAGAGTGTTTCAAAACTGCTCAATCAAAAGTATGGTTTAACTCTGTTAGCTGAATGCTCAGATCAGAAAGAAGTTTCACAGAATGCTTCTGTGTAGTTTATATTTGAATATATTCCTTTTTCCACTACTACTCTCTTAGCACTCCAAATGTCCAGTTGCATTTTCTACAGAAAGAGTGTTCAGAACTGCGCAATCAAAAGTATGGTTTAAATCTGTTAGCTGAACGCACAGATCAGAAAGAATTTTCACAGAATGATTCTGTGTAGTTTATATTTGGAGACATTCCTTTTTCCACTATTACCCTCTTAGCGCTCCGAATCTCCACTTGCATTTTCTACAGAAAGAGTGTTTCAGAACGGCTCAATGAAAACTAAGGTTCAACTCTTTTAGTTGAACAAACAGAACAGAAAGAAGTTTCACACAATTCTTCTGTGTAGTTTTTATTTGTAGACATTCTTTTTCGCAATATAGGCCTCTTAGCGCTCAGAATGTCCAATTGCAGTTTCTACAGAAAGAGTGTTTCAGAACGGCTCAATCAAAAGTAAGGTTCAACTCTGTTAGTTGAATGCACAGAACAGAAAGAAGTTTCATACAATGCTTTTGTGTAGTTTATATTTGAACATATTCTTTTTTCCATTATTACCCACTTAGCGCTACGAATGTCCAGTTGCATTTTCTACAGACAGAATGTTTCAAAACTGCTCAATCAAAAGTATGGTTTAACTCTGTTAGCTGAATGCTCAGATCAAAAAGAAGTTTCACAGAATGCTTCTGTGTAGTTTATATTTGAATATATTCCTTTTTCCACTACTACGCTCTTAGCGCTCCAAATGTCCAGTTGCATTTTCTACAGAAAGAGTGTTCAGACCTGCTCAATCAAAAGTATGGTTTAACTCTGTTAGCTGAATGCACAGATCAGAAAGAAGTTTCACCGAATGATTCTGTGTAGTTTATATTTGAAGACATTCCTTTTTCCACTATTACCCTCTTAGCGCTCCGAATCTCCACTTGCATTTTCTACAAAAAGAGTGTTTCCTAACTGCTCAATCAAAAATATGTTTTATCTCTGTTAACTGAATTTACAGATCAGAAATAAGTTTCACAGAATGCATCTGTGTAGTTTTTATTTGAAGATATTCTTTTTCCCAATGTAGGCCTCTTAGCGCTTAGCATGTCCAATTGCAGTTTCTACAGAAAGAGTGTTTCAGAACAGCTCAATCAAAAGTAAGCTTCAACTCTGTTAGTTGAATGCACAGAACAGAAAGAATTTTCACAGAATGCTACTGTGTAGTTTATATTTGAATATGTTCCTTTTTCCACTATTACCCTCTTAGCGCTCCGAATGTCCACTTGCATTTTCTACAGAAAGAGTGTTCAGAACTGCGCAATCAAAAGTATGGTTTAACTCTGTTAGCTTAATGAACATATCAGAAATAAGTTTCACACAATGCTTCTGTGTAGTTTTTATTTGAAGATATTATTTTTCCCAATAGAGGCCTCTTAGCGCTCAGAATGTCCAATTGCAGTTTCTACAGAAAGAGTGTTTCAAAAAGGCTCAATCAAAAGTCAGGTTCAACTCTGTTAGTTGAATGCACAGAACAGAAAGAAGTTTCATACAATGCTTCTGTGTAGTTTATATTTGAACATATTCTTTTTTCCACTATTACCCACTTAGCGCTACGAATGTCCAGTTGCATTTTCTACAGACAGAGTGTTTCAAAACTGCTCAATCAAAAGTATGGTTTAACTCTGTTAGCTGAATGCTCAGATCAGAAAGAAGTTTCACAGAATGCTTCTGTGTAGTTTATATTTGAATACATTACTTTTTCCACTACTACTCTCTTAGCGCTCCAAATGTCCAGTTGCATTTTCTACAGAAAGAGTGTTCAGATCTGCTCAATCAAAAGTATGGTTTAACACTGTTAGCTGAATGCACAGATCAGAAAGAAGTTTCACAGAATGATTCTGTGTAGTTTATATTTGGAGACATTCCTTTTTCCACTATTACCCTCTTAGCGCTCCGAATGTCCACTTGCATTTTCTACAGAAAGAGTGTTCAGAACTGCGCAATCAAACGTATGGTTTAACTCTGTTAGCTTAATGAACATATCAGAAATAAGTTTCACACAATGCTTCTGTGTAGTTTTTATTTGAAGATATTATTTTTCCCAATACAGGCCTCTTAGCGCTCAGAATGTCCAATTGCAGTTTCTACAGAAAGAGTGTTTCAGAAAGGCTCAATCAAATGTCAGGTTCAACTCTGTTAGTTGAATGCACGGAACAGAAAGAAGTTTCATACAATGCTTCTGTGTAGTTTATATTTGAACATATTCTTTTTTCCACTATTACCCACTTAGCGCTACGAATGTCCAGTTGCATTTTCTACAGACAGAGTGTTTCAAAACTGCTCAATCAAAAGTATCGTTTAACTCTGTTAGCTGAATGCTCAGATCAGAAAGAAGTTTCACAGAATGCTTCTGTGTAGTTTATATTTGAATATATTACTTTTTCCACTACTACTCTCTTAGCGCTCAAAATGTCCAGTTGCATTTTCTACAGAAAGAGTGTTCAGATCTGCTCAATCAAAAGTATGGTTTAACTCTGTTAGCTGAATGCACAGATCAGAAAGAAGTTTCACAGAATGATTCTGTGTAGTTTATATTTGGAGACATTCCTTTATCCACTATTACCCTCTTAGCGCTCCAAATCTCCACTTGTATTTTCTACAGAAAGAGTGTTTCAGAACGGCTCAATCAAAACTAAGGTTCAACTCTTTTAGTTGAACAAACAGAACAGAAAGAAGTTTCACACAATTCTTCTGTGTAGTTTTTATTTGTAGACATTCTTTTTCCCAATATAGGCCTCTTAGCGCTCAGAATGTCCAATTGCAGTTTCTACAGAAAGAGTGTTTCAGAACGGCTCAATCAAAAGTAAGGTTCAACTCTGTTAGTTGAATGCACAGAACAGAAAGAAGTTTCATACAATGCTTCTGTGTAGTTTATATTTGAACATATTATTTTTTCCACTATTACCCACTTACCGCTACGAATGTCCAGTTGCATTTTCTACAGACAGAGTGTTTCAAAACTGCTCAATCAAAAGTATGGTTTAACTCTGTTAGCTGAATGCTCAGATCAGAAAGAAGTTTCACAGAATGCTTCTGTGTAGTTTATATTTGAATATATTCCTTTTTCCACTACTACGCTCTTAGCGCTCCAAATGTCCAGTTGCATTTTCTACAGAAAGAGTGTTCAGATCTGCTCAATCAAAAGTATGGTTTAACTCTGTTAGCTGAATGCACAGATCAGAAAGAAGTTTCACCGAATGATTCTGTGTAGTTTATATTTGAAGACATTACTTTTTCCACTATTACCCTCTTAGCGCTCCGAATCTCCAATTGCATTTTCTACAAAAAGAGTGTTTCATAACTGCTCAATCAAAAATATGTTTTATCTCTGTTAACTGAATTTACAGATCAGAAATAAGTTTCACAGAATGCTCCTGTGTAGTTTTTATTTGAAGATATTCTTTTTCCCAATGTAGGCCTCTTAGCGCTTAGCATGTCCAATTGCAGTTTCTACAGAAAGAGTGTTTCAGAACGGCTCAATCAAAAGTAAGGTTCAAATCTGTTAGTTGAATGCACAGAACAGAAAGAATTTTCACAGAATGCTACTGTGTAGTTTATATTTGAATATATTCCTTTTTCCACTATTACCCTCTTAGCGCTCCGAATGTCCACTTGCATTTTCTACAGAAAGAGTGTTCAGAACTGCGCAATCAAAAGTATGGTTTAACTCTGTTAGCTTAATGAACATATCAGAAATAAGTTTCACACAATGCTTCTGTGTAGTTTTTATTTGAAGAAATTATTTTTCCCAATAGAGGCCTCTTAGCGCTCAGAATGTCCAATTGCAGTTTCTACAGAAAGAGTGTTTCAGAACGGCTCAATCAAATGTAAGGTTCATCTCTGTTAGTTGAATGCACAGAACAGAAAGAAGTTTCATACAATGCTTCTGTGTAGTTTATATTTGAACATATTCTTTTTTCCACTATTACCCACTTAGCGCTACGAATGTCCAGTTGCATTTTCTACAGACAGAGTGTTTCAAAACTGCTCAATCAAAAGTATGGTTTAACTCTGTTAGCTGAATGCTCAGATCAGAAAGAAGTTTCACAGAATGCTTCTGTGTAGTTTATATTTGAATATATTCCTTTTTCCACTACTACTCTCTTAGCGCTCCAAATGTCCAGTTGCATTTTCTACAGAAAGAGTGTTCAGAACTGCGCAATCAAAAGTATGGTTTAACTCTGTTAGCTGAACGCACAGATCAGAAAGAATTTTCACAGAATGATTCTGTGTAGTTTATATTTGGAGACATTCCTTTTTCCACTATTACCCTCTTAGCGCTCCGAATCTCCACTTGCATTTTCTACAGAAAGAGTGTTTCAGAACGGCTCAATGAAAACTAAGGTTCAACTCTTTTAGTTGAACAAACAGAACAGAAAGAAGTTTCACACAATTCTTCTGTGTAGTTTTTAATTGTAGACATTCTTTTTCCCAATATAGGCCTCTTAGCGCTCAGAATGTCCAATTGCAGTTTCTACAGAAAGAGTGTTTCAGAACGGCTCAATCAAAAGTAAGGTTCAACTCTGTTAGTTGAATGCACAGAACAGAAAGAAATTTCATACAATGCTTTTGTGTAGTTTATATTTGAACATATTCTTTTTTCCATTATTACCCACTTAGCGCTACGAATGTCCAGTTGCATTTTCTACAGACAGAATGTTTCAAAACTGCTCAATCAAAAGTATGGTTTAACTCTGTTAGCTGAATGCTCAGATCAAAAAGTAGTTTCACAGAATGCTTCTGTGTAGTTTATATTTGAATATATTCCTTTTTCCACTACTACGCTCTTAGCGCTCCAAATGTCCAGTTGCATTTTCTACAGAAAGAGTGTTCAGATCTGCTCAATCAAAAGTATGGTTTAACTCTGTTAGCTGAATGCACAAATCAGAAAGAAGTTTCACCGAATGATTCTGTGTAGTTTATATTTGAAGACATTCCTTTTTCCACTATTACCCTCTTAGCGCTCCGAATCTCCACTTGCATTTTCTACAAAAAGAGTGTTTCCTAACTGCTCAATCAAAAATATGTTTTATCTCTGTTAACTGAATTTACAGATCAGAAATAAGTTTCACAGAATGCATCTGTGTAGTTTTTATTTGAAGATATTCTTTTTCCCAATGTAGGCCTCTTAGCGCTTAGCATGTCCAATTGCAGTTTCTACAGAAAGAGTGTTTCAGAACAGCTCAATCAAAAGTAAGCTTCAACTCTGTTAGTTGAATGCACAGAACAGAAAGAATTTTCACAGAATGCTACTGTGTAGTTTATATTTGAATATGTTCCTTTTTCCACTATTACCCTCTTAGCGCTCCGAATGTCCACTTGCATTTTCTACAGAAAGAGTGTTCAGAACTGCGCAATCAAAAGTATGGTTTAACTCTGTTAGCTTAATGAACATATCAGAAATAAGTTTCACACAATGCTTCTGTGTAGTTTTTATTTGAAGATATTATTGTTCCCAATAGAGGCCTCTTAGCGCTCAGAATGTCCAATTGCAGTTTCTACGGAAAGAGTGTTTCAAAAAGGCTCAATCAAAAGTCAGGTTCAACTCTGTTAGTTGAATGCACAGAACAGAAAGAAGTTTCATACAATGCTTCTGTGTAGTTTATATTTGAACATATTCTTTTTTCCACTATTACCCACTTAGCGCTACGAATGTCCAGTTGCATTTTCTACAGACAGAGTGTTTCAAAACTGCTCAATCAAAAGTATGGTTTAACTCTGTTAGCTGAATGCTCAGATCAGAAAGAAGTTTCACAGAATGCTTCTGTGTAGTTTATATTTTAATATATTACTTTTTCCACTACTACTCTCTTAGCGCTCCAAATGTCCAGTTGCATTTTCTACAGAAAGAGTGTTCAGATCTGCTCAATCAAAAGTATGGTTTAACACTGTTAGCTGAATGCACAGATCAGAAAGAAGTTTCACAGAATGATTCTGTGTAGTTTATATTTGGAGACATTCCTTTTTCCACTATTACCCTCTTAGCGCTCCGAATGTCCACTTGCATTTTCTACAGAAAGAGTGTTCAGAACTGCGCAATCAAACGTATGGTTTAACTCTGTTAGCTTAATGAACATATCAGAAATAAGTTTCACACAATGCTTCTGTGTAGTTTTTATTTGAAGATATTATTTTTCCCAATAGAGGCCTCTTAGCGCTCAGAATGTCCAATTGCAGTTTCTACAGAAAGAGTGTTTCAGAAAGGCTCAATCAAATGTCAGGTTCAACTCTGTTAGTTGAATGCACGGAACAGAAAGAAGTTTCATACAATGCTTCTGTGTAGTTTATATTTGAACATATTCTTTTTTCCACTATTACCCACTTAGCGCTACGAATGTCCAGTTGCATTTTCTACAGACAGAGTGTTTCAAAACTGCTCAATCAAAAGTATCGTTTAACTCTGTTAGCTGAATGCTCAGATCAGAAAGAAGTTTCACAGAATGCTTCTGTGTAGTTTATATTTGAATATATTCCTTTTTCCACTACTACTCTCTTAGCGCTCAAAATGTCCAGTTGCATTTTCTACAGAAAGAGTGTTCAGATCTGCTCAATCAAAAGTATGGTTTAACTCTGTTAGCTGAATGCACAGATCAGAAAGAAGTTTCACAGAATGATTCTGTGTAGTTTATATTTGGAGACATTCCTTTATCCACTATTACCCTCTTAGCGCTCCAAATCTCCACTTGTATTTTCTACAGAAAGAGTGTTTCAGAACGGCTCAATCAAAACTAAGGTTCAACTCTTTTAGTTGAACAAACAGTACAGAAAGAAGTTTCACACAATTCTTCTGTGTAGTTTTTATTTGTAGACATTCTTTTTCCCAATATAGGCCTCTTAGCGCTCAGAATGTCCAATTGCAGTTTCTACAGAAAGAGTGTTTCAGAACGGCTCAATCAAAAGTAAGTTTCAACTCTGTTAGTTGAATGCACAGAACAGAAAGAAGTTTCATACAATGCTTCTGTGTAGTTTATATTTGAACATATTATTTTTTCCACTATTACCCACTTACCGCTACGAATGTCCAGTTGCATTTTCTACAGACAGAGTGTTTCAAAACTGCTCAATCAAAAGTATGGTTTAACTCTGTTAGCTGAATGCTCAGATCAGAAAGAAGTTTCACAGAATGCTTCTGTGTAGTTTATATTTGAATATATTCCTTTTTCCACTACTACGCTCTTAGCGCTCCAAATGTCCAGTTGCATTTTCTACAGAAAGAGTGTTCAGATCTGCTCAATCAAAAGTATGGTTTAACTCTGTTAGCTGAATGCACAGATCACAAAGAAGTTTCACCGAATGATTCTGTGTAGTTTATATTTGAAGACATTACTTTTTCCACTATTACCCTCTTAGCGCTCCGAATCTCCAATTGCATTTTCTACAAAAAGAGTGTTTCATAACTGCTCAATCAAAAATATGTTTTATCTCTGTTAACTGAATTTACAGATCAGAAATAAGTTTCACAGAATGCATCTGTGTAGTTTTTATTTGAAGATATTCTTTTTCCCAATGTAGGCCTCTTAGCGCTTAGCATGTCCAATTGCAGTTTCTACAGAAAGAGTGTTTAAGAACGGCTCAATCAAAAGTAAGGTTCAAATCTGTTAGTTGAATGCACAGAACAGAAAGAATTTTCACAGAATGCTACTGTGTAGTTTATATTTGAATATATTCCTTTTTCCACTATTACCCTCTTAGCGCTCCGAATGTCCACTTGCATTTTCTACAGAAAGAGTGTTCAGAATTGCGCAATCAAAAGTATGGTTTAACTCTGTTAGCTTAATGAACATATCAGAAATAAGTTTCACACAATGCTTCTGTGTAGTTTTTATTTGAAGATATTATTTTTCCCAATAGAGGCCTCTTAGCGCTCAGAATGTCCAATTGCAGTTTCTACAGAAAGAGTGTTTCAGAAAGGCTGAATCAATGGTAAGGTTCAACTCTGTTAGTTGAATGCACAGAACAGAAAGAAGTTTCATACAATGCTTCTGTGTAGTTTATATTTGAACATATTCTTTTTTCCACTATTACCCACTTAGCACTACGAATGTCCAGTTGCATTTTCTACAGACAGAGTGTTTCAAAACTGCTCAATCAAAAGTATGGTTTAACTCTGTTAGCTGAATGCTCAGATCAGAAAGAAGTTTCACAGAATGCTTCTGTGTAGTTTATATTTGAATATATTCCTTTTTCCACTACTAATCTCTTAGCGCTCCAAATGTCCAGTTGCATTTTCTACAGAAAGAGTGTTCAGATCTGCTCAATCAAAAGTATGGTTTAAGTCTGTTAGCTGAATGCACAGATCAGAAAGAAGTTTCACAGAATGATTCTGTGTAGTTTATATTTGGAGACATTCCTTTTTCCACTATTACCCTCTTAGCGCTCCGAATCTCCACTTGCATTTTCTACAGAAAGATTGTTTCAGAACGGCTCAATCAAAACTAAGGTTCAAATCTTTTAGTTGAACAAACAGAACAGAAAGAAGTTTCACACAATTCTTCTGTGTAGTTTTTATTTGTAGACATTCTTTTTCCCAATATAGGCCTCTTAGCGCTCAGAATGTCCAATTGCTGTTTCTACAGAAAGAGTGTTTCAGAACGGCTCAATCAAAAGTAAGGTTCAACTCTGTTAGTTGAATGCACAGAACAGAAAGAAGTTTCATACAATGCTTCTGTGTAGTTTATATTTGAACATATTCTTTTTTCCACTATTACCCACTTAGCGCTACGAATGTCCAGTTGCATTTTCTACAGACAGAGTGTTTCAAAACTGCTCAATCAAAAGTATGGTTTAACTCTGTTAGCTGAATGCTCAGATCAGAAAGAAGTTTCACAGAATGCTTCTGTGTAGTTTATATTTTAATATATTCCTTTTTCCACTACTACGCTCTTAGCGCTCCAAATGTCCAGTTGCATTTTCTACAGAAGGAGTGTTCAGATCTGCTCAATCAAAAGTATGGTTTAACTCTGTGAGCTGAATGCACAGATCAGAAAGAAGTTTCACCGAATGATTCTGTGTAGTTTATATTTGAAGACATTCTTTTTCCACTCTTACCCTGTTAGCGCTCCGAATCTCCACTTGCATTTTCTACAAAAACAGTGTTTCATAACTGCTCAATCAAAAATATGTTTTATCTCTGTTAACTGAATTTACAGATCAGAAATAAGTTTCACAGAATGCATCTGTGTAGTTTTTATTTGAAGATATACTTTTTCCCAATGTAGGCCTCTTAGCGCTTAGCATGTCCAATTGCAGTTTCTACAGAAAGAGTCTTTCAGAACGGCTCAATCAAAAGTAAGGTTCAACTCTGTTAGTTGAATGCACAGAACAGAAAGAATTTTCACAGAATGCTACTGTGTAGTTTATATTTGAATATATTCCTTTTTCCACTATTACCCTCTTAGCGCTCCGAATGTCCACTTGCATTTTCTACAGAAAGAGTGTTCAGAACTGCGCAATCAAACGTATGGTTTAACTCTGTTAGCTTAATGAACATATCAGAAATAAGTTTGACACAATGCTTCTGTGTAGTTTTTATTTGAAGATATTATTTTTCCCAATAGAGGCCTCTTAGCGCTCAGAATGTCCAATTGCAGTTTCTACAGAAAGAGTGTTTCAGAAAGGCTGAATCAATGGTAAGGTTCAACTCTGTTAGTTGAATGCACAGAACAGAAAGAAGTTTCATACAATGCTTCTGTGTAGTTTATATGTGAACATATTCTTTTTTCCACTATTACCCACTTAGCACTACGAATGTCCAGTTGCATTTTCTACAGACAGAGTATTTCAAAACTGCTCAATCAAAAGTATGGTTTAACTCTGTTAGCTGAATGCTCAGATCAGAAAGAAGTTTCACAGAATGCTTCTGTGTAGTTTATATTTGAATATATTCCTTTTTCCACTACTAATCTCTTAGCGCTCCAAATGTCCAGTTGCATTTTCTACAGAAAGAGTGTTCAGATCTGCTCAATCAAAAGTATGGTTTAAGTCTGTTAGCTGAATGCACAGATCAGAAAGAAGTTTCACAGAATGATTCTGTGTAGTTTATATTTGGAGACATTCCTTTTTCCACTATTACCCTCTTAGCGCTCCGAATCTCCACTTGCATTTTCTACAGAAAGAGTGTTTCAGAACGGCTCAATCAAAACTAAGGTTCAAATCTTTTAGTTGAACAAACAGAACAGAAAGAAGTTTCACACAATTCTTCTGTGTAGTTTTTATTTGTAGACATTCATTTTCCCAATATAGGCCTCTTAGCGCTCAGAATGTCCAATTGCTGTTTCTACAGAAAGAGTGTTTCAGAACGGCTCAATCAAAAGTAAGGTTCAACTCTGTTAGTTGAATGCACAGAACAGAAAGAAGTTTCATACAATGCTTCTGTGTAGTTTATATTTGAACATATTCTTTTTTCCACTATTACCCACTTAGCGCTACGAATGTCCAGTTGCATTTTCTACAGACAGAGTGTTTCAAAACTGCTCAATCAAAAGTATGGTTTAACTCTGTTAGCTGAATGCTCAGATCAGAAAGAAGTTTCACAGAATGCTTCTGTGTAGTTTATATTTTAATATATTCCTTTTTCCACTACTACGCTCTTAGCGCTCCAAATGTCCAGTTGCATTTTCTACAGAAGGAGTGTTCAGATCTGCTCAATCAAAAGTATGGTTTAACTCTGTTAGCTGAATGCACAGATCAGAAAGAAGTTTCACCGAATGATTCTGTGTAGTTTATATTTGAAGACATTCTTTTTCCACTCTTACCCTGTTAGCGCTCCGAATCTCCACTTGCATTTTCTACAAAAACAGTGTTTCATAACTGCTCAATCAAAAATATGTTTTATCTCTGTTAACTGAATTTACAGATCAGAAATAAGTTTCACAGAATGCATCTGTGTAGTTTTTATTTGAAGATATTCTTTTTCCCAATGTAGGCCTCTTAGCGCTTAGCATGTCCAATTGCAGTTTCTACAGAAAGAGTGTTTCAGAACTGCTCAATCAAAAGTAAGGTTCAACTCTGTTAGTTGAATGCACAGAACAGAAAGAATTTTCACAGAATGCTACTGTGTAGTTTATATTTGAATATATTCCTTTTTCCACTATTACCCTCTTAGCGCTCCGAATGTCCACTTGCATTTTCTACAGAAAGAGTGTTCAGAACTGCGCAATCAAACGTATGGTTTAACTCTGTTAGCTTAATGAACATATCAGAAATAAGTTTGACACAATGCTTCTGTGTAGTTTTTATTTGAAGATATTATTTTTCCCAATAGAGGCCTCTTAGCGCTCAGAATGTCCAATTGCAGTTTCTACAGAAAGAGTGTTTCAGAAAGGCTGAATCAATGGTAAGGTTCAACTCTGTTAGTTGAATGCACAGAACAGAAAGAAGTTTCATACAATGTTTCTGTGTAGTTTATATATGAACATATTCTTTTTTCCACTATTACCCACTTAGCACTACGAATGTCCAGTTGCATTTTCTACAGACAGAGTGTTTCAAAACTGCTCAATCAAAAGTATGGTTTAAATCTGTTAGCTGAATGCTCAGATCAGAAAGAAGTTTCACAGAATGCTTCTGTGTAGTTTATATTTGAATATATTCCTTTTTCCACTACTACTCTCTTAGCGCTCCAAATGTCCAGTTGCATTTTCTACAGAAAGAGTGTTCAGATCTGCTCAATCAAAAGTATGGTTTAACTCTGTTAGCTGAATGCACAGATCAGAAAGGAGTTTCACAGAATGATTCTGTGTAGTTTATATTTGGAGACATTCCTTTTTCCACTATTACCCTCTTAGCGCTCCGAATGTCCACTTGCATTTTCTACAGAAAGAGTGTTCAGAACTGCGCAATCAAACGTATGGTTTAACTCTGTTAGCTTAATGAACATATCAGAAATAAGTTTCACACAATGCTTCTGTGTAGTTTTTATTTGAAGATATTATTTTTCCCAATAGAGGCCTCTTAGCGCTCAGAATGTCCAATTGCAGTTTCTACAGAAAGAGTGTTTCAGAAAGGCTCAATCAAAAGTCAGGTTCAACTCTGTTAGTTGAATGCACAGAACAGAAAGAAGTTTCATACAATGCTTCTGTGTAGTTTATATTTGAACATATTCTTTTTTCCACTATTACCCACTTAGCGCTACGAATGTCCAGTTGCATTTTCTACAGACAGAGTGTTTCAATACTGCTCAATCAAAAGTATGGTTTAACTCTGTTAGCTGAATGCTCAGATCAGAAAGAAGTTTCACAGAATGCTTCTGTGTAGTTTATATTTGAATATATTCCTTTTTCCACTACTACGCTCCTACCGCTCCAAATGTCCAGTTGCATTTTCTATAGAAAGAGTGTTCAGATCTGCTCAATCAAAAGTATGGTTTAACTCTGTTAGCTGAATGCACAGATCAGAAAGAAGTTTCACCGAATGATTCTGTGTAGTTTATATTTGAAGACATTCCTTTTTCCACTGTTACCCACTTAGCGCTCCGAATCTCCACTTGCATTTTCTACAAAAAGAGTGTTTCATAACTGCTCAATCAAAAATATGTTTTATCTCTGTTAACTGAATTTACAGATCAGAAATAAGTTTCACAGAATGCATCTGTGTAGTTTTTATTTGAAGATATTCTTTTTCCCAATGTAGGCCTCTTAGCGCTTAGCATGTCCAATTGCAGTTTCTACAGAAAGAGTGTTTCAGAACGGCTCAATCAAAAGTAAGGTTCAAATCTGTTAGTTGAATGCACAGAACAGAAAGAATTTTCACAGAATACTACTGTGTAGTTTATATTTGAATATATTCCTTTTTCCACTATTACCCTCTTAGCGCTCCGAATGTCCACTTGCATTTTCTACAGAAAGAGTGTTCAGAACTGCGCAATCAAAAGTATGGCTTAACTCTGTTAGCTTAATGAACATATCCCAAATAAGTTTCACACAATGCTTCTGTGTAGTTTTTATTTGAAGATATTATTTTTCCCAATAGAGGCCTCTTAGCGCTCAGAATGTCCAATTGCAGTTTCTACAGAAAGAGTGTTTCAGAAAGGCTCAATCAAAAGTAAGGTTCAACTCTGTTAGTTGAATGCACAGAACAGAAAGAAGTTTCATACAATGCTTCTGTGTAGTTTATATTTCAACATATTCTTTTTTCCACTATTACCCACTTAGCGCTACGAATGTCCCGTTGCATTTTCTACAGACAGAGAGTTTCAAAACTGCTCAATCAAAAGTATGGTTTAACTCTGTTAGCTGAATGCTCAGATCAGAAAGAAGTTTCACAGAATGCTTCTGTTTAGTTTATTTTTGAATATATTCCTTTTTCCGCTACTACTCTCTTAGTGCTCCAAATGTCCAGTTGCATTTTCTACAGAAAGAGTGTTCAGATCTGCTCAATCAAAAGTATGGTTTAACTCTGTTAGCTGAATGCACAGATCAGAAAGAAGTTTCACAGAATGATTCTGTGTAGTTTATATTTGGAGACATTCCTTTTTCCACTATTACCCTCTTAGCGCTCCGAATCTCCACTTGCATTTTCTACAGAAAGAGTGTTTCAGAACGGCTCAATCAAAACCAAGGTTCAACTCTTTTAGTTGAACAAACAGAACAGAAAGAAGTTTCACACAATTCTTCTGTGTAGTTTTTATTTGTAGACATTCTTTTTCCCAATATAGGCCTCCTAGCGCTCAGAATGTCCAATATCAGTTTCTACAGAAAGAGTGTTTCAGAACGGCTCAATAAAAAGTAAGGTTCAACTCTGTTAGTTGAATGCACAGAACAGAGAGAAGTTTCATACAATGCTTCTGTGTAGTTTATATTTGAACATATTCTTTTTTCCACTATTACCCACTTAGCGCTACGAATGTCCAGTTGCATTTTCTACAGACAGAGTGTTTCAAAACTGCTCAATCAAAAGTATGGTTTAACTCTGTTAGCTGAATGCTCAGATCAGAAAGAAGTTTCACAGAATGCTTCTGTGTAGTTTATATTTCAATATATTCCTTTTTCCACTACTACGCTCTTAGCGCTCCAAATGTCCAGTTGCATTTTCTACAGAAAGAGTGTTCAGATCTGCTCAATCAAAAGTATGGTTTAACTCTGTTAGCTGAATGCACAGATCAGAAAGAAGTTTCACCGAATGATTCTGTGTAGTTTATATTTGAAGACATTCCTTTTTCCACTATTACCCTCTTAGCGCTCCGAATCTCCACTTGTATTTTCTACAAAAAGAGTGATTCATAACTGCTCAATCAAAAATATGTTTTATCTCTGTTAACTGAATTTACAGATGAGAAATAAGTTTCACAGAATGCATCTGTGTAGTTTTTATTTGAAGATATTCTTTTTCCCAATGTAGGCCTCTTAGCGCTTAGCATGTCCAATTGCAGTTTCTACAGAAAGAGTGTTTCAGAACGGCTCAATCAAAAGTAAGGTTCAACTCTGTTAGTTGAATGCACAGAACAGAAAGAATTTTCACAGAATGCTACTGTGTAGTTTATATTTGAATATATTCCTTTTTCCACTATTACCCTCTTAGCGCTCCGAATGTCCACTTGCATTTTCTACAGAAAGAGTGTTCAGAACTGCGCAATCAAAAGTATGGTTTAACTCTGTTAGCTTAATGAACATATCAGAAATAAGTTTCACACAATGCTTCTGTGTAGTTTTTATTTGAAGATATTATTTTTCAGAATAGAGGCCTCTTAGCGCTCAGAATGTCCAATTGCAGTTTTTACAGAAAGAGTGTTTCAGAAAGGCTCAATCAAAAGTAAGGTTCAACTCTGTTAGTTGAATGCACAGAACAGAAAGAAGTTTCATACAATGCTTCTGTGTAGTTTATATTTCAACATATTCTTTTTTCCACTATTACCCACTTAGCGCTACGAATGTCCAGTTGCATTTTCTACAGACAGAGTGTTTCAAAACTGCTCAATCAAAAGTATGGTTTAACTCTGTTAGCTGAATGCTCAGATCAGAAAGAAGTTTCACAGAATGCTTCTGTTTAGTTTATTTTTGAATATATTCCTTTTTCCGCTACTACTCTCTTAGCGCTCCAAATGTCCAGTTGCATTTTCTACAGAAAGAGTGTTCAGATCTGCTCAATCAAAAGTATGGTTTAAATCTGTTAGCTGAATGCACAGATCAGAAAGAAGTTTCACAGAATGATTCTGTGTAGTTTATATTTGGAGACATTCCTTTTTCCACTATTACCCTCTTAGCGCTCCGAATCTCCACTTGCATTTTCTACAGAAAGAGTGTTTCAGAACGGCTCAATCAAAACCAAGGTTCAACTCTTTTAGTTGAACAAACAGAACAGAAAGAAGTTTCACACAATTCTTCTGTGTAGTTTTTATTTGTAGACATTCTTTTACCCAATATAGGCCTCCTAGCGCTCAGAATGTCCAATTGCAGTTTCTACAGAAAGAGTGTTTCAGAACGGCTCAATAAAAATTAAGGTTCAACTCTGTTAGTTGAATGCACAGAACAGAGAGAAGTTTCATACAATGCTTCTGTGTAGTTTATATTTGAACATATTCTTTTTTCCACTATTACCCACTTAGCGCTACGAATGTCCAGTTGCATTTTCTACAGACAGAGTGTTTCAAAACTGCTCAATCAAAAGTATGGTTTAACTCTGTTAGCTGAATGCTCAGATCAGAAAGAAGTTTCACAGAATGCTTCTGTCTAGTTTATATTTGAATATATTCCTTTTTCCACTACTACTCTCTTAGCGCTCCAAATGTCCAGTTGCATTATCTACAGAAAGAGTGTTCAGATCTGCTCTATCAAAAGTATGGTTTAACTCTGTTAGCTGAATGCACAGA
Source organism: Symphalangus syndactylus (assembly GCF_028878055.3). Lineage (NCBI taxonomy): Eukaryota > Metazoa > Chordata > Mammalia > Primates > Hylobatidae > Symphalangus > Symphalangus syndactylus. Next base: position 11,589,661 of record NC_072441.2, read on the forward strand.
TCAGAAAGAAGTTTCACAGAATGATTCTGTGTAGTTTATATTTGGAGACATTCCTTTTTGCACTATTACCCTCTAAGCGCTCCGAATCTCCACTTGCATTTTCTACAGAAATAGTGTTTCAGAACGGCTCAATCAAAACTAAGGTTCAACTCTTTTAGTTGAACAAACAGAACAGAAAGAAGTTTCACACAATTCTTCTGTGTAGTTTTTATTTGTAGACATTCTTTTTCCCAATATAGTCCTCCTAGCGCTCAGAATGTCCAATTGCAGTTTCTACAGAAAGAGTGTTTCAGAACGGCTCAATCAAAAGTAAGGTTCAACTCTGTTAGTTGAATGCACGGAACAGAAAGATGTTTCATACAATGCTTCTGTGTAGTTTATATTTGAACATATTCTTTTTCCACTATTACCCACTTTGCGCTACGAATGTCCAGTTGCATTTTCTACAGACAGAGTGTTTCAAAACTGCTCAATCAAAAGTATGGTTTAACTCTGTTAGCTGAATGCTCAGATCAGAAAGAAGTTTCACAGAATGCTTCTGTGTAGTTTATATTTGAATACATTCCTTTTTCCACTACTACTCTCTTAGCGCTCCAAATGTCCAGTTGCATTTTCTACAGAAAGAGTGTTCAGATCTGCTCAATCAAAAGTATGGTTTATCTCTGTTAGCTGAATGCACAGATCAGAAAGAAGTTTCACAGAATGATTCTGTGTAGTTTATATTTGGAGACATTCCTTTTTGCACTATTACCCTCTTAGCGCTCCGAATCTCCACTTGCATTTTCTACAGAAAGAGTGTTTCAGAACGGCTCAATCAAAACTAAGGTTCAACTCTTTTAGTTGAACAAACAGAACAGAAAGAAGTTTCACACAATTCTTCTGTGTAGTTTTTATTTGTAGACATTCTTTTTCCCAATATAGGCCACTTAGCGCTCAGAATGTCCAATTGCAGTTTCTACAGAAAGAGTGTTTCAGAACGGCTCAATCAAAAGCAAGGTTCAACTCTGTTAGTTGAATGCACAGAACAGAAAGAAGTTTCATACAATGCTTCTGTGTAGTTTATATTTGAACATATTCTTTTTTCCACTATTACCCACTTAGCGCTACGAATGTCCAGTTGCATTTTCTACAGACAGAGTGTTTCAAAACTGCTCAATCAAAAGTATGGTTTAACTCTGTTAGCTGAATGCTCAGATCAGAAAGTAGTTTCACAGAATGCTTCTGTGTAGTTTATATTCGAATATATTCCTTTTTCCACTACTACGCTCTTAGCGCTCCAAATGTCCAGTTGCATTTTCTACAGAAAGAGTGTTCAGATCTGCTCAATCAAAAGTATGGTTTAACTCTGTTAGCTGAATGCACAGATCAGAAAGAAGTTTCACCGCATGATTCTGTGTAGTTTATATTTGAAGACATTCCTTTTTCCACTATTACCCTCTTAGCGCTCCGAATCTCCACTTGCATTTTCTACAAAAAGAGTGTTTCATAACTGCTCAATCAAAAATATGTTTTATCTCTGTTAACTGAATTTACAGATCAGAAACAAGTTTCACAGAATGCATCTGTGTAGTTTTTATTTGAAGATATTCTTTTTCCCAATGTAGGCCTCTTAGCGCTTAGCATGTCCAATTGCAGTTTATACAGAAAGAGTGTTTCAGAACGGCTCAATCAAAAGTAAGGTTCAACTCTGTTAGTTGAATGCACAGAACAGAAAGAATTTTCACAGAATGCTACTGTGTAGTTTATATTTGAATATATTCCTTTTTCCACTATTACCCTCTTAGCGCTCCGAATGTCCACTTGCATTTTCTACAGAAAGAGTGTTCAGAACTGCGCAATCAAAAGTATGGTTTAACTCTGTTAGCTTAATGAACATATCAGAAATAAGTTTCACACAATGCTTCTGTGTAGTTTTTATTTGAAGATATTATTTTTCAGAATAGAGGCCTCTTAGCGCTCAGAATGTCCAATTGCGTTTTCTACAGAAAGAGTGTTTCAGAAAGGCTCAATCAAAAGTGAGGTTCAACTCTGTTAGTTGAATGCACAGAACAGAAAGAAGTTTCATACAATGCTTCTGTGTAGTTTATATTTGAACATATTCTTTTTTCCACTATTACCCACTTAGCGCTACGAATGTCCCGTTGCATTTTCTACAGACAGAGTGTTTCAAAACTGCTCAATCAAAAGTATGGTTTAACTCTGTTAGCTGAATGCTCAGATCAGAAAGAAGTTTCACACAATGTTTCTGTGTAGTTTATTTTTGAATATATTCTTTTTCCGCTACTACTCTCTTAGCGCTCCAAATGTCCAGTTGCATTTTCTACAGAAAGAGTGTTCAGATCTGCTCAATCAAAAGTATGGTTTAACTCTGTTAGCTGAATGCACAGATCAGAAAGAAGTTTCACAGAATGATTCTGTGTAGTTTATATTTGGAGACATTCCTTTTTCCACTATTACCCTCTTAGCTCTCCGAATCTCCACTTGCATTTTCTACAGAAAGAGTGTTTCAGAACGGCTCAATCAAAACTAAGGTTCATCTCTTTTAGTTGAACAAACAGAACAGAAAGAAGTTTCACACAATTCTTCTGTGTAGTTTTTATTTGTAGACATTCTTTTTCCCAATATAGGCCTCCTAGCGCTCAGAATGTCCAATTGCAGTTTCTACAGAAAGAGTGTTTCAGAACGGCTCAATCAAAAGTAATGTTCAACTCTGTTAGTTGAATGCACAGAACAGAAAGAAGTTTCATACAATGCTTCTGTGTAGTTTATATTTGAACATATTCTTTTTTCCACTATTACCCACTTAGCGCTACGAATGTCCAGTTGCATTTTCTACAGACAGAGTGTTTCAAAACTGCTCAATCAAAAGTATGGTTTAACTCTGTTAGCTGAATGCTCAGATCAGAAAGAAGTTTCACAGAATGCTTCTGTGTAGTTTATATTTGAATATATTCCTTTTTCCACTACTACGCTCTTAGCGCTCCAAATGTCCAGTTGCATTTTCTACAGAAAGAGTGTTCAGATCTGCTCAATCAAAAGTATGGTTTAACTCTGTTAGCTGAATGCACAGATCAGAAAGAAGTTTCACCGCATGATTCTGTGTAGTTTATATTTGAAGACATTCCTTTTTCCACTATTACCCTCTTAGCGCTCCGAATCTCCACTTGCATTTTCTACAAAAAGAGTGTTTCATAACTGCTCAATCAAAAATATGTTTTATCTCTGTTAACTGAATTTACAGATCAGAAACAAGTTTCACAGAATGCATCTGTGTAGTTTTTATTTGAAGATATTCTTTTTCCCAATGTAGGCCTCTTAGCGCTTAGCATGTCCAATTGCAGTTTCTACAGAAAGAGTGTTTCAGAACGGCTCAATCAAAAGTAAGGTTCAACTCTGTTAGTTGAATGCACAGAACAGAAAGAATTTTCACAGAATGCTACTGTGTAGTTTATATTTGAATATATTCCTTTTTCCACTATTACCCTCTTAGCGCTCCGAATGTCCACTTGCATTTTCTACAGAAAGAGTGTTCAGAACTGCGCAATCAAAAGTATGGTTTAACTCTGTTAGCTTAATGAACATATCAGAAATAAGTTTCACACAATGCTTCTGTGTAGTTTTTATTTGAAGATATTATTTTTCAGAATAGAGTCCTCTTAGCGCTCAGAATGTCCAATTGCGGATTCTACAGAAAGAGTGTTTCAGAAAGGCTCAATCAAAAGTGAGGTTCAACTCTGTTAGTTGAATGCACAGAACAGAAAGAAGTTTCATACAATGCTTCTGTGTAGTTTATATTTGAACATATTCTTTTTTCCACTATTACCCACTTAGCGCTACGAATGTCCCGTTGCATTTTCTACAGACAGAGTGTTTCAAAACTGCTCAATCAAAAGTATGGTTTAACTCTGTTAGCTGAATGCTCAGATCAGAAAGAAGTTTCACACAATGTTTCTGTGTAGTTTATTTTTGAATATATTCTTTTTCCGCTACTACTCTCTTAGCGCTCCAAATGTCCAGTTGCATTTTCTACAGAAAGAGTGTTCAGATCTGCTCAATCAAAAGTATGGTTTAACTCTGTTAGCTGAATGCACAGATCAGAAAGAAGTTTCACAGAATGATTCTGTGTAGTTTATATTTGGAGACATTCCTTTTTCCACTATTACCCTCTTAGCTCTCCGAATCTCCACTTGCATTTTCTACAGAAAGAGTGTTTCAGAACGGCTCAATCAAAACTAAGGTTCATCTCTTTTAGTTGAACAAACAGAACAGAAAGAAGTTTCACACAATTCTTCTGTGTAGTTTTTATTTGTAGACATTCTTTTTCCCAATATAGGCCTCCTAGCACTCAGAATGTCCAATTGCAGTTTCTACAGAAAGAGTGTTTCAGAACGGCTCAATCAAAAGTAATGTTCAACTCTGTTAGTTGAATGCACAGAACAGAAAGAAGTTTCATACAATGCTTCTGTGTAGTTTATATTTGAACATATTCTTTTTTCCACTATTACCCACTTAGCGCTACGAATGTCCAGTTGCATTTTCTACAGACAGAGTGTTTCAAAACTGCTCAATCAAAAGTATGGTTTAACTCTGTTAGCTGAATGCTCAGATCAGAAAGAAGTTTCACAGAATGCTTCTGTGTAGTTTATATTTGAATATATTCCTTTTTCCACTACTACGCTCTTAGCGCTCCAAATGTCCAGTTGCATTTTCTACAGAAAGAGTGTTCAGATCTGCTCAATCAAAAGTATGGTTTAACTCTGTTAGCTGAATGCACAGATCAGAAAGAAGTTTCACCGCATGATTCTGTGTAGTTTATATTTGAAGACATTCCTTTTTCCACTATTACCCTCTTAGCGCTCCGAATCTCCACTTGCATTTTCTACAAAAAGAGTGTTTCATAACTGCTCAATCAAAAATATGTTTTATCTCTGTTAACTGAATTTACAGATCAGAAACAAGTTTCACAGAATGCATCTGTGTAGTTTTTATTTGAAGATATTCTTTTTCCCAATGTAGGCCTCTTAGCGCTTAGCATGTCCAATTGCAGTTTCTACAGAAAGAGTGTTTCAGAACGGCTCAATCAAAAGTAAGGTTCAACTCTGTTAGTTGAATGCACAGAACAGAAAGAATTTTCACAGAATGCTACTGTGTAGTTTATATTTGAATATATTCCTTTTTCCGCTATTACCCTCTTAGCGCTCCGAATGTCCACTTGCATTTTCTACAGAAAGAGTGTTCAGAACTGAGCAATCAAAAGTATGGTTTAACTCTGTTAGCTTAATGAACATATCAGAAATAGGTTTCACACAATTCTTCTGTGTAGTTTTTATTTGAAGATATTATTTTTCAGAATAGAGGCCTCTTAGCGCTCAGAATGTCCAATTGCGGTTTCTACAGAAAGAGTGTTTCAGAAAGGCTCAATCAAAGTAAGGTTCAACTCTGTTAGTTGAATGCACAGAACAGAAAGAAGTTTCATACAATGCTTCTGTGTAGTTTATATTTGAACATATTCTTTTTTCCACTATTACCCACTTAGCGCTACGAATGTCCCGTTGCATTTTCTACAGACAGAGTGTTTCAAAACTGCTCAATCAAAAGTATGGTTTAACTCTGTTAGCTGAATGCTCAGATCAGAAAGAAGTTTCACAGAATGCTTCTGTGTAGTTTATATTTGCATATATTCCTTTTTCCACTACTACGCTCTTAGCGCTCCAAATGTCCAGTTGCATTTTCTACAGAAAGAGTGTTCAGATCTGCTCAATCAAAAGTATGGTTTAACTCTGTTAGCTGAATGCACAGATCAGAAAGAAGTTTCACCGCATGATTCTGTGTAGTTTATATTTGAAGACATTCCTTTTTCCACTATTACCCTCTTAGCGCTCCGAATCTCCACTTGCATTTTCTACAAAAAGAGTGTTTCATAACTGCTCAATCAAAAATATGTTTTATCTCTGTTAACTGAATTTACAGATCAGAAACAAGTTTCACAGAATGCATCTGTGTAGTTTTTATTTGAAGATATTCTTTTTCCCAATGTAGGCCTCTTAGCGCTTAGCATGTCCAATTGCAGTTTCTACAGAAAGAGTGTTTCAGAACGGCTCAATCAAAAGTAAGGTTCAACTCTGTTAGTTGAATGCACAGAACAGAAAGAATTTTCACAGAATGCTACTGTGTAGTTTATATTTGAATATATTCCTTTTTCCGCTATTACCCTCTTAGCGCTCCGAATGTCCACTTGCATTTTCTACAGAAAGAGTGTTCAGAACTGAGCAATCAAAAGTATGGTTTAACTCTGTTAGCTTAATGAACATATCAGAAATAGGTTTCACACAATTCTTCTGTGTAGTTTTTATTTGAAGATATTATTTTTCAGAATAGAGGCCTCTTAGCGCTCAGAATGTCCAATTGCGGTTTCTACAGAAAGAGTGTTTCAGAAAGGCTCAATCAAAGGTAAGGTTCAACTCTGTTAGTTGAATGCACAGAACAGAAAGAAGTTTCATACAATGCTTCTGTGTAGTTTATATTTGAACATATTCTTTTTTCCACTATTACCCACTTAGCGCTACGAATGTCCCGTTGCATTTTCTACAGACAGAGTGTTTCAAAACTGCTCAATCAAAAGTATGGTTTAACTCTGTTAGCTGAATGCTCAGATCAGAAAGAAGTTTCACAGAATGCTTCTGTGTAGTTTATATTTGAATATATTCCTTTTTCCACTACTACGCTCTTAGCGCTCCAAATGTCCAGTTGCATTTTCTACAGAAAGAGTGTTCAGATCTGCTCAATCAAAAGTATGGTTTAACTCTGTTAGCTGAATGCACAGATCAGAAAGAAGTTTCACCGCATGATTCTGTGTAGTTTATATTTGAAGACATTCCTTTTTCCACTATTACCCTCTTAGCGCTCCGAATCTCCACTTGCATTTTCTACAAAAAGAGTGTTTCATAACTGCTCAATCAAAAATATGTTTTATCTCTGTTAACTGAATTTACAGATCAGAAACAAGTTTCACAGAATGCATCTGTGTAGTTTTTATTTGAAGATATTCTTTTTCCCAATGTAGGCCTCTTAGCGCTTAGCATGTCCAATTGCAGTTTCTACAGAAAGAGTGTTTCAGAACGGCTCAATCAAAAGTAAGGTTCAACTCTGTTAGTTGAATGCACAGAACAGAAAGAATTTTCACAGAATGCTACTGTGTAGTTTATATTTGAATATATTCCTTTTTCCGCTATTACCCTCTTAGCGCTCCGAATGTCCACTTGCATTTTCTACAGAAAGAGTGTTCAGAACTGAGCAATCAAAAGTATGGTTTAACTCTGTTAGCTTAATGAACATATCAGAAATAAGTTTCACACAATTCTTCTGTGTAGTTTTTATTTGAAGATATTATTTTTCAGAATAGAGGCCTCTTAGCGCTCAGAATGTCCAATTGCGGTTTCTACAGAAAGAGTGTTTCAGAAAGGCTCAATCAAAGGTAAGGTTCAACTCTGTTAGTTGAATGCACAGAACAGAAAGAAGTTTCATACAATGCTTCTGTGTAGTTTATATTTGAACATATTCTTTTTTCCACTATTACCCACTTAGCGCTACGAATGTCCCGTTGCATTTTCTACAGACAGAGTGTTTCAAAACTGCTCAATCAAAAGTATGGTTTAACTCTGTTAGCTGAATGCTCAGATCAGAAAGAAGTTTCACAGAATGCTTCTGTGTAGTTTATATTTGAATATATTCCTTTTTCCACTACTACGCTCTTAGCGCTCCAAATGTCCAGTTGCATTTTCTACAGAAAGAGTGTTCAGATGTGCTCAATCAAAAGTATGGTTTAACTCTGTTAGCTGAATGCACAGATCAGAAAGAAGTTTCACCGCATGATTCTGTGTAGTTTATATTTGAAGACATTCCTTTTTCCACTATTACCCTCTTAGCGCTCCGAATCTCCACTTGCATTTTCTACAAAAAGAGTGTTTCATAACTGCTCAATCAAAAATATGTTTTATCTCTGTTAACTGAATTTACAGATCAGAAACAAGTTTCACAGAATGCATCTGTGTAGTTTTTATTTGAAGATATTCTTTTTCCCAATGTAGGCCTCTTAGCGCTTAGCATGTCCAATTGCAGTTTCTACAGAAAGAGTGTTTCAGAACGGCTCAATCAAAAGTAAGGTTCAACTCTGTTAGTTGAATGCACAGAACAGAAAGAATTTTCACAGAATGCTACTGTGTAGTTTATATTTGAATATATTCCTTTTTCCGCTATTACCCTCTTAGCGCTCCGAATGTCCACTTGCATTTTCTACAGAAAGAGTGTTCAGAACTGAGCAATCAAAAGTATGGTTTAACTCTGTTAGCTTAATGAACATATCAGAAATAGGTTTCACACAATTCTTCTGTGTAGTTTTTATTTGAAGATATTATTTTTCAGAATAGAGGCCTCTTAGCGCTCAGAAAGTCCAATTGCGGTTTCTACAGAAAGAGTGTTTCAGAAAGGCTCAATCAAAAGTAAGGTTCAACTCTGTTAGTTGAATGCACAGAACAGAAAGAAGTTTCATACAATGCTTCTGTGTAGTTTATATTTGAACATATTCTTTTTTCCACTATTACCCACTTAGCGCTACGAATGTCCCGTTGCATTTTCTACAGACAGAGTGTTTCAAAACTGCTCAATCAAAAGTATGGTTTAACTCTGTTAGCTGAATGGTCAGATCAGAAAGAAGTTTCACACAATGTTTCTGTGTAGTTTATTTTTGAATATATTCTTTTTCCGCTACTACTCTCTTAGCGCTCCAAATGTCCAGTTGCATTTTCTACAGAAAGAGTGTTCAGATCTGCTCAATCAAAAGTATGGTTTAACTCTGTTAGCTGAATGCACAGATCAGAAAGAAGTTTCACAGAATGATTCTGTGTAGTTTATATTTGGAGACATTCCTTTTTCCACTATTACCCTCTTAGCTCTCCGAATCTCCACTTGCATTTTCTACAGAAAGAGTGTTTCAGAACGGCTCAATCAAAACCAAGGTTCAACTCTTTTAGTTGAACAAACAGAACAGAAAGAAGTTTCACACAATTCTTCTGTGTAGTTTTTATTTGTAGACATTCTTTTTCCCAATATAGGCCTCCTAGCGCTCAGAATGTCCTATTGCAGTTTCTACAGAAAGAGTGTTTCAGAACGGCTCAATCAAAAGTAAGGTTCAACTCTGTTAGTTGAATGCACAGAACAGAGAGAAGTTTCATACAATGCTTCTGTGTAGTTTATATTTGAACATATTCTTTTTTCCACTATTACCCACTTAGCGCTACGAATGTCCAGTTGCATTTTCTACAGACGGAGTGTTTCAAAACTGCTCAATCAAAAGTATGGTTTAACTCTGTTAGCTGAATGCTCAGATCAGAAAGAAGTTTCACAGAATGCTTCTGTGTAGTTTATATTTGAATATATTCCTTTTTCCACTACTACGCTCTTAGCGCTCCAAATGTCCAGTTGCATTTTCTACAGAAAGAGTGTTCAGATCTGCTCAATCAAAAGTATGGTTTAACTCTGTTAGCTGAATGCACAGATCAGAAAGAAGTTTCACCGCATGATTCTGTGTAGTTTATATTTGAAGACATTCCTTTTTCCACTATTACCCTCTTAGCGCTCCGAATCTCCACTTGCATTTTCTACAAAAAGAGTGTTTCATAACTGCTCAATCAAAAATATGTTTTATCTCTGTTAACTGAATTTACAGATCAGAAACAAGTTTCACAGAATGCATCTGTGTAGTTTTTATTTGAAGATATTCTTTTTCCCAATGTAGGCCTCTTAGCGCTTAGCATGTCCAATTGCAGTTTCTACAGAAAGAGTGTTTCAGAACGGCTCAATCAAAAGTAACGTTCAAATCTGTTAGTTGAATGCACAGAACAGAAAGAATTTTCACAGAATGCTACTGTGTAGTTTATATTTGAATATATTCCTTTTTCCACTATTACCCTCTTAGCGCTCCGAATGTCCACTTGCATTTTCTACAGAAAGAGTGTTCAGAACTGCGCAATCAAAAGTATGGATTAACTCTGTTAGCTTAATGAACATATCAGAAATAAGTTTCACACAATGCTTCTGTGTAGTTTTTATTTGAAGATATTATTTTTCAGAATAGAGGCCTCTTAGCGCTCAGAATGTCCAATTGCGGTTTCTACAGAAAGAGTGTTTCAGAAAGGCTCAATCAAAAGTGAGGTTCAACTCTGTTAGTTGAATGCACAGAACAGAAAGAAGTTTCATACAATGCTTCTGTGTAGTTTATATTTGAACATATTCTTTTTTCCACTATTACCCACTTAGCGCTACGAATGTCCCGTTGCATTTTCTACAGACAGAGTGTTTCAAAACTGCTCAATCAAAAGTATGGTTTAACTCTGTTAGCTGAATGCTCAGATCAGAAAGAAGTTTCACAAAATGTTTCTGTGTAGTTTATTTTTGAATATATTCTTTTTCCGCTACTACTCTCTTAGCGCTCCAAATGTCCAGTTGCATTTTCTACAGAAAGAGTGTTCAGATCTGCTCAATCAAAAGTATGGTTTAACTCTGTTAGCTGAATGCACAGATCAGAAAGAAGTTTCACAGAATGATTCTGTGTAGTTTATATTTGGAGACATTCCTTTTTCCACTATTACCCTCTTAGCGCTCCAAATCTCCACTTGTATTTTCTACAGAAAGAGTGTTTCAGAACGGCTCAATCAAAACTAAGGTTCAACTCTTTTAGTTGAACAAACAGAACAGAAAGAAGTTTCACACAATTCTTCTGTGTAGTTTTTATTTGTAGACATTCTTTTTCCCAATATAGGCCTCCTAGCGCTCAGAATGTCCTATTGCAGTTTCTACAGAAAGAGTGTTTCAGAACGGCTCAATCAAAAGTAAGGTTCAACTCTGTTAGTTGAATGCACAGAACAGAGAGAAGTTTCATACAATGCTTCTGTGTAGTTTATATTTGAACATATTCTTTTTTCCACTATTACCCACTTAGCGCTACGAATGTCCCGTTGCATTTTCTACAGACAGAGTGTTTCAAAACTGCTCAATCAAAAGTATGGTTTAACTCTGTTAGCTGAATGCTCAGATCAGAAAGAAGTTTCACACAATGTTTCTGTGTAGTTTATTTTTGAATATATTCTTTTTCCGCTACTACTCTCTTAGCGCTCCAAATGTCCAGTTGCATTTTCTACAGAAAGAGTGTTCAGATCTGCTCAATCAAAAGTATGGTTTAACTCTGTTAGCTGAATGCACAGATCAGAAAGAAGTTTCACAGAATGATTCTGTGTAGTTTATATTTGGAGACATTCCTTTTTCCACTATTACCCTCTTAGCTCTCCGAATCTCCACTTGCATTTTCTACAGAAAGAGTGTTTCAGAACGGCTCAATCAAAACCAAGGTTCAACTCTTTTAGTTGAACAAACAGAACAGAAAGAAGTTTCACACAATTCTTCTGTGTAGTTTTTATTTGAAGACATTCTTTTTCCCAATATAGGCCTCCTAGCGCTCAGAATGTCCAATTGCAGTTTCTACAGAAAGAGTGTTTCAGAACGGCTCAATCAAAAGTAATGTTCAACTCTGTTAGTTGAATGCACAGAACAGAAAGAAGTTTCATACAATGCTTCTGTGTAGTTTATATTTGAACATATTCTTTTTTCCACTATTACCCACTTAGCGCTACGAATGTCCAGTTGCATTTTCTACAGACAGAGTGTTTCAAAACTGCTCAATCAAAAGTATGGTTTAACTCTGTTAGCTGAATGCTCAGATCAGAAAGAAGTTTCACAGAATGCTTCTGTGTAGTTTATATTTGAATATATTCCTTTTTCCACTACTACGCTCTTAGCGCTCCAAATGTCCAGTTGCATTTTCTACAGAAAGAGTGTTCAGATCTGCTCAATCAAAAGTATGGTTTAACTCTGTTAGCTGAATGCACAGATCAGAAAGAAGTTTCACCGCATGATTCTGTGTAGTTTATATTTGAAGACATTCCTTTTTCCACTATTACCCTCTTAGCGCTCCGAATCTCCACTTGCATTTTCTACAAAAAGAGTGTTTCATAACTGCTCAATCAAAAATATGTTTTATCTCTGTTAACTGAATTTACAGATCAGAAACAAGTTTCACAGAATGCATCTGTGTAGTTTTTATTTGAAGATATTCTTTTTCCCAATGTAGGCCTCTTAGCGCTTAGCATGTCCAATTGCAGTTTCTACAGAAAGAGTGTTTCAGAACGGCTCAATCAAAAGTAAGGTTCAACTCTGTTAGTTGAATGCACAGAACAGAAAGAATTTTCACAGAATGCTACTGTGTAGTTTATATTTGAATATATTCCTTTTTCCACTATTACCCTCTTAGCGCTCCGAATGTCCACTTGCATTTTCTACAGAAAGAGTGTTCAGAACTGCGCAATCAAAAGTATGGTTTAACTCTGTTAGCTTAATGAACATATCAGAAATAAGTTTCACACAATGCTTCTGTGTAGTTTTTATTTGAAGATATTATTTTTCAGAATAGAGTCCTCTTAGCGCTCAGAATGTCCAATTGCGGATTCTACAGAAAGAGTGTTTCAGAAAGGCTCAATCAAAAGTGAGGTTCAACTCTGTTAGTTGAATGCACAGAACAGAAAGAAGTTTCATACAATGCTTCTGTGTAGTTTATATTTGAACATATTCTTTTTTCCACTATTACCCACTTAGCGCTACGAATGTCCCGTTGCATTTTCTACAGACAGAGTGTTTCAAAACTGCTCAATCAAAAGTATGGTTTAACTCTGTTAGCTGAATGCTCAGATCAGAAAGAAGTTTCACACAATGTTTCTGTGTAGTTTATTTTTGAATATATTCTTTTTCCGCTACTACTCTCTTAGCGCTCCAAATGTCCAGTTGCATTTTCTACAGAAAGAGTGTTCAGATCTGCTCAATCAAAAGTATGGTTTAACTCTGTTAGCTGAATGCACAGATCAGAAAGAAGTTTCACAGAATGATTCTGTGTAGTTTATATTTGGAGACATTCCTTTTTCCACTATTACCCTCTTAGCTCTCCGAATCTCCACTTGCATTTTCTACAGAAAGAGTGTTTCAGAACGGCTCAATCAAAACTAAGGTTCATCTCTTTTAGTTGAACAAACAGAACAGAAAGAAGTTTCACACAATTCTTCTGTGTAGTTTTTATTTGTAGACATTCTTTTTCCCAATATAGGCCTCCTAGCACTCAGAATGTCCAATTGCAGTTTCTACAGAAAGAGTGTTTCAGAACGGCTCAATCAAAAGTAATGTTCAACTCTGTTAGTTGAATGCACAGAACAGAAAGAAGTTTCATACAATGCTTCTGTGTAGTTTATATTTGAACATATTCTTTTTTCCACTATTACCCACTTAGCGCTACGAATGTCCAGTTGCATTTTCTACAGACAGAGTGTTTCAAAACTGCTCAATCAAAAGTATGGTTTAACTCTGTTAGCTGAATGCTCAGATCAGAAAGAAGTTTCACAGAATGCTTCTGTGTAGTTTATATTTGAATATATTCCTTTTTCCACTACTACGCTCTTAGCGCTCCAAATGTCCAGTTGCATTTTCTACAGAAAGAGTGTTCAGATCTGCTCAATCAAAAGTATGGTTTAACTCTGTTAGCTGAATGCACAGATCAGAAAGAAGTTTCACCGCATGATTCTGTGTAGTTTATATTTGAAGACATTCCTTTTTCCACTATTACCCTCTTAGCGCTCCGAATCTCCACTTGCATTTTCTACAAAAAGAGTGTTTCATAACTGCTCAATCAAAAATATGTTTTATCTCTGTTAACTGAATTTACAGATCAGAAACAAGTTTCACAGAATGCATCTGTGTAGTTTTTATTTGAAGATATTCTTTTTCCCAATGTAGGCCTCTTAGCGCTTAGCATGTCCAATTGCAGTTTCTACAGAAAGAGTGTTTCAGAACGGCTCAATCAAAAGTAAGGTTCAACTCTGTTAGTTGAATGCACAGAACAGAAAGAATTTTCACAGAATGCTACTGTGTAGTTTATATTTGAATATATTCCTTTTTCCGCTATTACCCTCTTAGCGCTCCGAATGTCCACTTGCATTTTCTACAGAAAGAGTGTTCAGAACTGAGCAATCAAAAGTATGGTTTAACTCTGTTAGCTTAATGAACATATCAGAAATAGGTTTCACACAATTCTTCTGTGTAGTTTTTATTTGAAGATATTATTTTTCAGAATAGAGGCCTCTTAGCGCTCAGAATGTCCAATTGCGGTTTCTACAGAAAGAGTGTTTCAGAAAGGCTCAATCAAAGTAAGGTTCAACTCTGTTAGTTGAATGCACAGAACAGAAAGAAGTTTCATACAATGCTTCTGTGTAGTTTATATTTGAACATATTCTTTTTTCCACTATTACCCACTTAGCGCTACGAATGTCCCGTTGCATTTTCTACAGACAGAGTGTTTCAAAACTGCTCAATCAAAAGTATGGTTTAACTCTGTTAGCTGAATGCTCAGATCAGAAAGAAGTTTCACAGAATGCTTCTGTGTAGTTTATATTTGCATATATTCCTTTTTCCACTACTACGCTCTTAGCGCTCCAAATGTCCAGTTGCATTTTCTACAGAAAGAGTGTTCAGATCTGCTCAATCAAAAGTATGGTTTAACTCTGTTAGCTGAATGCACAGATCAGAAAGAAGTTTCACCGCATGATTCTGTGTAGTTTATATTTGAAGACATTCCTTTTTCCACTATTACCCTCTTAGCGCTCCGAATCTCCACTTGCATTTTCTACAAAAAGAGTGTTTCATAACTGCTCAATCAAAAATATGTTTTATCTCTGTTAACTGAATTTACAGATCAGAAACAAGTTTCACAGAATGCATCTGTGTAGTTTTTATTTGAAGATATTCTTTTTCCCAATGTAGGCCTCTTAGCGCTTAGCATGTCCAATTGCAGTTTCTACAGAAAGAGTGTTTCAGAACGGCTCAATCAAAAGTAAGGTTCAACTCTGTTAGTTGAATGCACAGAACAGAAAGAATTTTCACAGAATGCTACTGTGTAGTTTATATTTGAATATATTCCTTTTTCCGCTATTACCCTCTTAGCGCTCCGAATGTCCACTTGCATTTTCTACAGAAAGAGTGTTCAGAACTGAGCAATCAAAAGTATGGTTTAACTCTGTTAGCTTAATGAACATATCAGAAATAGGTTTCACACAATTCTTCTGTGTAGTTTTTATTTGAAGATATTATTTTTCAGAATAGAGGCCTCTTAGCGCTCAGAATGTCCAATTGCGGTTTCTACAGAAAGAGTGTTTCAGAAAGGCTCAATCAAAGGTAAGGTTCAACTCTGTTAGTTGAATGCACAGAACAGAAAGAAGTTTCATACAATGCTTCTGTGTAGTTTATATTTGAACATATTCTTTTTTCCACTATTACCCACTTAGCGCTACGAATGTCCCGTTGCATTTTCTACAGACAGAGTGTTTCAAAACTGCTCAATCAAAAGTATGGTTTAACTCTGTTAGCTGAATGCTCAGATCAGAAAGAAGTTTCACAGAATGCTTCTGTGTAGTTTATATTTGAATATATTCCTTTTTCCACTACTACGCTCTTAGCGCTCCAAATGTCCAGTTGCATTTTCTACAGAAAGAGTGTTCAGATCTGCTCAATCAAAAGTATGGTTTAACTCTGTTAGCTGAATGCACAGATCAGAAAGAAGTTTCACCGCATGATTCTGTGTAGTTTATATTTGAAGACATTCCTTTTTCCACTATTACCCTCTTAGCGCTCCGAATCTCCACTTGCATTTTCTACAAAAAGAGTGTTTCATAACTGCTCAATCAAAAATATGTTTTATCTCTGTTAACTGAATTTACAGATCAGAAACAAGTTTCACAGAATGCATCTGTGTAGTTTTTATTTGAAGATATTCTTTTTCCCAATGTAGGCCTCTTAGCGCTTAGCATGTCCAATTGCAGTTTCTACAGAAAGAGTGTTTCAGAACGGCTCAATCAAAAGTAAGGTTCAACTCTGTTAGTTGAATGCACAGAACAGAAAGAATTTTCACAGAATGCTACTGTGTAGTTTATATTTGAATATATTCCTTTTTCCGCTATTACCCTCTTAGCGCTCCGAATGTCCACTTGCATTTTCTACAGAAAGAGTGTTCAGAACTGAGCAATCAAAAGTATGGTTTAACTCTGTTAGCTTAATGAACATATCAGAAATAAGTTTCACACAATTCTTCTGTGTAGTTTTTATTTGAAGATATTATTTTTCAGAATAGAGGCCTCTTAGCGCTCAGAATGTCCAATTGCGGTTTCTACAGAAAGAGTGTTTCAGAAAGGCTCAATCAAAGGTAAGGTTCAACTCTGTTAGTTGAATGCACAGAACAGAAAGAAGTTTCATACAATGCTTCTGTGTAGTTTATATTTGAACATATTCTTTTTTCCACTATTACCCACTTAGCGCTACGAATGTCCCGTTGCATTTTCTACAGACAGAGTGTTTCAAAACTGCTCAATCAAAAGTATGGTTTAACTCTGTTAGCTGAATGCTCAGATCAGAAAGAAGTTTCACAGAATGCTTCTGTGTAGTTTATATTTGAATATATTCCTTTTTCCACTACTACGCTCTTAGCGCTCCAAATGTCCAGTTGCATTTTCTACAGAAAGAGTGTTCAGATGTGCTCAATCAAAAGTATGGTTTAACTCTGTTAGCTGAATGCACAGATCAGAAAGAAGTTTCACCGCATGATTCTGTGTAGTTTATATTTGAAGACATTCCTTTTTCCACTATTACCCTCTTAGCGCTCCGAATCTCCACTTGCATTTTCTACAAAAAGAGTGTTTCATAACTGCTCAATCAAAAATATGTTTTATCTCTGTTAACTGAATTTACAGATCAGAAACAAGTTTCACAGAATGCATCTGTGTAGTTTTTATTTGAAGATATTCTTTTTCCCAATGTAGGCCTCTTAGCGCTTAGCATGTCCAATTGCAGTTTCTACAGAAAGAGTGTTTCAGAACGGCTCAATCAAAAGTAAGGTTCAACTCTGTTAGTTGAATGCACAGAACAGAAAGAATTTTCACAGAATGCTACTGTGTAGTTTATATTTGAATATATTCCTTTTTCCGCTATTACCCTCTTAGCGCTCCGAATGTCCACTTGCATTTTCTACAGAAAGAGTGTTCAGAACTGAGCAATCAAAAGTATGGTTTAACTCTGTTAGCTTAATGAACATATCAGAAATAGGTTTCACACAATTCTTCTGTGTAGTTTTTATTTGAAGATATTATTTTTCAGAATAGAGGCCTCTTAGCGCTCAGAAAGTCCAATTGCGGTTTCTACAGAAAGAGTGTTTCAGAAAGGCTCAATCAAAAGTAAGGTTCAACTCTGTTAGTTGAATGCACAGAACAGAAAGAAGTTTCATACAATGCTTCTGTGTAGTTTATATTTGAACATATTCTTTTTTCCACTATTACCCACTTAGCGCTACGAATGTCCCGTTGCATTTTCTACAGACAGAGTGTTTCAAAACTGCTCAATCAAAAGTATGGTTTAACTCTGTTAGCTGAATGGTCAGATCAGAAAGAAGTTTCACACAATGTTTCTGTGTAGTTTATTTTTGAATATATTCTTTTTCCGCTACTACTCTCTTAGCGCTCCAAATGTCCAGTTGCATTTTCTACAGAAAGAGTGTTCAGATCTGCTCAATCAAAAGTATGGTTTAACTCTGTTAGCTGAATGCACAGATCAGAAAGAAGTTTCACAGAATGATTCTGTGTAGTTTATATTTGGAGACATTCCTTTTTCCACTATTACCCTCTTAGCTCTCCGAATCTCCACTTGCATTTTCTACAGAAAGAGTGTTTCAGAACGGCTCAATCAAAACCAAGGTTCAACTCTTTTAGTTGAACAAACAGAACAGAAAGAAGTTTCACACAATTCTTCTGTGTAGTTTTTATTTGTAGACATTCTTTTTCCCAATATAGGCCTCCTAGCGCTCAGAATGTCCTATTGCAGTTTCTACAGAAAGAGTGTTTCAGAACGGCTCAATCAAAAGTAAGGTTCAACTCTGTTAGTTGAATGCACAGAACAGAGAGAAGTTTCATACAATGCTTCTGTGTAGTTTATATTTGAACATATTCTTTTTTCCACTATTACCCACTTAGCGCTACGAATGTCCAGTTGCATTTTCTACAGACGGAGTGTTTCAAAACTGCTCAATCAAAAGTATGGTTTAACTCTGTTAGCTGAATGCTCAGATCAGAAAGAAGTTTCACAGAATGCTTCTGTGTAGTTTATATTTGAATATATTCCTTTTTCCACTACTACGCTCTTAGCGCTCCAAATGTCCAGTTGCATTTTCTACAGAAAGAGTGTTCAGATCTGCTCAATCAAAAGTATGGTTTAACTCTGTTAGCTGAATGCACAGATCAGAAAGAAGTTTCACCGCATGATTCTGTGTAGTTTATATTTGAAGACATTCCTTTTTCCACTATTACCCTCTTAGCGCTCCGAATCTCCACTTGCATTTTCTACAAAAAGAGTGTTTCATAACTGCTCAATCAAAAATATGTTTTATCTCTGTTAACTGAATTTACAGATCAGAAACAAGTTTCACAGAATGCATCTGTGTAGTTTTTATTTGAAGATATTCTTTTTCCCAATGTAGGCCTCTTAGCGCTTAGCATGTCCAATTGCAGTTTCTACAGAAAGAGTGTTTCAGAACGGCTCAATCAAAAGTAACGTTCAAATCTGTTAGTTGAATGCACAGAACAGAAAGAATTTTCACAGAATGCTACTGTGTAGTTTATATTTGAATATATTCCTTTTTCCACTATTACCCTCTTAGCGCTCCGAATGTCCACTTGCATTTTCTACAGAAAGAGTGTTCAGAACTGCGCAATCAAAAGTATGGATTAACTCTGTTAGCTTAATGAACATATCAGAAATAAGTTTCACACAATGCTTCTGTGTAGTTTTTATTTGAAGATATTATTTTTCAGAATAGAGGCCTCTTAGCGCTCAGAATGTCCAATTGCGGTTTCTACAGAAAGAGTGTTTCAGAAAGGCTCAATCAAAAGTGAGGTTCAACTCTGTTAGTTGAATGCACAGAACAGAAAGAAGTTTCATACAATGCTTCTGTGTAGTTTATATTTGAACATATTCTTTTTTCCACTATTACCCACTTAGCGCTACGAATGTCCCGTTGCATTTTCTACAGACAGAGTGTTTCAAAACTGCTCAATCAAAAGTATGGTTTAACTCTGTTAGCTGAATGCTCAGATCAGAAAGAAGTTTCACAAAATGTTTCTGTGTAGTTTATTTTTGAATATATTCTTTTTCCGCTACTACTCTCTTAGCGCTCCAAATGTCCAGTTGCATTTTCTACAGAAAGAGTGTTCAGATCTGCTCAATCAAAAGTATGGTTTAACTCTGTTAGCTGAATGCACAGATCAGAAAGAAGTTTCACAGAATGATTCTGTGTAGTTTATATTTGGAGACATTCCTTTTTCCACTATTACCCTCTTAGCGCTCCAAATCTCCACTTGTATTTTCTACAGAAAGAGTGTTTCAGAACGGCTCAATCAAAACTAAGGTTCAACTCTTTTAGTTGAACAAACAGAACAGAAAGAAGTTTCACACAATTCTTCTGTGTAGTTTTTATTTGTAGACATTCTTTTTCCCAATATAGGCCTCCTAGCGCTCAGAATGTCCTATTGCAGTTTCTACAGAAAGAGTGTTTCAGAACGGCTCAATCAAAAGTAAGGTTCAACTCTGTTAGTTGAATGCACAGAACAGAGAGAAGTTTCATACAATGCTTCTGTGTAGTTTATATTTGAACATATTCTTTTTTCCACTATTACCCACTTAGCGCTACGAATGTCCCGTTGCATTTTCTACAGACAGAGTGTTTCAAAACTGCTCAATCAAAAGTATGGTTTAACTCTGTTAGCTGAATGCTCAGATCAGAAAGAAGTTTCACACAATGTTTCTGTGTAGTTTATTTTTGAATATATTCTTTTTCCGCTACTACTCTCTTAGCGCTCCAAATGTCCAGTTGCATTTTCTACAGAAAGAGTGTTCAGATCTGCTCAATCAAAAGTATGGTTTAACTCTGTTAGCTGAATGCACAGATCAGAAAGAAGTTTCACAGAATGATTCTGTGTAGTTTATATTTGGAGACATTCCTTTTTCCACTATTACCCTCTTAGCTCTCCGAATCTCCACTTGCATTTTCTACAGAAAGAGTGTTTCAGAACGGCTCAATCAAAACCAAGGTTCAACTCTTTTAGTTGAACAAACAGAACAGAAAGAAGTTTCACACAATTCTTCTGTGTAGTTTTTATTTGAAGACATTCTTTTTCCCAATATAGGCCTCCTAGCGCTCAGAATGTCCTATTGCAGTTTCTACAGAAAGAGTGTTTCAGAACGGCTCAATCAAAAGTAAGGTTCAACTCTGTTAGTTGAATGCACAGAACAGAGAGAAGTTTCATACAATGCTTCTGTGTAGTTTATATTTGAACATATTCTTTTTTCCACTATTACCCACTTAGCGCTACGAATGTCCAGTTGCATTTTCTACAGACAGAGTGTTTCAAAACTGCTCAATCAAAAGTATGGTTTAACTCTGTTAGCTGAATGCTCAGATCAGAAAGAAGTTTCACAGAATGCTTCTGTGTAGTTTATATTTGAATATATTCCTTTTTCCACTACTACGCTCTTAGCGCTCCAAATGTACAGTTGCATTTTCTACAGAAAGAGTGTTCAGATCTGCTCAATCAAAAGTATGGTTTAACTCTGTTAGCTGAATGCACAGATCAGAAAGAAGTTTCACCGCATGATTCTGTGTAGTTTATATTTGAAGACATTCCTTTTTCCACTATTACCCTCTTAGCGCTCCGAATCTCCACTTGCATTTTCTACAAAAAGAGTGTTTCATAACTGCTCAATCAAAAATATGTTTTATCTCTGTTAAATGAATTTACAGATCAGAAACAAGTTTTACAGAATGCATCTGTGTAGTTTTTATTTGAAGATATTCTTTTTCCCAATGTAGGCCTCTTAGCGCTTAGCATGTCCAATTGCAGTTTCTACAGAAAGAGTGTTTCAGAACGGCTCAATCAAAAGTAAGGTTCAACTCTGTTAGTTGAATGCACAGAACAGAAAGAATTTTCACAGAATGCTACTGTGTAGTTTATATTTGAATATATTCCTTTTTCCACTATTACCCTCTTAGCGCTCCGAATGTCCACTTGCATTTTCTACAGAAAGAGTGTTCAGAACTGCGCAATCAAAAGTATGGTTTAACTCTGTTAGCTTAATGAACATATCAGAAATAAGTTTCACACAATGCTTCTGTGTAGTTTTTATTTGAAGATATTATTTTTCAGAATAGAGGCCTCTTAGCGCTCAGAATGTCCAATTGCGGTTTCTACAGAAAGAGTGTTTCAGAAAGGCTCAATCAAAAGTAAGGTTCAACTCTGTTAGTTGAATGCACAGAACAGAAAGGAGTTTCATACAATGTTTCTGTGTAGTTTATATTTGAACATATTCTTTTTTCCACTATTACCCACTTAGCGCTACGAATGTCCCGTTGCATTTTCTACAGACAGAGTGTTTCAAAACTGCTCAATCAAAAGTATGGTTTAACTCTGTTAGCTGAATGCTCAGATCAGAAAGAAGTTTCACACAATGTTTCTGTGTAGTTTATTTTTGAATATATTCTTTTTCCGCTACTACTCTCTTAGCGCTCCAAATGTCCAGTTGCATTTTCTACAGAAAGAGTGTTCAGATCTGCTCAATCAAAAGTATGGTTTAACTCTGTTAGCTGAATGCACAGATCAGAAAGAAGTTTCACAGAATGATTCTGTGTAGTTTATATTTGGAGACATTCCTTTTTCCACTATTACCCTCTTAGCTCTCCGAATCTCCACTTGCATTTTCTACAGAAAGAGTGTTTCAGAACGGCTCAATCAAAACCAAGGTTCAACTCTTTTAGTTGAACAAACAGAACAGAAAGAAGTTTCACACAATTCTTCTGTGTAGTTTTTATTTGTAGACATTCTTTTTCCCAATATAGGCCTCCTAGCGCTCAGAATGTCCTATTGCAGTTTCTACAGAAAGAGTGTTTCAGAACGGCTCAATCAAAAGTAAGGTTCAACTCTGTTAGTTGAATGCACAGAACAGAGAGAAGTTTCATACAATGCTTCTGTGTAGTTTATATTTGAACATATTCTTTTTTCCACTATTACCCACTTAGCGCTACGAATGTCCAGTTGCATTTTCTACAGACAGAGTGTTTCAAAACTGCTCAATCAAAAGTATGGTTTAACTCTGTTAGCTGAATGCTCAGATCAGAAAGAAGTTTCACAGAATGCTTCTGTGTAGTTTATATTTGAATATATTCCTTTTTCCACTACTACGCTCTTAGCGCTCCAAATGTCCAGTTGCATTTTCTACAGAAAGAGTGTTCAGATCTGCTCAATCAAAAGTATGGTTTAACTCTGTTAGCTGAATGCACAGATCAGAAAGAAGTTTCACCGCATGATTCTGTGTAGTTTATATTTGAAGACATTCCTTTTTCCACTATTACCCTCTTAGCGCTCCGAATCTCCACTTGCATTTTCTACAAAAAGAGTGTTTCATAACTGCTCAATCAAAAATATGTTTTATCTCTGTTAACTGAATTTACAGATCAGAAACAAGTTTCACAGAATGCATCTGTGTAGTTTTTATTTGAAGATATTCTTTTTCCCAATGTAGGCCTCTTACCGCTTAGCATGTCCAATTGCAGTTTCTACAGAAAGAGTGTTTCAGAACGGCTCAATCAAAAGTAACGTTCAACTCTGTTAGTTGAATGCACAGAACAGAAAGAATTTTCACAGAATGCTACTGTGTAGTTTATATTTGAATATATTCCTTTTTCCACTATTACCCTCTTAGCGCTCCGAATGTCCACTTGCATTTTCTACAGAAAGAGTGTTCAGAACTGCGCAATCAAAAGTATGGTTTAACTCTGTTAGCTTAATGAACATATCAGAAATAAGTTTCACACAATGCTTCTGTGTAGTTTTTATTTGAAGATATTATTTTTCAGAATAGAGGCCTCTTAGCGCTCAGAATGTCCAATTGCGGTTTCTACAGAAAGAGTGTTTCAGAAAGGCTCAATCAAAAGTGAGGTTCAACTCTGTTAGTTGAATGCACAGAACAGAAAGAAGTTTCATACAATGCTTCTGTGTAGTTTATATTTGAACATATTCTTTTTTCCACTATTACCCACTTAGCGCTACGA
This sequence comes from Symphalangus syndactylus, assembly GCF_028878055.3. NCBI lineage: Eukaryota > Metazoa > Chordata > Mammalia > Primates > Hylobatidae > Symphalangus > Symphalangus syndactylus. The sequence goes on from NC_072441.2 coordinate 11,612,948, forward strand.
ATGTCCCGTTGCATTTTCTACAGACAGAGTGTTTCAAAACTGCTCAATCAAAAGTATGGTTTAACTCTGTTAGCTGAATGCTCAGATCAGAAAGAAGTTTCACACAATGTTTCTGTGTAGTTTATTTTTGAATATATTCTTTTTCCGCTACTACTCTCTTAGCGCTCCAAATGTCCAGTTGCATTTTCTACAGAAAGAGTGTTCAGATCTGCTCAATCAAAAGTATGGTTTAACTCTGTTAGCTGAATGCACAGATCAGAAAGAAGTTTCACAGAATGATTCTGTGTAGTTTATATTTGGAGACATTCCTTTTTCCACTATTACCCTCTTAGCTCTCCGAATCTCCACTTGCATTTTCTACAGAAAGAGTGTTTCAGAACGGCTCAATCAAAACCAAGGTTCAACTCTTTTAGTTGAACAAACAGAACAGAAAGAAGTTTCACACAATTCTTCTGTGTAGTTTTTATTTGTAGACATTCTTTTTCCCAATATAGGCCTCCTAGCGCTCAGAATGTCCTATTGCAGTTTCTACAGAAAGAGTGTTTCAGAACGGCTCAATCAAAAGTAAGGTTCAACTCTGTTAGTTGAATGCACAGAACAGAGAGAAGTTTCATACAATGCTTCTGTGTAGTTTATATTTGAACATATTCTTTTTTCCACTATTACCCACTTAGCGCTACGAATGTCCAGTTGCATTTTCTACAGACAGAGTGTTTCAAAACTGCTCAATCAAAAGTATGGTTTAACTCTGTTAGCTGAATGCTCAGATCAGAAAGAAGTTTCACAGAATGCTTCTGTGTAGTTTATATTTCAATATATTCCTTTTTCCACTACTACGCTCTTTGCGCTCCAAATGTCCAGTTGCATTTTCTACAGAAAGAGTGTTCAGATCTGCTCAATCAAAAGTATGGTTTAACTCTGTTAGCTGAATGCACAGATCAGAAAGAAGTTTCACCGAATGATTCTGTGTAGTTTATATTTGAAGACATTCCTTTTTCCACTATTACCCTCTTAGCGCTCCGAATCTCCACTTGTATTTTCTACAAAAAGAGTGATTCATAACTGCTCAATCAAAAATATGTTTTATCTCTGTTAACTGAATTTACAGATGAGAAATAAGTTTCACAGAATGCATCTGTGTAGTTTTTATTTGAAGATATTCTTTTTCCCAATGTAGGCCTCTTAGCGCTTAGCATGTCCAATTGCAGTTTCTACAGAAAGAGTGTTTCAGAACGGCTCAATCAAAAGTAAGGTTCAACTCTGTTAGTTGAATGCACAGAACAGAAAGAATTTTCACAGAATGCTACTGTGTAGTTTATATTTGAATATATTCCTTTTTCCACTATTACCCTCTTAGCGCTCCGAATGTCCACTTGCATTTTCTACAGAAAGAGTGTTCAGAACTGCGCAATCAAAAGTATGGTTTAACTCTGTTAGCTTAATGAACATATCAGAAATAAGTTTCACACAATGCTTCTGTGTAGTTTTTATTTGAAGATATTATTTTTCAGAATAGAGGCCTCTTAGCGCTCAGAATGTCCAATTGCGGTTTCTACAGAAAGAGTGTTTCAGAAAGGCTCAATCAAAAGTAAGGTTCAACTCTGTTAGTTGAATGCACAGAACAGAAAGAAGTTTCATACAATGCTTCTGTGTAGTTTATATTTGAACATATTCTTTTTTCCACTATTACCCACTTAGCGCTACGAATGTCCCGTTGCATTTTCTACAGACAGAGTGTTTCAAAACTGCTCAATCAAAAGTATGGTTTAACTCTGTTAGCTGAATGGTCAGATCAGAAAGAAGTTTCACACAATGTTTCTGTGTAGTTTATTTTTGAATATATTCTTTTTCCGCTACTACTCTCTTAGCGCTCCAAATGTCCAGTTGCATTTTCTACAGAAAGAGTGTTCAGATCTGCTCAATCAAAAGTATGGTTTAACTCTGTTAGCTGAATGCACAGATCAGAAAGAAGTTTCACAGAATGATTCTGTGTAGTTTATATTTGGAGACATTCCTTTTTCCACTATTACCCTCTTAGCTCTCCGAATCTCCACTTGCATTTTCTACAGAAAGAGTGTTTCAGAACGGCTCAATCAAAACCAAGGTTCAACTCTTTTAGTTGAACAAACAGAACAGAAAGAAGTTTCACACAATTCTTCTGTGTAGTTTTTATTTGTAGACATTCTTTTTCCCAATATAGGCCTCCTAGCGCTCAGAATGTCCTATTGCAGTTTCTACAGAAAGAGTGTTTCAGAACGGCTCAATCAAAAGTAAGGTTCAACTCTGTTAGTTGAATGCACAGAACAGAGAGAAGTTTCATACAATGCTTCTGTGTAGTTTATATTAGAACATATTTTTTTTTCCACTATTACCCACTTAGCGCTACGAATGTCCAGTTGCATTTTCTACAGACAGAGTGTTTCAAAACTGCTCAATCAAAAGTATGGTTTAACTCTGTTAGCTGAATGCTCAGATCAGAAAGAAGTTTCACAGAATGCTTCTGTGTAGTTTATATTTGAATATATTCCTTTTTCCACTACTACTCTCTTAGCGCTCCAAATGTCCAGTTGCATTTTCTACAGAAAGAGTGTTCAGATCTGCTCAATCAAAAGTATGGTTTAACTCTGTTAGCTGAATGCACAGATCAGAAAGAAGTTTCACCGCATGATTCTGTGTAGTTTATATTTGAAGACATTCCTTTTTCCACTATTACCATCTTAGCGCTCCGAATCTCCACTTGCATTTTCTACAAAAAGAGTGTTTCATAACTGCTCAATCAAAAATATGTTTTATCTCTGTTAACTGAATTTACAGATCAGAAACAAGTTTCACAGAATGCATCTGTGTAGTTTTTATTTGAAGATATTCTTTTTCCCAATGTAGGCCTCTTAGCGCTTAGCTTGTCCAATTGCAGTTTCTACAGAAAGAGTGTTTCAGAACGGCTCAATCAAAAGTAAGGTTCAACTCTGTTAGTTGAATGCACAGAACAGAAAGAATTTTCACAGAATGCTACTGTGTAGTTTATATTTAAATATATTCCTTTTTCCATTATTACCCTCTTAGCGCTCCGAATGTCCACTTGCATTTTCTACAGAAAGAGTGTTCAGAACTGCGCAATCAAAAGTATGGTTTAACTCTGTTAGCTTAATGAACATATCAGAAATAAGTTTCACACAATGCTTCTGTGTAGTTTTTATTTGAAGATATTATTTTTCAGAATAGAGGCCTCTTAGCGCTCAGAATGTCCAGTTGCGGTTTCTACAGAAAGAGTGTTTCAGAAAGGCTCAATCAAAAGTAAGGTTCAACTCTGTTAGTTGAATGCACAGAACAGAAAGGAGTTTCATACAATGTTTCTGTGTAGTTTATATTTGAACATATTCTTTTTTCCACTATTACCCACTTAGCGCTACGAATGTCCCATTGCATTTTCTACAGACAGAGTGTTTCAAAACTGCTCAATCAAAAGTATGGTTTAACTCTGTTAGCTGAATGCTCAGATCAGAAAGAAGTTTCACACAATGTTTCTGTGTAGTTTATTTTTGAATATATTCTTTTTCCGCTACTACTCTCTTAGCGCTCCAAATGTCCAGTTGCATTTTCTACAGAAAGAGTGTTCAGATCTGCTCAATCAAAAGTATGGTTTAACTCTGTTAGCTGAATGCACAGATCAGAAAGAAGTTTCACAGAATGATTCTGTGTAGTTTATATTTGGAGACATTCCTTTTTCCACTATTACCCTCTTAGCTCTCCGAATCTCCACTTGCATTTTCTACAGAAAGAGTGTTTCAGAACGGCTCAATCAAAACCAAGGTTCAACTCTTTTAGTTGAACAAACAGAACAGAAAGAAGTTTCACACAATTCTTCTGTGTAGTTTTTATTTGTAGACATTCTTTTTCCCAATATAGGCCTCCTAGCGCTCAGAATGTCCTATTGCAGTTTCTACAGAAAGAGTGTTTCAGAACGGCTCAATCAAAAGTAAGGTTCAACTCTGTTAGTTGAATGCACAGAACAGAGAGAAGTTTCATACAATGCTTCTGTGTAGTTTATATTTGAACATATTCTTTTTTCCACTATTACCCACTTAGCGCTACGAATGTCCAGTTGCATTTTCTACAGACAGAGTGTTTCAAAACTGCTCAATCAAAAGTATGGTTTAACTCTGTTAGCTGAATGCTCAGATCACAAAGAAGTTTCACAGAATGCTTCTGTGTAGTTTATATTTGAATATATTCCTTTTTCCACTACTACGCTCTTAGCGCTCCAAATGTCCAGTTGCATTTTCTACAGAAAGAGTGTTCAGATCTGCTCAATCAAAAGTATGGTTTAACTCTGTTAGCTGAATGCACAGATCAGAAAGAAGTTTCACCGCATGATTCTGTGTAGTTTATATTTGAAGACATTCCTTTTTCCACTATTACCCTCTTAGCGCTCCGAATCTCCACTTGCATTTTCTACAAAAAGAGTATTTCATAACTGCTCAATCAAAAATATGTTTTATCTCTGTTAACTGAATTTACAGATCAGAAACAAGTTTCACAGAATGCATCTGTGTAGTTTTTATTTGAAGATATTCTTTTTCCCAATGTAGGCCTCTTAGCGCTTAGCATGTCCAATTGCAGTTTTTACAGAAAGAGTGTTTCAGAACGGCTCAATCAAAAGTAAGGTTCAACTCTGTTAGTTGAATGCACAGAACAGAAAGAATTTTCACAGAATGCTACTGTGTAGTTTATATTTGAATATATTCCTTTTTCCACTATTACCCTCTTAGCGCTCCGAATGTCCACTTGCATTTTCTAAAGAAAGAGTGTTCAGAACTGCGCAATCAAAAGTATGGTTTAACTCTGTTAGCTTAATGAACATATCAGAAATAAGTTTCACACAATGCTTCTGTGTAGTTTTTATTTGAAGATATTATTTTTCAGAATAGAGGCCTCTTAGCGCTCAGAATGTCCAATTGCAGTTTGTACAGAAAGAGTGTTTCAGAAAGGCTCAATCAAAAGTAAGGTTCAAGTCTGTTAGTTGAATGCACAGAACAGAAAGAAGTTTCATACAATGCTTCTGTGTAGTTTATATTTGAACATATTCTTTTTTCCACTATTAACCACTTAGCGCTACGAATGTCCCGTTGCATTTTCTACAGACAGAGTGTTTCAAAACTGCTCAATCAAAAGTATGGTTTAACTCTGTTAGCTGAATGCTCAGATCAGAAAGAAGTTTCACACAATGATTCTGTGTAGTTTATTTTTGAATATATTCTTTTTCCGCTACTACTCTCTTAGCGCTCCAAGTGTCCAGTTGAATTTTCTACAGAAAGAGTGTTCAGATCTGCTCAATCAAAAGTATGGTTTAACTCTGTTAGCTGAATGCACAGATTAGAAAGAAGTTTCACAGAATGATTCTGTGTAGTTTATATTTGGAGACATTCCTTTTTCCACTATTACCCTCTTAGCTCTCCGAATCTCCACTTGCATTTTCTACAGAAAGAGTGTTTCAGAACGGCTCAATCAAAACCAAGGTTCAACTCTTTTAGTTGAACAAACAGAACAGAAAGAAGTTTCACACAATTCTTCTGTGTAGTTTTTATTTGTAGACATTCTTTTTCCCAATATAGGCCTCCTAGCGCTCACAATGTCCTATTGCAGTTTCTACAGAAAGAGTGTTTCAGAACGGCTCAATCAAAAGTAAGGTTCAACTCTGTTAGTTGAATGCACAGAACAGAGAGAAGTTTCATACAATGCTTCTGTGTAGTTTATATTTGAACATATTCTTTTTTCCACTATTACCCACTTAGCGCTACGAATGTCCAGTTGCATTTTCTACAGACAGAGTGTTTCAAAACTGCTCAATCAAATGTATGGTTTAACTCTGTTAGCTGAATGCTCAGATCAGAAAGAAGTTTCACAGAATGCTTCTGTGTAGTTTATATTTGAATATATTCCTTTTTCCACTACTACGCTCTTAGCGCTCCAAATGTCCAGTTGCATTTTCTACAGAAAGAGTGTTCAGATCTGCTCAATCAAAAGTATGGTTTAACTCTGTTAGCTGAATGCACAGATCAGAAATAAGTTTCACCGAATGATTCTGTGTAGTTTATATTTGAAGACATTCCTTTTTCCACTATTAACCTCTTAGCGCTCCGAATCTCCACTTGCATTTTCTACAAAAAGAGTGATTCATAACTGCTCAATCAAAAATATGTTTTATCTCTGTTAACTGAATTTACAGATCAGAAATAAGTTTCACAGAATGCATCAGTGTAGTTTTTATTTGAAGATATTCTTTTTCCCAATGTAGGCCTCTTAGCGCTTAGCATGTCCAATTGCAGTTTCTACAGAAAGAGTGTTTCAGAACGGCTCAATCAAAAGTAAGGTTCAACTCTGTTAGTTGAATGCACAGAACAGAAAGAATTTTCACAGAATGCTACTGTGTAGTTTATATTTGAATATATTCCTTTTTCCACTATTACCCTCTTAGCGCTCCGAATGTCCACTTGCATTTTCTACAAAAAGAGTGATTCATAATTGCTCAATCAAAAATATGTTTTATCTCTGTTAACTGAATTTACAGATCAGAAATAAGTTTCACAGAATGCATCTGTGTAGTTTTTATTTGAAGATATTTTTTTCCCAATGTAGGCCTCTTAGCGCTTAGCATGTCCAATTGCAGTTTCTACAGAAAGAGTGTTTCAGAACGGCTGAATCAAAAGTAATGTTCAACTCTGTTAGTTGAATCAACACAATAGAAAGAATTTTCACAGAATGCTACTGTGTAGTTTATATTAGAATATATTCCTTTTTCCACTATTACCCTCTTAGCGCTCCGAATGTCCACTTGCATTTTCTACAGAAAGAGTGTTCAGAACTGCGCAATCAAAAGTATGGTTTAACTCTGTTAGCTTAATGAACATATCAGAAATATGTTTCACACAATGCTTCTGTGTAGTTTTTATTTGAAGATATTTTTTTTCCCAATAGAAGCCTCTTAGCGCTCAGAATGTCCAATTGCAGTTTCTACAGAAAGAGTGTTTCAGAAAGGCTCAATCAAATGTCAGGTTCAACTCTGTTAGTTGAATGCACAGAACAGAAAGAAGTTTCATAAAATGCTTCTGTGTAGTTTATATTTGAACATATTCTTTTTTCCACTATTACCCACTTAGCGCTACGAATGTCCTGTTGCATTTTCTACAGACAGAGTGTTTCAAAACTGCTCAATCAAAAGTATGGTTTAACTCTGTTAGCTGAATGCTCAGATCAGAAAGAAGTTTCACAGAATGCTTCTGTTTAGTTTATTTTTGAATATATTCCTTTTTCCGCTACTACTCTCTTAGCGCTCCAAATGTCCAGTTGCATTTTCTACAGAAAGAGTGTTCAGATCTGCTCAATCAAAAGTATGGTTTAACTCTGTTAGCTGAATGCACAGATCAGAAAGAAGTTTCACAGAATGATTCTGTGTAGTTTATATTTGGAGACATTCCTTTTTCCACTATTACCCTCTTAGCGCTCCGAATCTCCACTTGTATTTTCTACAGAAAGGGTGTTTCAGAACGGCTCAATCAAAACCAAGGTTCAACTCTTTTAGTTGAACAAACAGAACAGAAAGTAGTTTCACACAATTCTTCTGTGTAGTTTTTATTTGTAGACATTCTTTTTCCCAATATAGGCCTCCTAGCGCTCAGAATGTCCAATTGCAGTTTCTACAGAAAGAGTGTTTCAGAACGGCTCAATAAAAAGTAAGGTTCAACTCTGTTAGTTGAATGCACAGAACAGAGAGAAGTTTCATACAATGCTTCTGTGTAGTTTATATTTGAACATATTCTTTTTTCCACTATTACCCACTTAGCGCTACGAATGTCCAGTTGCATTTTCTACAGACAGAGTGTTTCAAAACTGCTCAATCAAAAGTATGGTTTAACTCTGTTAGCTGAATGCTCAGATCAGAAAGAAGTTTCACAGAATGCTTCTGTGTAGTTTATATTTGAATATATTCCTTTTTCCACTACTACTCTCTTAGCGCTCCAAATGTCCAGTTGCATTTTCTACAGAAAGAGTGTTCAGATCTGCTCAATCAAAAGTATGGTTTAACTCTGTTAGCTGAATGCACAGATCAGAAAGAAGTTTCACCGCATGATTCTGTGTAGTTTATATTTGAAGACATTCCTTTTTCCACTATTACCCTCTTAGCGCTCCGAATCTCCACTTGCATTTTCTACAAAAAGAGTGTTTCATAACTGCTCAATCAAAAATATGTTTTATCTCTGTTAACTGAATTTACAGATCAGAAACAAGTTTCACAGAATGCATCTGTGTAGTTTTTATTTGAAGATATTCTTTTTCCCAATGTAGGCCTCTTAGCGCTTAGCTTGTCCAATTGCAGTTTCTACAGAAAGAGTGTTTCAGAACGGCTCAATCAAAAGTAAGGTTCAACTCTGTTAGTTGAATGCACAGAACAGAAAGAATTTTCACAGAATGCTACTGTGTAGTTTATATTTAAATATATTCCTTTTTCCACTATTACCCTCTTAGCGCTCCGAATGTCCACTTGCATTTTCTACAGAAAGAGTGTTCAGAACTGCGCAATCAAAAGTATGGTTTAACTCTGTTAGCTTAATGAACATATCAGAAATAAGTTTCACACAATGCTTCCGTGTAGTTTTTATTTGAAGATATTATTTTTCAGAATAGAGGCCTCTTAGCGCTCAGAATGTCCAGTTGCGGTTTCTACAGAAAGAGTGTTTCAGAAAGGCTCAATCAAAAGTAAGGTTCAACTCTGTTAGTTGAATGCACAGAACAGAAAGGAGTTTCATACAATGTTTCTGTGTAGTTTATATTTGAACATATTCTTTTTTCCACTATTACCCACTTAGCGCTACGAATGTCCCATTGCATTTTCTACAGACAGAGTGTTTCAAAACTGCTCAATCAAAAGTATGGTTTAACTCTGTTAGCTGAATGCTCAGATCAGAAAGAAGTTTCACACAATGTTTCTGTGTAGTTTATTTTTGAATATATTCTTTTTCCGCTACTACTCTCTTAGCGCTCCAAATGTCCAGTTGCATTTTCTACAGAAAGAGTGTTCAGATCTGCTCAATCAAAAGTATGGTTTAACTCTGTTAGCTGAATGCACAGATCAGAAAGAAGTTTCACAGAATGATTCTGTGTAGTTTATATTTGGAGACATTCCTTTTTCCACTATTACCCTCTTAGCTCTCCGAATCTCCACTTGCATTTTCTACAGAAAGAGTGTTTCAGAACGGCTCAATCAAAACCAAGGTTCAACTCTTTTAGTTGAACAAACAGAACAGAAAGAAGTTTCACACAATTCTTCTGTGTAGTTTTTATTTGTAGACATTCTTTTTCCCAATATAGGCCTCCTAGCGCTCAGAATGTCCTATTGCAGTTTCTACAGAAAGAGTGTTTCAGAACGGCTCAATCAAAAGTAAGGTTCAACTCTGTTAGTTGAATGCACAGAACAGAGAGAAGTTTCATACAATGCTTCTGTGTAGTTTATATTTGAACATATTCTTTTTTCCACTATTACCCACTTAGCGCTACGAATGTCCAGTTGCATTTTCTACAGACAGAGTGTTTCAAAACTGCTCAATCAAAAGTATGGTTTAACTCTGTTAGCTGAATGCTCAGATCACAAAGAAGTTTCACAGAATGCTTCTGTGTAGTTTATATTTGAATATATTCCTTTTTCCACTACTACGCTCTTAGCGCTCCAAATGTCCAGTTGCATTTTCTACAGAAAGAGTGTTCAGATCTGCTCAATCAAAAGTATGGTTTAACTCTGTTAGCTGAATGCACAGATCAGAAAGAAGTTTCACCGCATGATTCTGTGTAGTTTATATTTGAAGACATTCCTTTTTCCACTATTACCCTCTTAGCGCTCCGAATCTCCACTTGCATTTTCTACAAAAAGAGTATTTCATAACTGCTCAATCAAAAATATGTTTTATCTCTGTTAACTGAATTTACAGATCAGAAACAAGTTTCACAGAATGCATCTGTGTAGTTTTTATTTGAAGATATTCTTTTTCCCAATGTAGGCCTCTTAGCGCTTAGCATGTCCAATTGCAGTTTTTACAGAAAGAGTGTTTCAGAACGGCTCAATCAAAAGTAAGGTTCAACTCTGTTAGTTGAATGCACAGAACAGAAAGAATTTTCACAGAATGCTACTGTGTAGTTTATATTTGAATATATTCCTTTTTCCACTATTACCCTCTTAGCGCTCCGAATGTCCACTTGCATTTTCTAAAGAAAGAGTGTTCAGAACTGCGCAATCAAAAGTATGGTTTAACTCTGTTAGCTTAATGAACATATCAGAAATAAGTTTCACACAATGCTTCTGTGTAGTTTTTATTTGAAGATATTATTTTTCAGAATAGAGGCCTCTTAGCGCTCAGAATGTCCAATTGCAGTTTGTACAGAAAGAGTGTTTCAGAAAGGCTCAATCAAAAGTAAGGTTCAAGTCTGTTAGTTGAATGCACAGAACAGAAAGAAGTTTCATACAATGCTTCTGTGTAGTTTATATTTGAACATATTCTTTTTTCCACTATTAACCACTTAGCGCTACGAATGTCCCGTTGCATTTTCTACAGACAGAGTGTTTCAAAACTGCTCAATCAAAAGTATGGTTTAACTCTGTTAGCTGAATGCTCAGATCAGAAAGAAGTTTCACACAATGATTCTGTGTAGTTTATTTTTGAATATATTCTTTTTCCGCTACTACTCTCTTAGCGCTCCAAGTGTCCAGTTGAATTTTCTACAGAAAGAGTGTTCAGATCTGCTCAATCAAAAGTATGGTTTAACTCTGTTAGCTGAATGCACAGATTAGAAAGAAGTTTCACAGAATGATTCTGTGTAGTTTATATTTGGAGACATTCCTTTTTCCACTATTACCCTCTTAGCTCTCCGAATCTCCACTTGCATTTTCTACAGAAAGAGTGTTTCAGAACGGCTCAATCAAAACCAAGGTTCAACTCTTTTAGTTGAACAAACAGAACAGAAAGAAGTTTCACACAATTCTTCTGTGTAGTTTTTATTTGTAGACATTCTTTTTCCCAATATAGGCCTCCTAGCGCTCACAATGTCCTATTGCAGTTTCTACAGAAAGAGTGTTTCAGAACGGCTCAATCAAAAGTAAGGTTCAACTCTGTTAGTTGAATGCACAGAACAGAGAGAAGTTTCATACAATGCTTCTGTGTAGTTTATATTTGAACATATTCTTTTTTCCACTATTACCCACTTAGCGCTACGAATGTCCAGTTGCATTTTCTACAGACAGAGTGTTTCAAAACTGCTCAATCAAATGTATGGTTTAACTCTGTTAGCTGAATGCTCAGATCAGAAAGAAGTTTCACAGAATGCTTCTGTGTAGTTTATATTTGAATATATTCCTTTTTCCACTACTACGCTCTTAGCGCTCCAAATGTCCAGTTGCATTTTCTACAGAAAGAGTGTTCAGATCTGCTCAATCAAAAGTATGGTTTAACTCTGTTAGCTGAATGCACAGATCAGAAATAAGTTTCACCGAATGATTCTGTGTAGTTTATATTTGAAGACATTCCTTTTTCCACTATTAACCTCTTAGCGCTCCGAATCTCCACTTGCATTTTCTACAAAAAGAGTGATTCATAACTGCTCAATCAAAAATATGTTTTATCTCTGTTAACTGAATTTACAGATCAGAAATAAGTTTCACAGAATGCATCAGTGTAGTTTTTATTTGAAGATATTCTTTTTCCCAATGTAGGCCTCTTAGCGCTTAGCATGTCCAATTGCAGTTTCTACAGAAAGAGTGTTTCAGAACGGCTCAATCAAAAGTAAGGTTCAACTCTGTTAGTTGAATGCACAGAACAGAAAGAATTTTCACAGAATGCTACTGTGTAGTTTATATTTGAATATATTCCTTTTTCCACTATTACCCTCTTAGCGCTCCGAATGTCCACTTGCATTTTCTACAAAAAGAGTGATTCATAATTGCTCAATCAAAAATATGTTTTATCTCTGTTAACTGAATTTACAGATCAGAAATAAGTTTCACAGAATGCATCTGTGTAGTTTTTATTTGAAGATATTTTTTTCCCAATGTAGGCCTCTTAGCGCTTAGCATGTCCAATTGCAGTTTCTACAGAAAGAGTGTTTCAGAACGGCTGAATCAAAAGTAATGTTCAACTCTGTTAGTTGAATCAACACAATAGAAAGAATTTTCACAGAATGCTACTGTGTAGTTTATATTAGAATATATTCCTTTTTCCACTATTACCCTCTTAGCGCTCCGAATGTCCACTTGCATTTTCTACAGAAAGAGTGTTCAGAACTGCGCAATCAAAAGTATGGTTTAACTCTGTTAGCTTAATGAACATATCAGAAATATGTTTCACACAATGCTTCTGTGTAGTTTTTATTTGAAGATATTTTTTTTCCCAATAGAAGCCTCTTAGCGCTCAGAATGTCCAATTGCAGTTTCTACAGAAAGAGTGTTTCAGAAAGGCTCAATCAAATGTCAGGTTCAACTCTGTTAGTTGAATGCACAGAACAGAAAGAAGTTTCATAAAATGCTTCTGTGTAGTTTATATTTGAACATATTCTTTTTTCCACTATTACCCACTTAGCGCTACGAATGTCCTGTTGCATTTTCTACAGACAGAGTGTTTCAAAACTGCTCAATCAAAAGTATGGTTTAACTCTGTTAGCTGAATGCTCAGATCAGAAAGAAGTTTCACAGAATGCTTCTGTTTAGTTTATTTTTGAATATATTCCTTTTTCCGCTACTACTCTCTTAGCGCTCCAAATGTCCAGTTGCATTTTCTACAGAAAGAGTGTTCAGATCTGCTCAATCAAAAGTATGGTTTAACTCTGTTAGCTGAATGCACAGATCAGAAAGAAGTTTCACAGAATGATTCTGTGTAGTTTATATTTGGAGACATTCCTTTTTCCACTATTACCCTCTTAGCGCTCCGAATCTCCACTTGTATTTTCTACAGAAAGGGTGTTTCAGAACGGCTCAATCAAAACCAAGGTTCAACTCTTTTAGTTGAACAAACAGAACAGAAAGTAGTTTCACACAATTCTTCTGTGTAGTTTTTATTTGTAGACATTCTTTTTCCCAATATAGGCCTCCTAGCGCTCAGAATGTCCAATTGCAGTTTCTACAGAAAGAGTGTTTCAGAACGGCTCAATAAAAAGTAAGGTTCAACTCTGTTAGTTGAATGCACAGAACAGAGAGAAGTTTCATACAATGCTTCTGTGTAGTTTATATTTGAACATATTCTTTTTTCCACTATTACCCACTTAGCGCTACGAATGTCCAGTTGCATTTTCTACAGACAGAGTGTTTCAAAACTGCTCAATCAAAAGTATGGTTTAACTCTGTTAGCTGAATGCTCAGATCAGAAAGAAGTTTCACAGAATGCTTCTGTGTAGTTTATATTTGAATATATTCCTTTTTCCACTACTACGCTCTTAGCGCTCCAAATGTCCAGTTGCATTTTCTACAGAAAGAGTGTTCAGATCTGCTCAATCAAAAGTATGGTTTAACTCTGTTAGCTGAATGCACAGATCAGAAAAAAGTTTCACCGAATGATTATGTGTAGTTTATATTTGAAGACATTCCTTTTTCCACTATTACCCTCTTAGCGCTCCGAATCTCCACTTGCATTTTCTACAAAAAGAGTGTTTCATAACTGCTCAATCAAAAATATGTTTTATCTCTGTTAACTGAATTTACAGATCAGAAACAAGTTTCACAGAATGCATCTGTGTAGTTTTTATTTGAAGATATTCTTTTTCCCAATGTAGGCCTCTTAGCGCTTAGCTTGTCCAATTGCAGTTTCTACAGAAAGAGTGTTTCAGAACGGCTCAATCAAAAGTAAGGTTCAACTCTGTTAGTTGAATGCACAGAACAGAAAGAATTTTCACAGAATGCTACTGTGTAGTTTATATTTAAATATATTCCTTTTTCCACTATTACCCTCTTAGCGCTCCGAATGTCCACTTGCATTTTCTACAGAAAGAGTGTTCAGAACTGCGCAATCAAAAGTATGGTTTAACTCTGTTAGCTTAATGAACATATCAGAAATAAGTTTCACACAATGCTTCTGTGTAGTTTTTATTTGAAGATATTATTTTTCAGAATAGAGGCCTCTTAGCGCTCAGAATGTCCAATTGCGGTTTCTACAGAAAGAGTGTTTCAGAAAGGCTCAATCAAAAGTAAGGTTCAACTCTGTTAGTTGAATGCACAGAACAGAAAGGAGTTTCATACAATGTTTCTGTGTAGTTTATATTTGAACATATTCTTTTTTCCACTATTACCCACTTAGCGCTACGAATGTCCCATTGCATTTTCTACAGACAGAGTGTTTCAAAACTGCTCAATCAAAAGTATGGTTTAACTCTGTTAGCTGAATGCTCAGATCAGAAAGAAGTTTCACACAATGTTTCTGTGTAGTTTATTTTTGAATATATTCTTTTTCCGCTACTACTCTCTTAGCGCTCCAAATGTCCAGTTGCATTTTCTACAGAAAGAGTGTTCAGATCTGCTCAATCAAAAGTATGGTTTAACTCTGTTAGCTGAATGCACAGATCAGAAAGAAGTTTCACAGAATGATTCTGTGTAGTTTATATTTGGAGACATTCCTTTTTCCACTATTACCCTCTTAGCTCTCCGAATCTCCACTTGCATTTTCTACAGAAAGAGTGTTTCAGAACGGCTCAATCAAAACCAAGGTTCAACTCTTTTAGTTGAACAAACAGAACAGAAAGAAGTTTCACACAATTCTTCTGTGTAGTTTTTATTTGTAGACATTCTTTTTCCCAATATAGGCCTCCTAGCGCTCAGAATGTCCTATTGCAGTTTCTACAGAAAGAGTGTTTCAGAACGGCTCAATCAAAAGTAAGGTTCAACTCTGTTAGTTGAATGCACAGAACAGAGAGAAGTTTCATACAATGCTTCTGTGTAGTTTATATTTGAACATATTCTTTTTTCCACTATTACCCACTTAGCGCTACGAATGTCCAGTTGCATTTTCTACAGACAGAGTGTTTCAAAACTGCTCAATCAAAAGTATGGTTTAACTCTGTTAGCTGAATGCTCAGATCACAAAGAAGTTTCACAGAATGCTTCTGTGTAGTTTATATTTGAATATATTCCTTTTTCCACTACTACGCTCTTAGCGCTCCAAATGTCCAGTTGCATTTTCTACAGAAAGAGTGTTCAGATCTGCTCAATCAAAAGTATGGTTTAACTCTGTTAGCTGAATGCACAGATCAGAAAGAAGTTTCACCGCATGATTCTGTGTAGTTTATATTTGAAGACATTCCTTTTTCCACTATTACCCTCTTAGCGCTCCGAATCTCCACTTGCATTTTCTACAAAAAGAGTATTTCATAACTGCTCAATCAAAAATATGTTTTATCTCTGTTAACTGAATTTACAGATCAGAAACAAGTTTCACAGAATGCATCTGTGTAGTTTTTATTTGAAGATATTCTTTTTCCCAATGTAGGCCTCTTAGCGCTTAGCATGTCCAATTGCAGTTTTTACAGAAAGAGTGTTTCAGAACGGCTCAATCAAAAGTAAGGTTCAACTCTGTTAGTTGAATGCACAGAACAGAAAGAATTTTCACAGAATGCTACTGTGTAGTTTATATTTGAATATATTCCTTTTTCCACTATTACCCTCTTAGCGCTCCGAATGTCCACTTGCATTTTCTAAAGAAAGAGTGTTCAGAACTGCGCAATCAAAAGTATGGTTTAACTCTGTTAGCTTAATGAACATATCAGAAATAAGTTTCACACAATGCTTCTGTGTAGTTTTTATTTGAAGATATTATTTTTCAGAATAGAGGCCTCTTAGCGCTCAGAATGTCCAATTGCAGTTTGTACAGAAAGAGTGTTTCAGAAAGGCTCAATCAAAAGTAAGGTTCAAGTCTGTTAGTTGAATGCACAGAACAGAAAGAAGTTTCATACAATGCTTCTGTGTAGTTTATATTTGAACATATTCTTTTTTCCACTATTAACCACTTAGCGCTACGAATGTCCCGTTGCATTTTCTACAGACAGAGTGTTTCAAAACTGCTCAATCAAAAGTATGGTTTAACTCTGTTAGCTGAATGCTCAGATCAGAAAGAAGTTTCACACAATGATTCTGTGTAGTTTATTTTTGAATATATTCTTTTTCCGCTACTACTCTCTTAGCGCTCCAAGTGTCCAGTTGAATTTTCTACAGAAAGAGTGTTCAGATCTGCTCAATCAAATGTATGGTTTAACTCTGTTAGCTGAATGCACAGATTAGAAAGAAGTTTCACAGAATGATTCTGTGTAGTTTATATTTGGAGACATTCCTTTTTCCACTATTACCCTCTTAGCTCTCCGAATCTCCACTTGCATTTTCTACAGAAAGAGTGTTTCAGAACGGCTCAATCAAAACCAAGGTTCAACTCTTTTAGTTGAACAAACAGAACAGAAAGAAGTTTCACACAATTCTTCTGTGTAGTTTTTATTTGTAGACATTCTTTTTCCCAATATAGGCCTCCTAGCGCTCACAATGTCCTATTGCAGTTTCTACAGAAAGAGTGTTTCAGAACGGCTCAATCAAAAGTAAGGTTCAACTCTGTTAGTTGAATGCACAGAACAGAGAGAAGTTTCATACAATGCTTCTGTGTAGTTTATATTTGAACATATTCTTTTTTCCACTATTACCCACTTAGCGCTACGAATGTCCAGTTGCATTTTCTACAGACAGAGTGTTTCAAAACTGCTCAATCAAATGTATGGTTTAACTCTGTTAGCTGAATGCTCAGATCAGAAAGAAGTTTCACAGAATGCTTCTGTGTAGTTTATATTTGAATATATTCCTTTTTCCACTACTACGCTCTTAGCGCTCCAAATGTCCAGTTGCATTTTCTACAGAAAGAGTGTTCAGATCTGCTCAATCAAAAGTATGGTTTAACTCTGTTAGCTGAATGCACAGATCAGAAATAAGTTTCACCGAATGATTCTGTGTAGTTTATATTTGAAGACATTCCTTTTTCCACTATTAACCTCTTAGCGCTCCGAATCTCCACTTGCATTTTCTACAAAAAGAGTGATTCATAACTGCTCAATCAAAAATATGTTTTATCTCTGTTAACTGAATTTACAGATCAGAAATAAGTTTCACAGAATGCATCAGTGTAGTTTTTATTTGAAGATATTCTTTTTCCCAATGTAGGCCTCTTAGCGCTTAGCATGTCCAATTGCAGTTTCTACAGAAAGAGTGTTTCAGAACGGCTCAATCAAAAGTAAGGTTCAACTCTGTTAGTTGAATGCACAGAACAGAAAGAATTTTCACAGAATGCTACTGTGTAGTTTATATTTGAATATATTCCTTTTTCCACTATTACCCTCTTAGCGCTCCGAATGTCCACTTGCATTTTCTACAAAAAGAGTGATTCATAATTGCTCAATCAAAAATATGTTTTATCTCTGTTAACTGAATTTACAGATCAGAAATAAGTTTCACAGAATGCATCTGTGTAGTTTTTATTTGAAGATATTTTTTTCCCAATGTAGGCCTCTTAGCGCTTAGCATGTCCAATTGCAGTTTCTACAGAAAGAGTGTTTCAGAACGGCTGAATCAAAAGTAATGTTCAACTCTGTTAGTTGAATCAACACAATAGAAAGAATTTTCACAGAATGCTACTGTGTAGTTTATATTAGAATATATTCCTTTTTCCACTATTACCCTCTTAGCGCTCCGAATGTCCACTTGCATTTTCTACAGAAAGAGTGTTCAGAACTGCGCAATCAAAAGTATGGTTTAACTCTGTTAGCTTAATGAACATATCAGAAATATGTTTCACACAATGCTTCTGTGTAGTTTTTATTTGAAGATATTTTTTTTCCCAATAGAAGCCTCTTAGCGCTCAGAATGTCCAATTGCAGTTTCTACAGAAAGAGTGTTTCAGAAAGGCTCAATCAAATGTCAGGTTCAACTCTGTTAGTTGAATGCACAGAACAGAAAGAAGTTTCATAAAATGCTTCTGTGTAGTTTATATTTGAACATATTCTTTTTTCCACTATTACCCACTTAGCGCTACGAATGTCCTGTTGCATTTTCTACAGACAGAGTGTTTCAAAACTGCTCAATCAAAAGTATGGTTTAACTCTGTTAGCTGAATGCTCAGATCAGAAAGAAGTTTCACAGAATGCTTCTGTTTAGTTTATTTTTGAATATATTCCTTTTTCCGCTACTACTCTCTTAGCGCTCCAAATGTCCAGTTGCATTTTCTACAGAAAGAGTGTTCAGATCTGCTCAATCAAAAGTATGGTTTAACTCTGTTAGCTGAATGCACAGATCAGAAAGAAGTTTCACAGAATGATTCTGTGTAGTTTATATTTGGAGACATTCCTTTTTCCACTATTACCCTCTTAGCGCTCCGAATCTCCACTTGTATTTTCTACAGAAAGGGTGTTTCAGAACGGCTCAATCAAAACCAAGGTTCAACTCTTTTAGTTGAACAAACAGAACAGAAAGTAGTTTCACACAATTCTTCTGTGTAGTTTTTATTTGTAGACATTCTTTTTCCCAATATAGGCCTCCTAGCGCTCAGAATGTCCAATTGCAGTTTCTACAGAAAGAGTGTTTCAGAACGGCTCAATAAAAAGTAAGGTTCAACTCTGTTAGTTGAATGCACAGAACAGAGAGAAGTTTCATACAATGCTTCTGTGTAGTTTATATTTGAACATATTCTTTTTTCCACTATTACCCACTTAGCGCTACGAATGTCCAGTTGCATTTTCTACAGACAGAGTGTTTCAAAACTGCTCAATCAAAAGTATGGTTTAACTCTGTTAGCTGAATGCTCAGATCAGAAAGAAGTTTCACAGAATGCTTCTGTGTAGTTTATATTTGAATATATTCCTTTTTCCACTACTACGCTCTTAGCGCTCCAAATGTCCAGTTGCATTTTCTACAGAAAGAGTGTTCAGATCTGCTCAATCAAAAGTATGGTTTAACTCTGTTAGCTGAATGCACAGATCAGAAAGAAGTTTCACCGAATGATTATGTGTAGTTTATATTTGAAGACATTCCTTTTTCCACTATTACCCTCTTAGCGCTCCGAATCTCCACTTGCATTTTCTACAAAAAGAGTGTTTCATAACTGCTCAATCAAAAATATGTTTTATCTCTGTTAACTGAATTTACAGATCAGAAACAAATTTCACAGAATGCATCTGTGTAGTTTTTATTTGAAGATATTCTTTTTCCGAAAGTAGGCCTCTTAGCGCTTAGCATGTCCAATTGCAGTTTCTACAGAAAGAGTGTTTCAGAACGGCTCAATCAAAAGTAAGGTTCAACTCTGTTAGTTGAATGCACAGAACAGAAAGAATTTTCACAGAATGCTACTGTGTAGTTTATATTTGAATATATTCCTTTTTCCACTATTACCCTCTTAGCGCTCCGAATGTCCACTTGCATTTTCTACAGGAAGAGTGTTCAGAACTGCGCAATCAAAAGTATGGTTTAACTCTGTTAGCTTAATGAACATATCAGAAATAAGTTTCACACAATGCTTCTGTGTAGTTTTTATTTGAAGATATTATTTTTCAGAATAGAGGCCTCTTAGCGCTCAGAATGTCCAATTGCAGTTTCTACAGAAAGAGTGTTTCAGAAAGGCTCAATCAAAAGTAAGGTTCAACTCTGTTAGTTGAATGCACAGAACAGAAAGAAGTTTCATACAATGCTTCTGTGTAGTTTATATTTCAACATATTCTTTTTTCCACTATTACCCACTTAGCGCTACGAATGTCCCGTTGCATTTTCTACAGACAGAGAGTTTCAAAACTTCTCAATCAAAAGTATGGTTTAACTCTGTTAGCTGAATGCTCAGATCAGAAAGAAGTTTCACAGAATGCTTCTGTTTAGTTTATTTTTGAATATATTCCTTTTTCCGCTACTACTCTCTTAGTGCTCCAAATGTCCAGTTGCATTTTCTACAGAAAGAGTGTTCAGATCTGCTCAATCAAAAGTATGGTTTAACACTGTTAGCTGAATGCACAGATCAGAAAGAAGTTTCACAGAATGATTCTGTGTAGTTTATATTTGGAGACATTCCTTTTTCCACTATTACCCTCTTAGCGCTCCGAATCTCCACTTGCATTTTCTACAGAAAGAGTGTTTCAGAACGGCTCAATCAAAACCAAGGTTCAACTCTTTTAGTTGAACAAACAGAACAGAAAGAAGTTTCACACAATTCTTCTGTGTAGTTTTTATTTGTAGACATTCTTTTTCCCAATATAGGCCTCCTAGCGCTCAGAATGTCCAATTGCAGTTTCTACAGAAAGAGTGTTTCAGAACGGCTCAATAAAAAGTAAGGTTCAACTCTGTTAGTTGAATGCACAGAACAGAGAGAAGTTTCATACAATGCTTCTGTGTAGTTTATATTTGAACATATTCTTTTTTCCACTATTACCCACTTAGCGCTACGAATGTCCAGTTGCATTTTCTACAGACAGAGTGTTTCAAAACTGCTCAATCAAAAGTATGGTTTAACTCTGTTAGCTGAATGCTCAGATCAGAAAGAAGTTTCACAGAATGCTTCTGTGTAGTTTATATTTCAATATATTCCTTTTTCCACTACTACGCTCTTAGCGCTCCAAATGTCCAGTTGCATTTTCTACAGAAAGAGTGTTCAGATCTGCTCAATCAAAAGTATGGTTTAACTCTGTTAGCTGAAAGCACAGATCAGAAAGAAGTTTCACCGAATGATTCTGTGTAGTTTATATTTGAAGACATTCCTTTTTCCACTATTACCCTCTTAGCGCTCCGAATCTCCACTTGTATTTTCTACAAAAAGAGTGATTCATAACTGCTCAATCAAAAATATGTTTTATCTCTGTTAACTGAATTTACAGATGAGAAATAAGTTTCACAGAATGCATCTGTGTAGTTTTTATTTGAAGATATTCTTTTTCCCAATGTAGGCCTCTTAGCGCTTAGCATGTCCAATTGCAGTTTCTACTGAAAGAGTGTTTCAGAACGGCTCAATCAAAAGTAAGGTTCAACTCTGTTAGTTGAATGCACAGAACAGAAAGAATTTTCACAGAATGCTACTGTGTAGTTTATATTTGAATATATTCCTTTTTCCACTATTACCCTCTTAGCGCTCCGAATGTCCACTTGCATTTTCTACAGAAAGAGTGTTCAGAACTGCGCAATCAAAAGTATGGTTTAACTCTGTTAGCTTAATGAACATATCAGAAATAAGTTTCACACAATGCTTCTGTGTAGTTTTTATTTGAAGATATTATTTTTCAGAATAGAGGCCTCTTAGCGCTCAGAATGTCCAATTGCAGTTTCTACAGAAAGAGTGTTTCAGAAAGGCTCAATCAAAAGTAAGGTTCAACTCTGTTAGTTGAATGCACAGAACAGAAAGAAGTTTCATACAATGCTTCTGTGTAGTTTATATTTCAACATATTCTTTTTTCCACTATTACCCACTTAGCGGTACGAATGTCCAGTTGCATTTTCTACAGACAGAGTGTTTCAAAACTGCTCAATCAAAAGTATGGTTTAACTCTGTTAGCTGAATGCTCAGATCAGAAAGAAGTTTCACAGAATGCTTCTGTTTAGTTTATTTTTGAATATATTCCTTTTTCCGCTACTACTCTCTTAGCGCTCCAAATGTCCAGTTGCATTTTCTACAGAAAGAGTGTTCAGATCTGCTCAATCAAAAGTATGGTTTAACTCTGTTAGCTGAATGCACAGATCAGAAAGAAGTTTCACAGAATGATTCTGTGTAGTTTATATTTGGAGACATTCCTTTTTCCACTATTACCCTCTTAGCGCTCCGAATCTCCACTTGCATTTTCTACAGAAAGAGTGTTTCAGAACGGCTCAATCAAAACCAAGGTTCAACTCTTTTAGTTGAACAAACAGAACAGAAAGAAGTTTCACACAATTCTTCTGTGTAGTATTTATTTGTAGACATTCTTTTACCCAATATAGGCCTCCTAGCGCTCAGAATGTCCAATTGCAGTTTCTACAGAAAGAGTGTTTCAGAACGGCTCAATAAAAATTAAGGTTCAACTCTGTTAGTTGAATGCACAGAACAGAGAGAAGTTTCATATAATGCTTCTGTGTAGTTTATATTTGAACATATTCTTTTTTCCACTATTACCCACTTAGCGCTACGAATGTCCAGTTGCATTTTCTACAGACAGAGTGTTTCAAAACTGCTCAATCAAAAGTATGGTTTAACTCTGTTAGCTGAATGCTCAGATCAGAAAGAAGTTTCACAGAATGCTTCTGTCTAGTTTATATTTGAATATATTCCTTTTTCCACTACTACTCTCTTAGCGCTCCAAATGTCCAGTTGCATTATCTACAGAAAGAGTGTTCAGATCTGCTCTATCAAAAGTATGGTTTAACTCTGTTAGCTGAATGCACAGATCAGAAAGAAGTTTCACAGAATGATTCTGTGTAGTTTATATTTGGAGACATTCCTTTTTCCACTATTACCCTCTTAGCGCTCCGAATTTCCACTTGCATTTTCTACAGAAAGAGTGTTTCAGAACGGCTCAATCAAAACTAAGGTTCAACTCTTTTAGTTGAACAAACAGAACAGAAAGAAGTTTCACACAATTCTTCTGTGTAGTTTTTATTTGTAGACATTCTTTTTCCCAATATAGGCCTCCTAGCGCTCAGAATGTCCAATTGCAGTTTCTACAGAAAGAGTGTTTCAGAACGGCTCAATAAAAAGTAAGGTTCAACTCTGTTAGTTGAATGCACAGAACAGAGAGAAGTTTCATACAATGCTTCTGTGTAGTTTATATTTGAACATATTCTTTTTTCCACTATTACCCACTTAGCGCTACGAATGTCCAGTTGCATTTTCTACAGACAGAGTGTTTCAAAACTGCTCAATCAAAAGTATGGTTTAACTCTGTTAGCTGAATGCTCAGATCAGAAAGAAGTTTCACAGAATGCTTCTGTGTAGTTTATATTTGAATATATTCCTTTTTCCACTACTACGCTCTTAGCGCTCCAAATGTCCAGTTGCATTTTCTACAGAAAGAGTGTTCAGATCTGCTCAATCAAAAGTATGGTTTAACTCTGTTAGCTGAATGCACAGATCAGAAAGAAGTTTCACCGAATGATTCTGTGTAGTTTATATTTGAAGACATTCCTTTTTCCACTATTACCCTCTTAGCGCTCCGAATCTCCACTTGCATTTTCTACAAAAAGAGTGTTTCATAACTGCTCAATCAAAAATATGTTTTATCTCTGTTAACTGAATTTACAGATCAGAAACAAATTTCACAGAATGCATCTGTGTAGTTTTTATTTGAAGATATTCTTTTTCCCAATGTAGGCCTCTTAGCGCTTAGCATGTCCAATTGCAGTTTCTACAGAAAGAGTGTTTCAGAACGGCTCAATCAAAAGTAAGGTTCAACTCTGTTAGTTGAATGCACACAACAGAAAGAATTTTCACAGAATGCTACTGTGTAGTTTATATTTGAATATATTCCTTTTTCCACTATTACCCTCTTAGCGCTCCGAATGTCCACTTGCATTTTCTACAGAAAGAGTGTTCAGAACTGCGCAATCAAAAGTATGGTTTAACTCTGTTAGCTTAATGAACATATCAGAAATAAGTTTCACACAATGCTTCTGTGTAGTTTTTATTTGAAGATATTGTTTTTCAGGATAGAGGCCTCTTAGCGCTCAGAATGTCCAATTGCAGTTTGTACAGAAAGAGTGTTTCAGAAAGGCTCAATCAAAAGTAAGGTTCAAGTCTGTTAGTTGAATGCACAGAACAGAAAGAAGTTTCATACAATGCTTCTGTGTAGTTTATATTTCAACATATTCTTTTTTCCACTATTACCCACTTAGCGCTACGAATGTCCCGTTGCATTTTCTACAGACAGAGTGTTTCAAAACTGCTCAATCAAAAGTATGGTTTAACTCTGTTAGCTGAATGCTCAGATCAGAAAGAAGTTTCACAGAATGCTTCTGTGTAGTTTATATTTGAATATATTCCTTTTTCCACTACTACGCTCTTAGCGCTCCAAATGTCCAGTTGCATTTTCTACAGAAAGAGTGTTCAGATCTGCTCAATCAAAAGTATGGTTTAACTCTGTTAGCTGAATGCACAGATCAGAAAGAAGTTTCACCGAATGATTCTGTGTAGTTTATATTTGAAGACATTCCTTTTTCCACTATTACCCTCTTAGCGCTCCGTATCTCCACTTGCATTTTCTACAAAAAGAGTGATTCATAACTGCTCAATCAAAAATATGTTTTATCTCTGTTAACTGAATTTACAGATCAGAAATAAGTTTCACAGAATGCATCTGTGTAGTTTTTATTTGAAGATATTCTTTTTCCCAATGTAGGCCTCTTAGCGCTTAGCATGTCCAATTGCAGTTTCTACAGAAAGAGTGTTTCAGAACGGCTCAATCAAAAGTAAGGTTCAACTCTGTTAGTTGAATGCACAGAACAGAAAGAATTTTCACAGAATGCTACTGTGTAGTTTATATTTGAATATATTCCTTTTTCCACTATTACCCTCTTAGCGCTCCGAATGTCCAATTGCATTTTCTACAAAAAGAGTGATTCATAACTGCTCAATCAAAAATATGTTTTATCTCTGTTAACTGAATTTACAGATCAGAAATAAGTTTCACAGAATGCATCTGTGTAGTTTTTATTTGAAGATATTTTTTTCCCAATGTAGGCCTCTTAGCGCTTAGCATGTCCAATTGCAGTTTCTACAGAAAGAGTGTTTCAGAACGGCTGAATCAAAAGTAATGTTCAACTCTGTTAGTTGAATCAACACAATAGAAAGAATTTTCACAGAATGCTACTGTGTAGTTTATATTAGAATATATTACTTTTTCCACTATTACCCTCTTAGCGCTCCGAATGTCCACTTGCATTTTCTACAGAAAGAGTGTTCAGAACTGCGCAATCAAAAGTATGGTTTAACTCTGTTAGCTTAATGAACATATCAGAAATATGTTTCACACAATGCTTCTGTGTAGTTTTTATTTGAAGATATTTTTTTTCCCAATAGAAGCCTCTTAGCGCTCAGAATGTCCAATTGCAGTTTCTACAGAAAGAGTGTTTCAGAAAGGCTCAATCAAATGTCAGGTTCAACTCTGTTAGTTGAATGCACAGAACAGAAAGAAGTTTCATAAAATGCTTCTGTGTAGTTTATATTTGAACATATTCTTTTTTCCACTATTACCCACTTAGCGCTACGAATGTCCTGTTGCATTTTCTACAGACAGAGTGTTTCAAAACTGCTCAATCAAAAGTATGGTTTAACTCTGTTAGCTGAATGCTCAGATCAGAAAGAAGTTTCACAGAATGCTTCTGTTTAGTTTATTTTTGAATATATTCCTTTTTCCGCTACTACTCTCTTAGCGCTCCAAATGTCCAGTTGCATTTTCTACAGAAAGAGTGTTCAGATCTGCTCAATCAAAAGTATGGTTTAACTCTGTTAGCTGAATGCACAGATCAGAAAGAAGTTTCACAGAATGATTCTGTGTAGTTTATATTTGGAGACATTCCTTTTTCCACTATTACCCTCTTAGCGCTCCGAATCTCCACTTGTATTTTCTACAGAAAGGGTGTTTCAGAACGGCTCAATCAAAACCAAGGTTCAACTCTTTTAGTTGAACAAACAGAACAGAAAGAAGTTTCACACAATTCTTCTGTGTAGTTTTTATTTGTAGACATTCTTTTTCCCAATATAGGCCTCCTAGCGCTCAGAATGTCCAATTGCAGTTTCTACAGAAAGAGTGTTTCAGAACGGCTCAATAAAAAGTAAGGTTCAACTCTGTTAGTTGAATGCACAGAACAGAGAGAAGTTTCATACAATGCTTCTGTGTAGTTTATATTTGAATATATTCTTTTTTCCACTATTACCCACTTAGCGCTACGAATGTCCAGTTGCATTTTCTACAGACAGAGTGTTTCAAAACTGCTCAATCAAAAGTATGGTTTAACTCTGTTAGCTGAATGCTCAGATCAGAAAGAAGTTTCACAGAATGCTTCTGTGTAGTTTATATTTGAATATATTCCTTTTTCCACTACTACGCTCTTAGCGCTCCAAATGTCCAGTTGCATTTTCTACAGAAAGAGTGTTCAGATCTGCTCAATCAAAATTATGGTTTAACTCTGTTAGCTGAATGCACAGATCAGAAAGAAGTTTCACCGAATGATTCTGTGTAGTTTATATTTGAAGGCATTCCTTTTTCCACTATTACCCTCTTAGCGCTCCGAATCTCCACTTGCATTTTCCACAAAAAGAGTGTTTCATAACTGCCCAATCAAAAATATGTTTTATCTCTGTTAACTGAATTTACAGATCAGAAACAAATTTCACAGAATGCATCTGTGTAGTTTTTATTTGAAGATATTCTTTTTCCGAAAGTAGGCCTCTTAGCGCTTAGCATGTCCAATTGCAGTTTCTACAGAAAGAGTGTTTCAGAACGGCTCAATCAAAAGTAAGGTTCAACTCTGTTAGTTGAATGCACAGAACAGAAAGAATTTTCACAGAATGCTACTGTGTAGTTTATATTTGAATATATTCCTTTTTCCACTATTACCCTCTTAGCGCTCCGAATGTCCACTTGCATTTTCTACAGGAAGAGTGTTCAGAACTGCGCAATCAAAAGTATGGTTTAACTCTGTTAGCTTAATGAACATATCAGAAATAAGTTTCACACAATGCTTCTGTGTAGTTTTTATTTGAAGATATTATTTTTCAGAATAGAGGCCTCTTAGCGCTCAGAATGTCCAATTGCAGTTTCTACAGAAAGAGTGTTTCAGAAAGGCTCAATCAAAAGTAAGGTTCAACTCTGTTAGTTGAATGCACAGAACAGAAAGAAGTTTCATACAATGCTTCTGTGTAGTTTATATTTCAACATATTCTTTTTTCCACTATTACCCACTTAGCGCTACGAATGTCCCGTTGCATTTTCTACAGACAGAGAGTTTCAAAACTGCTCAATCAAAAGTATGGTTTAACTCTGTTAGCTGAATGCTCAGATCAGAAAGAAGTTTCACAGAATGCTTCTGTTTAGTTTATTTTTGAATATATTCCTTTTTCCGCTACTACTCTCTTAGCGCTCCAAATGTCCAGTTGCATTTTCTACAGAAAGAGTGTTCAGATCTGCTCAATCAAAAGTATGGTTTAACTCTGTTAGCTGAATGCACAGATCAGAAAGAAGTTTCACAGAATGATTCTGTGTAGTTTATATTTGGAGACATTCCTTTTTCCACTATTACCCTCTTAGCGCTCCGAATCTCCACTTGCATTTTCTACAGAAAGAGTGTTTCAGAACGGCTCAATCAAAACCAAGGTTCAACTCTTTTAGTTGAACAAACAGAACAGAAACAAGTTTCACACAATTCTTCTGTGTAGTTTTTATTTGTAGACATTCTTTTTCCCAATATAGGCCTCCTAGCGCTCAGAATGTCCAATTGCAGTTTCTACAGAAAGAGTGTTTCAGAACGGCTCAATAAAAAGTAAGGTTCAACTCTGTTAGTTGAATGCACAGAACAGAGAGAAGTTTCATACAATGCTTCTGTGTAGTTTATATTTGAACATATTCTTTTTTCCACTATTACCCATTTAGCGCTACGAATGTCCAGTTGCATTTTCTACAGACAGAGTGTTTCAAAACTGCTCAATCAAAAGTATGGTTTAACTCTGTTAGCTGAATGCTCAGATCAGAAAGAAGTTTCACAGAATGCTTCTGTGTAGTTTATATTTCAATATATTCCTTTTTCCACTACTACGCTCTTAGCGCTCCAAATGTCCAGTTGCATTTTCTACAGAAAGAGTGTTCAGATCTGCTCAATCAAAAGTATGGTTTAACTCTGTTAGCTGAATGCACAGATCAGAAAGAAGTTTCACCGAATGATTCTGTGTAGTTTATATTTGAAGACATTCCTTTTTCCACTATTACCCTCTTAGCGCTCCGAATCTCCACTTGTATTTTCTACAAAAAGAGTGATTCATAACTGCTCAATCAAAAATATGTTTTATCTCTGTTAACTGAATTTACAGATGAGAAATAAGTTTCACAGAATGCATCTGTGTAGTTTTTATTTGAAGATATTCTTTTTCCCAATGTAGGCCTCTTAGCGCTTAGCATGTCCAATTGCAGTTTCTACAGAAAGAGTGTTTCAGAACGGCTCAATCAAAAGTAAGGTTCAACTCTGTTAGTTGAATGCACAGAACAGAAAGAATTTTCACAGAATGCTACTGTGTAGTTTATATTTGAATATATTCCTTTTTCCACTATTACCCTCTTAGCGCTCCGAATGTCCACTTGCATTTTCTACAGAAAGAGTGTTCAGAACTGCGCAATCAAAAGTATGGTTTAACTCTGTTAGCTTAATGAACATATCAGAAATAAGTTTCACACAATGCTTCTGTGTAGTTTTTATTTGAAGATATTATTTTTCAGAATAGAGGCCTCTTAGCGCTCAGAATGTCCAATTGCAGTTTCTACAGAAAGAGTGTTTCAGAAAGGCTCAATCAAAAGTAAGGTTCAACTCTGTTAGTTGAATGCACAGAACAGAAAGAAGTTTCATACAATGCTTCTGTGTAGTTTATATTTCAACATATTCTTTTTTCCACTATTACCCACTTAGCGCTACGAATGTCCAGTTGCATTTTCTACAGACAGAGTGTTTCAAAACTGCTCAATCAAAAGTATGGTTTAACTCTGTTAGCTGAATGCTCAGATCAGAAAGAAGTTTCACAGAATGCTTCTGTTTAGTTTATTTTTGAATATATTCCTTTTTCCGCTACTACTCTCTTAGCGCTCCAAATGTCCAGTTGCATTTTCTACAGAAAGAGTGTTCAGATCTGCTCAATCAAAAGTATGGTTTAACTCTGTTAGCTGAATGCACAGATCAGAAAGAAGTTTCACAGAATGATTCTGTGTAGTTTATATTTGGAGACATTCCTTTTTCCACTATTACCCTCTTAGCGCTCCGAATCTCCACTTGCATTTTCTACAGAAAGAGTGTTTCAGAACGGCTCAATCAAAACCAAGGTTCAACTCTTTTAGTTGAACAAACAGAACAGAAAGAAGTTTCACACAATTCTTCTGTGTAGTTTTTATTTGTAGACATTCTTTTTCCCAATATAGGCCTCCTAGCGCTCAGAATGTCCAATTGCAGTTTCTACAGAAAGAGTGTTTCAGAACGGCTCAATAAAAATTAAGGTTCAACTCTGTTAGTTGAATGCACAGAACAGAGAGAAGTTTCATACAATGCTTCTGTGTAGTTTATATTTGAACATATTCTTTTTTCCACTATTACCCACTTAGCGCTACGAATGTCCAGTTGCATTTTCTACAGACAGAGTGTTTCAAAACTGCTCAATCAAAAGTATGGTTTAACTCTGTTAGCTGAATGCTCAGATCAGAAAGAAGTTTCACAGAATGCTTCTGTCTAGTTTATATTTGAATATATTCCTTTTTCCACTACTACTCTCTTAGCGCTCCAAATGTCCAGTTGCATTATCTACAGAAAGAGTGTTCAGATCTGCTCTATCAAAAGTATGGTTTAACTCTGTTAGCTGAATGCACAGATCAGAAAGAAGTTTCACAGAATGATTCTGTGTAGTTTATATTTGGAGACATTCCTTTTTCCACTATTACCCTCTTAGCGCTCCGAATTTCCACTTGCATTTTCTACAGAAAGAGTGTTTCAGAACGGCTCAATCAAAACTAAGGTTCAACTCTTTTAGTTGAACAAACAGAACAGAAAGAAGTTTCACACAATTCTTCTGTGTAGTTTTTATTTGTAGACATTCTTTTTCCCAATATAGGCCTCCTAGCGCTCAGAATGTCCAATTGCAGTTTCTACAGAAAGAGTGTTTCAGAACGGCTCAATAAAAAGTAAGGTTCAACTCTGTTAGTTGAATGCACAGAACAGAGAGAAGTTTCATACAATGCTTCTGTGTAGTTTATATTTGAACATATTCTTTTTTCCACTATTACCCACTTAGCGCTACGAATGTCCAGTTGCATTTTCTACAGACAGAGTGTTTCAAAACTGCTCAATCAAAAGTATGGTTTAACTCTGTTAGCTGAATGCTCAGATCAGAAAGAAGTTTCACAGAATGCTTCTGTGTAGTTTATATTTGAATATATTCCTTTTTCCACTACTACGCTCTTAGCGCTCCAAATGTCCAGTTGCATTTTCTACAGAAAGAGTGTTCAGATCTGCTCAATCAAAAGTATGGTTTAACTCTGTTAGCTGAATGCACAGATCAGAAAGAAGTTTCACCGAATGATTCTGTGTAGTTTATATTTGAAGACATTCCTTTTTCCACTATTACCTTCTTAGCGCTCCGAATCTCCACTTGCATTTTCTACAAAAAGAGTGTTTCATAACTGCTCAATCAAAAATATGTTTTATCTCTGTTAACTGAATTTACAGATCAGAAACAAATTTCACAGAATGCATCTGTGTAGTTTTTATTTGAAGATATTATTTTTCCCAATGTAGGCCTCTTAGCGCTTAGCATGTCCAATTGCAGTTTCTACAGAAAGAGTGTTTCAGAACGGCTCAATCAAAAGTAAGGTTCAACTCTGTTAGTTGAATGCACACAACAGAAAGAATTTTCACAGAATGCTACTGTGTAGTTTATATTTGAATATATTCCTTTTTCCACTATTACCCTCTTAGCGCTCCGAATGTCCACTTGCATTTTCTACAGAAAGAGTGTTCAGAACTGCGCAATCAAAAGTATGGTTTAACTCTGTTAGCTTAATGAACATATCAGAAATAAGTTTCACACAATGCTTCTGTGTAGTTTTTATTTGAAGATATTATTTTTCAGAATAGAGGCCTCTTAGCGCTCAGAATGTCCAATTGCAGTTTGTACAGAAAGAGTGTTTCAGAAAGGCTCAATCAAAAGTAAGGTTCAAGTCTGTTAGTTGAATGCACAGAACAGAAAGAAGTTTCATACAATGCTTCTGTGTAGTTTATATTTCAACATATTCTTTTTTCCACTATTACCCACTTAGCGCTACGAATGTCCCGTTGCATTTTCTACAGACAGAGTGTTTCAAAACTGCTCAATCAAAAGTATGGTTTAAATCTCTTAGCTGAATGCTCAGATCAGAAAGAAGTTTCACAGAATGCTTCTGTGTAGTTTATATTTGAATATATTCCTTTTTCCACTACTACTCTCTTAGCGCTCCAAATATCCAGTAGTATTTTCTACAGAAAGAGTGTTCAGATCTGCTCAATCAAAAGTATGGCTTAACTCTGTTAGCTGAATGCACAGATCAGAAAGAAGTTTCACCGAATGATTCTGTGTAGTTTATATTTGGAGACATTCCTTTTTCCACTATTACCCTCTTAGCGCTCCGAATCTCCACTTGCATTTTCTACAGAAAGAGTGTTTCAGAACTGCTCAATCAAAACTAAGGTTCAACACTTTTAGTTGAACAAACAGAACAGAAAGAAGTTTCACACAATTCTTCTGTGTAGTTTTTATTTGTAGACATTCTTTTTCCCAATATAGGCCTCTTAGGGCTCAGAATGTCCAATTGCAGTTTCTACAGAAAGAGTGTTTCAGAACGGCTCAATCAAAAGTAAGGTTCAACTCTGTTAGTTGAATGCACAGAACAGAAAGAAGTTTCATACAATGCTTCTGTGTAGTTTATATTTGAACATATTCTTTTTTCCACTATTAACCACTTAGCGCTACGAATGTCCAGTTGCATTTTCTACAGACAGAGTGTTTCAAAACTGCTCAATCAAAAGTATGGTTTAACTCTGTTAGCTGAATGCTCAGATCAGAAAGAAGTTTCACAGAATGCTTCTGTGTAGTTTATATTTGAATATATTCCTTTTTCCACTACTACGCTCTTAGCTCTCCAAATGTCCTGTTGCATTTTCTACAGAAAGAGTGTTCAGATCTGCTCAATCAAAAGTATGGTTTAACTCTGTTAGCTGAATGCACAGATCAGAAGGAAGTTTCACCGAATGATTCTGTGTAGTTTATATTTGAAGACATTCCTTTTTCCACTATTACCCTCTTAGCGCTCCGAATCTCCACTTGCATTTTCTACAAAAAGAGTGTTTCATAACTGCTCAATCAGAAATATGTTTTATCTCTGTTAACTGAATTTACAGATCAGAAATAAGTTTCACAGAATGCATCTGTGTAGTTTTTATTTGAAGATATTCTTTTTCCCAATGTAGGCCTCTTAGCGCTTAGCATGTCCAATTGCAGTTTCTACAGAAAGAGTGTTTCAGAACGGCTCAATCAAAAGTAAGGTTCAACTCTGTTAGTTGAATGCACAGAACAGAAAGAATTTTCACAGAATGCTATTGTGTCGTTTATATTTGAATATACTCCTTTTTCCACTATTACCCTCTTAGCGCTCCGAATGTCCACTTGCATTTTCTACAGAAAGAGTGTTCAGAACTGCGCAATCAAAAGTATGGTTTAACTCTGTTAGCTTAATGAACATATCAGAAATAAGTTTCACACAATGCTTCTGTGTAGTTTTTATTTGAAGATATTATTTTTCCCAATAGAGGCCTCTTAGCGCTCAGAATGTCCAATTGCAGTTTCTACAGAAAGAGTGCTTCAGAACGGCTCAATCAAAAGTAAGGTTCAACTCTGTTAGTTGAATGCACAGAACAGAAAGAAGTTTCATACAATGCTTCTGTGTAGTTTATATTTGAACATATTCTTTTTTCCACTATTACCCACTTAGCGCTACGAATGTCCAGTTGCCTTTTCTACAGACAGAGTGTTTCAAAAGTGCTCAATCAAAAGTATGGTTTAACTCTGTTAGCTGAATGCTCAGATCAGAAAGAAGTTTCACAGAATGCTTCTGTGTAGTTTATATTTGAATATATTCCTTTTTCCACTACTACTCTCTTAGCGCTCCAAATGTCCAGTTGCATTTTCTACAGAAAGAGTGTTCAGATCTGCTCAATCAAAAGTATGGTTTAACTCTGTTAGCTGAATGCACAGATCTGAAAGAAGTTTCACAGAATGATTCTGTGTAGTTTATATTTGGAGACATTCCTTTTTCCACTATTACCCTCTTAGCGCTCCGAATCTCCACTTGCATTTTCTACAGAAAGAGTGTTTCAGAACGGCTCAATCAAAACTAAGGTTCAACTCTTTTAGTTGAACAAACAGAACAGAAAGAAGTTTCACACAAATCTTCTGTGTAGTTTTTATTTGTAGACATTCTTTTTCCCAATATAGGCCTCCTAGCGCTCAGAATGTCCAATTGCAGTTTCTACAGAAAGAGTGTTTCAGAACGGCTCAATCAAAAGTAAGGTTCAACTCTGTTAGTTGAATGCACAGAACAGAAAGTAGTTTCATACAATGCTTCTGCGTAGTTTATATTTGAACATATTCTTTTTTCCACTATTACCCACTTAGCGCTACGAATGTCCAGTTGCATTTTCTACAGAAAGAGTGTTCAGATCTGCTCAATCAAAAGTATGGTTTAACTCTGTTAGCTGAATGCACAGATCAGAAGGAAGTTTCACCGAATGATTCTGTGTAGTTTATATTTGAAGACATTCCTTTTTCCACTATTACCCTCTTAGCGCTCCGTATCTCCACTTGCATTTTCTACAAAAAGAGTGTTTCATAACTGCTCAATCAAAAATATGTTTTATCTCTGTTAACTGAATTTACAGATCAGAAATAAGTTTCACAGAATGCATCTGTGTAGTTTTTATTTGAAGATATTCTTTTTCCCAATGTCGGCCTCTTAGCGCTTAGCATGTCCAATTGCAGTTTCTACAGAAAGAGTGTTTCAGAACGGCTCAATCAAAAGTAAGGTTCAACTCTGTTAGTTGAATGCACAGAACAGAAAGAATTTTCACAGAATGCTATTGTGTAGTTTATATTTGAATATACTCCTTTTTCCACTATTACCCTCTTAGCGCTCCGAATGTCCACTTGCATTTTCTACAGAAAGAGTGTTCAGAACTGCGCAATCAAAAGTATGGTTTAACTCTGTTAGCTTAATGAACATATCAGAAATAAGTTTCACACAATGCTTCTGTGTAGTTTTTATTTGAAGATATTTTTTTTCCCAATAGAGTCCTCTTAGCGCTCAGAATGTCCAATTGCAGTTTCTACAGAAAGAATGTTTCAGAAAGGCTCAATCAAAAGTAAGGTTCAACTCTGTTAGTTGAATGCACAGAACAGAAAGAAGTTTCATACAATGCTTCTGTGTAGTTTATATTTGAACATATTCTTTTTTCCACTATTACCCACTTAGCGCTACGAATGTCCAGTTGCATTTTCTACAGACAGAGTGTTTCAAAACTGCTCAATCAACAGTATGGTTTAACTCTGTTAGCTGAATGCTCAGATCAGAAAGTAGTTTCACAGAATGCTTCTGTGTAGTTTATATTTGAATATATTCCTTTTTCCACTACTACGCTCTTAGCGCTCCAAATGTCCAGTTGCATTTTCTACAGAAAGAGTGTTCAGATCTGCTCAATCAAAAGTATGGTTTAACTCTGTTAGCTGAATGCACAGATCAGAAACAAGTTTCACCGAATGATTCTGTGTAGTTTATATTTGAAGACATTCCTTTTTCCACTATTACCCTCTTAGCGCTCCGAATCTCCACTTGCATTTTCTACAAAAAGAGTGTTTCATAACTGCTCAATCAAAAATATGTTTTATCTCTGTTAACTGAATTTACAGATCAGAAATAAGTTTCACAGAATGCATCTGTGTAGTTTTTATTTGAAGATATTCTTTTTCCCAATGTAGGCCTCTTAGCGCTTAGCATGTCCAATTGCAGTTTCTACAGAAAGAGTGTTTCAGAACGGCTCAATCAAAAGTAAGGTTCAACTCTGTTGGTTGAATGCACAGAACAGAAAGAATTTTCACAGAATGCTACTGTGTAGTTTATATTTGAATATATTCCTTTTTCCACAATTACCCTCTTAGCGCTCCGAATGTCCACTTGCATTTTCTACAGAAAGAGTGTTCAGAACTGCGCAATCAAAAGTATGGTTTAACTCTGTTAGCTTAATGAACATATCAGAAATAAGTTTCACACAATGCTTCTGTGTAGTTTTTATTTGAAGATATTATTTTTCCCAATAGAGGCCTCTTAGCGCTCAGAATGTCCAATTGCAGTTTCTACAGAAAGAGTGTTCTGAACTGCGCAATCAAAAGTATGGTTTAACTCTGTTAGCTGAATGCACATATCAGAAATAAGTTTCAAACAATGCTTCTGTGTAATTTTTATTTGAAGATATTATTTTTCCCAATATAGGCCTCTTAGCGCTCAGAATGTCCAATTGCAGTTTCTACAGAAAGAGTGTTTCAGAACGGCTGAATCAAATGTAAGGTTCAACTCTCTTAGTTGAATGCACAGAACAGAAAGAAGTTTCACTGAATGCTTCAGTGTAGTATTTAGTTGAAGA
This sequence comes from Symphalangus syndactylus, assembly GCF_028878055.3. Taxonomy (NCBI): domain Eukaryota; kingdom Metazoa; phylum Chordata; class Mammalia; order Primates; family Hylobatidae; genus Symphalangus; species Symphalangus syndactylus. Next base: position 11,648,406 of record NC_072441.2, read on the forward strand.
TACTCCTTTTTGGACTATTACACACTTAGCGCTCCGAATATCCACTGGCAGTTTCTACACAAAGAGTGTTTCAGAACTGCTACTTCAAAAGTAAGGCTCAACTCTGTTATTTGAATGCGGAGAACAGAGGGGGTTTCAGAGAATGCTTCTGTGTAGTTTTTAATTGGAGATATTACTTTTTCCTCTATTACAATCTTAGCGCTCCGAATGTCCACTTGCATTTTCATCAAAAAGAGTATTTCATAACTGCTCAATTAAAAATATGGTTTAGCTCTGTTAACTGAATTTACAGATCAGAAATAAGTTTCACAGAATGCATCTGTGTAGTTTTTATTTGAAGATATTCTTTTTCCCAGTGTAGGCCTCTTAGCACTTAGAATGTCCAATTGCAATTTCTACAAAAAGAGTGTTTCAGAACGGCTCAATCAAAAGTAAGGTTCAACTCTGTTAGTTGAATGCACAGAACAGAAAGAAGTTTCACAGAATGCTACTGTGTAGTTTATATTTGAATATATTGCTTTTTCCACTATTACCCTCTTAGCGCTCCGAATGTCCACTTGCATTTTCTACAGAAAGAATGTTCGGAACTGCGCAATCAAAAGTATGGTTTAACTCTGTTAGCTGAATGCACACATCAGAAATAAGTTTCACACAATGCTTCTGTTTGGTTTTTATTTGAAGATATTTTTTTTCCCAATATAGGCCTCTTAGCGCTCAGAATGTCCAATTGCAGTTTCTACAGAAAGAGTGTTCCCGAACGGCTCAATCAAAAGTAAGGTTCAACTCTGTTAGCTGAATGCACAGAACAGAAAGATGTTTCATACAATGCTTCTGTGTAGTTTATATTTGAACATATTCTTTTTTCCACTATTACCCACTTAGCGCTACGAATGTCCAGTTGCATTTTCTACAGACAGAGTGTTTCAAAACTGCTCAATCAAAAGTATGGTTTAACTCTGTTAGCTGAATGCTCAGATCAGAAAGAAGTTTCACAGAATGCTTCTGTGTAGTTTATATTTGAATATATTCCTTTTTCCACTACTACTCTCTTAGCGCTCCAAATATCCAGTAGTATTTTCTACAGAAAGAGTGTTCAGATCTGCTCAATCAAAAGTATGGCTTAACTCTGTTAGCTGAATGCACAGATCAGAAAGAAGTTTCACCGAATGATTCTGTGTAGTTTATATTTGGAGACATTCCTTTTTCCACTATTACCCTCTTAGCGCTCCGAATCTCCACTTGCATTTTCTACAGAAAGAGTGTTTCAGAACTGCTCAATCAAAACTAAGGTTCAACTCTTTTAGTTGAACAAACAGAACAGAAAGAAGTTTCACACAATTCTTCTGTGTAGTTTTTATTTGTAGACATTCTTTTTCCCAATATAGGCCTCTTAGGGCTCAGAATGTCCAATTGCAGTTTCTACAGAAAGAGTGCTTCAGAACGGCTCAATCAAAAGTAAGGTTCAACTCTGTTAGTTGAATGCACAGAAGAGAAAGAAGTTTCATACAATGCTTCTGTGTAGTTTATATTTGAACATATTCTTTTTTCCACTATTACCCACTTAGCGCTACGAATGTCCAGTTGCATTTTCTACAGACAGAGTGTTTCAAAAGTGCTCAATCAAAAGTATGGTTTAACTCTGTTAGCTGAATGCTCAGATCAGAAAGAAGTTTCACAGAATGCTTCTGTGTAGTTTATATTTGAATATATTCCTTTTTCCACTACTACTCTCTTAGCGCTCCAAATGTCCAGTTGCATTTTCTACAGAAAGAGTGTTCAGATCTGCTCAATCAAAAGTATGGTTTAACTCTGTTAGCTGAATGCACAGATCTGAAAGAAGTTTCACAGAATGATTCTGTGTAGTTTATATTTGGAGACATTCCTTTTTCCACTATTACCCTCTTAGCGCTCCGAATCTCCACTTGCATTTTCTACAGAAAGAGTGTTTCAGAACGGCTCAATCAAAACTAAGGTTCAACTCTTTTAGTTGAACAAACAGAACAGAAAGAAGTTTCACACAATTCTTCTGTGTAGTTTTTATTTTTAGACATTCTTTTTCCCAATATAGGCCTCCTAGCTCTCAGAATGTCCAATTGCAGTTTCTACAGAAACAGTGTTTCAGAACGGCTCAATCAAAAGTAAGGTTCAACTCTGTTAGTTGAATGCACAGAACAGAAAGAAGTTTCATACAATGCTTCTGTGTAGTTTATATTTGAACATATTCTTTTTTCCACTATTAACCACTTAGCGCTACGAATGTCCAGTTGCATTTTCTACAGACAGAGTGTTTCAAAACTGCTCAATCAAAAGTATGGTTTAACTCTGTTAGCTGAATGCTCAGATCAGAAAGAAGTTTCACAGAATGCTTCTGTGTAGTTTATATTTGAATATATTCCTTTTTCCACTACTACGCTCTTAGCGCTCCAAATGTCCAGTTGCATTTTCTACAGAAAGAGTGTTCAGATCTGCTCAATCAAAAGTATGGTTTAACTCTGTTAGCTGAATGCACAGATCAGAAGGAAGTTTCACCGAATGATTCTGTGTAGTTTATATTTGAAGACATTCCTTTTTCCACTATTACCCTCTTAGCGCTCCGAATCTCCACTTGCATTTTCTACAAAAAGAGTGTTTCATAACTGCTCAATCAGAAATATGTTTTATCTCTGTTAACTGAATTTACAGATCAGAAATAAGTTTCACAGAATGCATCTGTGTAGTTTTTATTTGAAGATATTCTTTTTTCCAATGTAGGCCTCTTAGCGCTTAGCATGTCCAATTGCAGTTTCTACAGAAAGAGTGTTTCAGAACGGCTCAATCAAAAGTAAGGTTCAACTCTGTTAGTTGAATGCACAGAACAGAAAGAATTTTCACAGAATGCTATTGTGTCGTTTATATTTGAATATACTCCTTTTTCCACTATTACCCTCTTAGCGCTCCGAATGTCCACTTGCATTTTCTACAGAAAGAGTGTTCAGAACTGCGCAATCAAAAGTATGGTTTAACTCTGTTAGCTTAATGAACATATCAGAAATAAGTTTCACACAATGCTTCTGTGTAGTTTTTATTTGAAGATATTATTTTTCCCAATAGAGGCCTCTTAGCGCTCAGAATGTCCAATTGCAGTTTCTACAGAAAGAGTGCTTCAGAACGGCTCAATCAAATGTAAGGTTCAACTCTGTTAGTTGAATGCACAGAACAGAAAGAAGTTTCATACAATGCTTCTGTGTAGTTTATATTTGAACATATTCTTTTTTCCACTATTACCCACTTAGCGCTACGAATGTCCAGTTGCCTTTTCTACAGACAGAGTGTTTCAAAAGTGCTCAATCAAAAGTATGGTTTAACTCTGTTAGCTGAATGCTCAGATCAGAAAGAAGTTTCACATAATGCTTCTGTGTAGTTTATATTTGAATATATTCCTTTTTCCACTACTACTCTCTTAGCGCTCCAAATGTCCAGTTGCATTTTCTACAGAAAGAGTGTTCAGATCTGCTCAATCAAAAGTATGGTTTAACTCTGTTAGCTGAATGCACAGATCTGAAAGAAGTTTCACAGAATGATTCTGTGTAGTTTATATTTGGAGACATTCCTTTTTCCACTATTACCCTCTTAGCGCTCCGAATCTCCACTTGCATTTTCTACAGAAAGAGTGTTTCAGAACGGCTCAATCAAAACTAAGGTTCAACTCTTTTAGTTGAACAAACAGAACAGAAAGAAGTTTCACACAAATCTTCTGTGTAGTTTTTATTTGTAGACATTCTTTTTCCCAATATAGGCCTCCTAGCGCTCAGAATGTCCAATTGCAGTTTCTACAGAAAGAGTGTTTCAGAACGGCTCAATCAAAAGTAAGGTTCAACTCTGTTAGTTGAATGCACAGAACAGAAAGAAGTTTCATACAATGCTTCTGTGTAGTTTATATTTGAACATATTCTTTTTTCCACTATTACCCACTTAGCGCTACGAATGTCCAGTTGCATTTTCTACAGAAAGAGTGTTCAGATCTGCTCAATCAAAAGTATGGTTTAACTCTGTTAGCTGAATGCACAGATCAGAAGGAAGTTTCACCGAATGATTCTGTGTAGTTCATATTTGAAGACATTCCTTTTTCCACTATTACCCTCTTAGCGCTCCGTATCTCCACTTGCATTTTCTACAAAAAGAGTGTTTCATAACTGCTCAATCAAAAATATGTTTTATCTCTGTTAACTGAATTTACAGATCAGAAATAAGTTTCACAGAATGCATCTGTGTAGTTTTTATTTGAAGATATTCTTTTTCCCAATGTAGGCCTCTTAGCGCTTAGCATGTCCAATTGCAGTTTCTACAGAAAGAGTGTTTCAGAACGGCTCAATCAAAAGTAAGGTTCAACTCTGTTAGTTGAATGCACAGAACAGAAAGAATTTTCACAGAATGCTATTGTGTAGTTTATATTTGAATATACTCGTTTTTCCACTATTACCCTCTTAGCGCTCCGAATGTCCACTTGCATTTTCTACAGAAAGAGTGTTCAGAACTGCGCAATCAAAAGTATGGTTTAACTCTGTTAGCTTAATGAACATATCAGAAATAAGTTTCACACAATGCTTCTGTGTAGTTTTTATTTGAAGATATTTTTTTTCCCAATAGAGGCCTCTTAGCACTCAGAATGTCCAATTGCAGTTTCTACAGAAAGAGTGTTTCAGAAAGGCTCAATCAAAAGTAAGGTTCAACTCTGTTAGTTGAATGCACAGAACAGAAAGAAGTTTCATACAATGCTTCTGTGTAGTTTATATTTGAACATATTCTTTTTTCCACTATTACCCACTTAGCGCTACGAATGTCCAGTTGCATTTTCTACAGACAGAGTGTTTCAAAACTGCTCAATCAACAGTATGGTTTAACTCTGTTAGCTGAATGCTCAGATCAGAAAGAAGTTTCACAGAATGCTTCTGTGTAGTTTATATTTGAATATATTCCTTTTTCCACTACTACGCTCTTAGCGCTCCAAATGTCCAGTTGCATTTTCTACAGAAAGAGTGTTCAGATCTGCTCAATCAAAAGTATGGTTTAACTCTGTTAGCTGAATGCACAGATCAGAAACAAGTTTCACCGAATGATTCTGTGTAGTTTATATTTGAAGACATTCCTTTTTCCACTATTACCCTCTTAGCGCTCCGAATCTCCACTTGCATTTTCTACAAAAAGAGTGTTTCATAACTGCTCAATCAAAAATATGTTTTATCTCTGTTAACTGAATTTACAGATCAGAAATAAGTTTCACAGAATGCATCTGTGTAGTTTTTATTTGAAGATATTCTTTTTCCCAATGTAGGCCTCTTAGCGCTTAGCATGTCCAATTGCAGTTTCTACAGAAAGAGTGTTTCAGAACGGCTCAATCAAAAGTAAGCTTCAACTCTGTTGGTTGAATGCACAGAACAGAAAGAATTTTCACAGAATGCTACTGTGTAGTTTATATTTGAATATATTCCTTTTTCCACAATTACCCTCTTAGCGCTCCGAATGTCCACTTGCATTTTCTACAGAAAGAGTGTTCAGAACTGCGCAATCAAAAGTATGGTTTAACTCTGTTAGCTTAATGAACATATCAGAAATAAGTTTCACACAATGCTTCTGTGTAGTTTTTATTTGAAGATATTATTTTTCCCAATAGAGGCCTCTTAGCGCTCAGAATGTCCAATTGCAGTTTCTACAGAAAGAGTGTTCTGAACTGCGCAATCAAAAGTATGGTTTAACTCTGTTAGCTGAATGCACATATCAGAAATAAGTTTCAAACAATGCTTCTGTGTAATTTTTATTTGAAGATATTATTTTTCCCAATATAGGCCTCTTAGCGCTCAGAATGTCCAATTGCAGTTTCTACAGAAAGAGTGTTTCAGAACGGCTGAATCAAATGTAAGGTTCAACTCTCTTAGTTGAATGCACAGAACAGAAAGAAGTTTCACTGAATGCTTCAGTGCAGTATTTAGTTGAAGATACTCCTTTTTGGACTATTACACACTTAGCGCTCCGAATATCCACTGGCAGTTTCTACACAAAGAGTGTTTCAGAACTGCTCCTTCAAAAGTAAGGCTCAACTCTGTTATTTGAATGCGGAGAACAGAGGGGGTTTCAGAGAATGCTTCTGTGTAGTTTTTAATTGGAGATATTCCTTTTTCCTCTATTACAAACTTAGCGCTCCGAATGTCCACTTGCATTTTCATCAAAAAGAGTATTTCATAACTGCTCAATTAAAAATATGGTTTAGCTCTGTTAACTGAATTTACAGATCAGAAATAAGTTTCACAGAATGCATCTGTGTAGTTTTTATTTGAAGATATTCTTTTTCCCAGTGTAGGCCTCTTAGCACTTAGAATGTCCTATTGCAATTTCTACAAAAAGAGTGTTTCAGAACGGCTCAATCAAAAGTAAGGTTCAACCCTGTTAGTTGAATGCACAGAACAGAAAGAAGTTTCACAGAATGCTACTGTGTAGTTTATATTTGAATATATTGCTTTTTCCACTATTACCCTCTTAGCGCTCCGAATGTCCACTTGCATTTTCTACAGAAAGAATGTTCGGAACTGCGCAATCAAAAGTATGGTTTAACTCTGTTAGCTGAATGCACACATCAGAAATAAGTTTCACACAATGCTTCTGTTTGGTTTTTATTTGAAGATATTTTTTTTTCCCAATATAGGCCTCTTAGCGCTCAGAATGTCCAATTGCAGTTTCTACAGAAAGAGTGTTCCCGAACGGCTCAATCAAAAGTAAGGTTCAACTCTGTTAGCTGAATGCACAGAACAGAAAGATGTTTCATACAATGCTTCTGTGTAGTTTATATTTGAACATATTCTTTTTTCCACTATTACCCACTTAGCGCTACGAATGTCCAGTTGCATTTTCTACAGACAGAGTGTTTCAAAACTGCTCAATCAAAAGTATGGTTTAACTCTGTTAGCTGAATGCTCAGATCAGAAAGAAGTTTCACAGAATGCTTCTGTGTAGTTTATATTTGAATATATTCCTTTTTCCACTACTACCCTCTTAGCGCTCCAAATGTCCAGTTTCATTTTATACAGAAAGAGTGTTCAGATCTGCTCTATCAAAAGTATGGTTTAACTCTGTTAGCTGAATGCACAGATCAGAAAGAAGTTTCACAGAATGATTCTGTGTAGTTTATATTTGAAGACATTCCTTTTTCCACTATTACCCTCTTAGCGCTCCGAATCTCCACTTGCATTTTCTACAGAAAGAGTGTTTCAGAACGGCTCAATCAAAACTAAGGTTCAAATCCTTTAGATGAATGAACAGAACAGAAAGAAGTTTCACAGAATGCTTCTGTGTAGTTTTTATTTGTAGATATTCTTTTTCCCAATGTAGGCCTCTTAGCGCTTAGCATGTCCAATTGCAGTTTCTACAGAAAGAGTGTTTCAGAACGGCTCAATCAAAAGTAAGGTTCAACTCTGTTAGTTGAATGCACAGAACAGAAAGAATTTTCACAGAATGCTACTGTGTAGTTTATATTTGAATATATTCCTTTTTCCACTATTACCCTCTTAGCGCTCAGAATGTCCACTTGCATTTTCTACAGAAAGAGTGTTCAGAACTGCGCAATCAAAAGTATGGTTTAACTCTGTTAGCTTAATGAACACATCAGAAATAAGTTTCACACAATGCTTCTGTGTAGTTTTCATTTGAAGATATTATTTTTCCCAATATAGGCCTCTTAGCGCTCAGAATGTGCAATTGCAGTTTCTACACAAAGAGTGTTCTGAACTGCGCAATCAAAAGTATGGTTTAACTCTGTTAGCTGAATGCACATATCAGAAATAAGTTTCAAACAATGCTTCTGTGTAATTTTTATTTGAAGATATTATTTTTCCCAATATAGGCCTCTTAGCGCTCAGAATGTCCAATTGCAGTTTCTACAGAAAGAGTGTTTCAGAACGGCTGAATCAAATGTAAGGTTCAACTCTCTTAGTTGAATGCACAGAACAGAAAGAAGTTTCACTGAATGCTTCTGTGTAGTATTTAGTTGAAGATACTCCTTTTTGGACTATTACACACTTAGCGCTCCGAATATCCACTGGCAGTTTCTACACAAAGTGTGTTTCAGAACTGCTCCTTCAAAAGTAAGGCTCAACTCTGTTATTTGAATGCGGAGAACAGAGGGGGTTTCAGAGAATGCTTCTGTGTAGTTTTCAATTGGAGATATTCCTTTTTCCTCTATTACAATCTTAGCGCTCCGAATGTCCACTTGCATTTTCAACAAAAAGAGTATTTCATAACTGCTCAATTAAAAATATGGTTTAGCTCTGTTAACTGAATTTACAGATCAGAAATAAGTTTCACAGAATGCATCTGTGTAGTTTTTATTTGAAGATATTCTTTTTCCCAGTGTAGGCCTCTTAGCGCTTAGAATGTCCAATTGCAATTTCTACAAAAAGAGTGTTTCAGAACGGCTCAATCAAAAGTAAGGTTCAACTCTGTTAGTTGAATGCACAGAACAGAAAGAAGTTTCACAGAATGCTACTGTGTAGTTTATATTTGAATATATTGCTTTTTCCACTATTACCCTCTTAGCGCTCGGAATGTCCACTTGCATTTTCTACAGAAAGAATGTTCGGAACTGCGCAATCAAAAGTATGGTTTAACTCTGTTAGCTGAATGCACACATCAGAAATAAGTTTCACACAATGCTTCTGTTTAGTTTTTATTTGAAGATATTTTTTTTCCCAATATAGGCCTCTTAGCGCTCAGAATGTCCAATTGCAGTTTCTACAGAAAGAGTGTTCCCGAACGGCTCAATCAAAAGTAAGGTTCAACTCTGTTAGCTGAATGCACAGAACAGAAAGATGTTTCATACAATGCTTCTGTGTAGTTTATATTTGAACATATTCTTTTTTCCACTATTACCCACTTAGCGCTACGAATGTCCAGTTGCATTTTCTACAGACAGAGTGTTTCAAAACTGCTCAATCAAAAGTATGGTTTAACTCTGTTAGCTGAATGCTCAGATCAGAAAGAAGTTTCACAGAATGCTTCTGTGTAGTTTATATTTGAATATATTCCTTTTTCCACTACTACCCTCTTAGCGCTCCAAATGTCCAGTTTCATTTTATACAGAAAGAGTGTTCAGATCTGCTCTATCAAAAGTATGGTTTAACTCTGTTAGCTGAATGCACAGATCAGAAAGAAGTTTCACAGAATGATTCTGTGTAGTTTATATTTGAAGACATTCCTTTTTCCACTATTACCCTCTTAGCGCTCCGAATCTCCACTTGCATTTTCTACAGAAAGAGTGTTTCAGAACGGCTCAATCAAAACTAAGGTTCAAATCTTTTAGATGAATGAACAGAGCAGAAAGAAGTTTCACAGAATGCTTCTGTGTAGTTTTTATTTGTAGATATTCTTTTTCCCAATATAGGCCTCTTAGCGCTCAGAATGTCCAATTGCAGTTTCTACAGAAAGAGTGTTTCAGAACGGCTCAATCAAAAGTAAGGTTCAACCCTGGTAGTAGAATGCACAGAACAGAAGGAAGTTTCACAGAATGCTTCTGTGTAGTTTATATTTGTATATATTCCTTTTTCCACTATTACCCTCTTAGCGCTCCGAATGTCCACTTGCATTTTCTACAGAAAGAGTGTTCTGAACTGCGCAATCAAAAGTATGGTTTAAATCTGTTAGCTGAATGCACATATCAGAAAGAAGTTTCAAACAATGCTTCTGTGTAGTTTTTATTTGAAGATATTATTTTTCCCAATATAGGCCTTTTAGCGCTCAGAATGTCCAATTGCAGTTTCTACAGAAAGAGTGTTTCAGAACGGCTCAATCAAATGTAAGGTTCAACTTCCTTAGTTGAATGCACAGAACAGAAAGATGTTTCACAGAATGCTTCTGTGTAGTATTTAGTTGAAGATACTACTTTTTAGACTATTACCCACTTAGCGCTCCGAATATCCTCTGGCAGTTTCTACACAAAGAGTGTTTCAGAACTGCTCCTTCAAAAGTAACGCTCAACTCTGTTAGTTGAATGCGGAGAACAGAAAGGGGTTTCAGAGAATGCTTCTGTGTAGTTTTTAATTGGAGATATTCCTTTTTCCTCTATTACAATCTTAGTGCTCCGAATGTCCACTTGCATTTGCTACAAAAAGAGTGTTTCACAACTGCTCAATCAAAAATATGGTTTAGCTCTGTTAACTGAATTTACAGATCAGAAATAAGTTTCACATAATGCATCTGTGTAGTTTTTATTTGAAGATATTCTTTTTCCCAATGTAGGCCTCTTAGCGCTTAGAATGTCCAATTGCAGTTTCTGCAGAAAGAGTGTTTCAGAACGGCTCAATCAAAAGTAAGGTTCAACCCTGGTAGTTGAATGCACAGAACAGAAGTTAGTTTCACAGAATGCTTCTGTGTAGTTTATATTTGAATATATTTCTTTTTCCACTATTACCCTCTTAGCGCTCCGAATGTCCACTTGCATTTTCTACAGAAAGAGTGTTCTGAACTGCGCAATCAAAAGTATGGTTTAACTCTGTTAGCTGAATGCACATATCAGAAATAAGTTTCAAACAATGCTTCTGTGTAATTTTTATTTGAAGATATTATTTTTCCCAATATAGGCCTCTTAGCGCTCAGAATGTCCAATTGCAGTTTCTACAGAAAGACTGTTTCAGAACGGCTGAATCAAATGTAACGTTCAACTCTCTTAGTTGAATGCACAGAACAGAAAGAAGTTTCACTGAATGCTTCTGTGTAGTATTTAGTTGAAGATACTCCTTTTTGGACTATTACACACTTAGCGCTCCGAATATCCACTGGCCGTTTCTACACATAGAGTGTTTCAGAACTGCTCCTTCAAAAGTAAGGCTCAACTCTGTTAGTTGAATGCGGAGAACAGAAAGGGGTTTCAGAGAATGCTTCTGTGTAGTTTTTAATTGGAGATATCTCTTTTTCCTCTATTACAATCTTAGTGCTCCGAATGTCCACTTGCATTTTCTACAAAAAGATTGTTTCATAACTGCTCAATCAAAAATATGGTTTAGCTCTGTTTACTGAATTTACAGATCAGAAATAAGTTTCACAGAATGCATCTTTGTAGTTTTTATTTGAAGATATTATTTTTCCCAATGTAGGCCTCTTAGCGCTTAGAATGTCCAATTGCAGTTTCTACAGAAAGAGTGTTTCAGAACGGCTCAATCAAAACTAAGGTTCAACTCTGTTAGTTGAATGCACAGAACAGAAAGAAGTTTCACAGAATGCTACTGTGTAGTTTATATTTGAATATATCCCTTTTTCCACAATTACCCTCTTAGCGCTCCGAATGTCCACTTGCATTTTCTACAGAAAGAGTGTTCGGAACTGCGCAATCAAAAGTATGGTTTAACTCTGTTAGCTGAATGCTCATATCGAAAGAAGTTTCACAGAATGCTTCTGTGTAGTTTATAGTTGAATATATTCCTTTTTCCACTACTACCCTCTTAGCGCTCCAAATGTCCAGTTGCATTTTCTACAGAAAGAGTGTTCAGATCTGCTCAATCAAAAGTATGGTTTAACTCTGTTAGCTGAATGCACAGATCAGAAAGTAGTTTCACAGAATGATTCTGTGTAGTTTATATTTGAAGACATTCCTTTTTCCACTATTACCATCTTAGCGCTCCGAATCTCCACTTGCATTTTCTACAGAAAGAGTGTTTCAGAACGGATCAATCAAAACTAAGGTTCAACACTTTTAGTTGAATGAACAGAACAGAAAGAAGTTTCAGAGAATGCTTCTGTGTAGTTTTTATTTGTAGATATTGTTTTTCCCAATAGAGGCCTCTTAGCGCTCAGAATGTCCAATTGCAGTTTCTACAGAAAGAGTGTTTCAGAACGGCTCAATCAAAAGTAAGGTTCAACTCTTTTAGTTGAATGAACAGAACAGAATGAAGTTTCACAGAATGCTTCTGTGTAGTTTTTATTTGTAGATATTCTTTTTCCCAATAAAGGCCTCTTAGCGCTCAGAATGTCCAATTGCAGTTTTTACAGAAAGAGTGTTTCAGAACGGCTCAATCAAAAGTAAGGTTCAACTCTGTTAGTTGAAAGCACAGAACAGAAAGAAGTTTCATACAATGCTTCTGTGTAGTTTATATTTGAACATATTCTTTTTTCCACTATTACCCACTTAGCGCTACGAATGTCCAGTTGCATTTTCTACAGACAGAGTGTTTCAAAACTGCTCAATCAAAAGTATGGTTTAACTCTGTTAGCTTAATGCTCAGATCAGAAAGAATTTTCACAGAATGCTTCTGTGTAGTTTATATTTGAATATTTTACTTTTTCCACTACTACCCTCTTAGCTCTCCAAATGTCCAGTTGCATTTTCTATAGAAAGAGTGTTCAGATCTGCTCAATCAAAAGTATGGTTTAACTCTGTTAGCTGAATACACAGATCAGAAATAAGTATCACAGAATGCTTCTGTGTAGTTTTTATTTGTAGATATTCTTTTTCCCAATATAGGCCTCTTAGCGCTCAGAATGTCCAATTGCAGTTTCTACAGAAAGAGTGTTTCAGAACGGCTCAATCAAAACTAAGGTACAACTCTTTTAGTTGAATGAACAGAACAGAAAGAAGTTTCACAGAATGCTTCTGTGTACTTTTTATTTGTAGATATTCATTTTCCCAATATAGGCCTGTTAGCGCTCAGAATGTCCAATTGCAGTTTCTACAGAAAGAGTGTTTCAGAACGGCCCAATCAAATGTAAGGTTCAACTCTCTTAGTTGAATGCACAGAACAGAAAGAAGTTTCACAGAATGCTTCTGTGTAGTATTTAGTTGAAAATACTCCTTTTTGGACTATTACCCTCTTAGTGTTCCGAATATCCACTGGCAGTTTCTACACAAAGAGTGTTTCAGAACTGCTCCTTCAAAAGTAAGGCTCAACTCTGTTAGTTGAATGCGGAGAACAGAAAGGGGTTTCAGAGAATGCTTCTGTGTAGTTTTTAATTGGAGATATTAATTTTTCCTCTATTAAAATCTTAGCGCTCCGAATGTCCACTTGCATTTTCTACAAAAAGAGTGCTTCATAACTGCTCAATCAAAAATATTGTTAAGCTCTTTTAACTGAATTTACAGATCAGAAATAAGTTTCACAGAATGCATCTGTGTAGTTTTTATTTGAAGATATTCTTTTTCCCAATGTAGGCCTCTTAGCCCTTAGAATGTAAAATTGCAGTTTCTACAGAAAGAGTGTTTCAGAACGGCTCAATCAAAAGTAAGGTTCAACTCTGTTAGTTGAATGCACAGAACAGAAAGAAGTTTCACAGAATGCTACTATGTAGTTTATATTTGAATATATTCCTTTTTCCACTATTACCCTCTTAGCGCTCCGAATGTCCACTTGCATTTTCTACAGAAAGAGTGTTCGGAACTGCGCAATCAAAAGTATGGTTTAACTCTGTTAGGTGAATGCACATATCAGAAATAAGTCTCACACAATGCTTCTGTGTAGTTTTTATTTGAAGATATTATTTTTCCCAATATAGGCCTCTTAGCGCTCAGAATGTCCAATTGCATTTTCTACAGAAAGAGTGTTTCAGAACGGCTCAATCAAATGTAAGGTTCAACTCTGTTAGTTGAATGCACAGAACAGAAAGAAGTTTCATACAATGCTTCTGTGTAGTTTATATTTGAACATATTCTTTTTTCCACTATTACCCACTTAGCGCTACGAATGTCCAGTTGCATTTTCTACAGACAGAGTGTTTCAAAACTGCTCAATCAAAAGTATGGTTTAACTCTGTTAGCTGAATGCTCAGATCAGAAAGAAGTTTCACAGAATGCTTCTGTGTAGTTTATATTTGAATATATTCCTTTTCCACTACTACCCTCTTAGCGCTCCAAATATCCAGTTGCATTTTCTACAGAAAGAGTGTTCAGATCTGCTCAATCAAAAGTATGGTTTAACTCTGTTAGCTGAATGCACAGATCAGAAAGAAGTTTCACCGAATGATTCTGTGTAGTTTATATTTGAAGACATTCCTTTTTCCACTATTACCCTCTTAGCGCTCTGAATCTCCACTTGCATTTTCTACAGAAAGAGTGTTTCAGAACGGCTCAATCAAAACTAAGGTTCAACTCTTTAGTTGAATGAACAGAACAGAAAGAAGTTTCACAGAATGCTTCTGTGTAGTTTTTATTTGTAGATATTCTCTTTCCCAATATAGGCCTCTTAGCGCTCAGAATGTCCAATTGCAGTTTCTACAGAAAGAGTGTTTCAGAACGGCTCAATCAAAACTAAGGTTCAACTCTTTTAGTTGAATGAACAGAACAGAAAGAAGTTTCACAGAATGCTACTGTGTAGTTTATATTTGAATATATTCCTTTTTCCAATCTTACCCTCATAGCGCTTCGAATGTCCACTTGCATTTTCCACAGAAAAAGTGTTCTGAACTGCGCAATCAAATGTATGGTTTCACTCTGTTAGCTGAATGCACATATCAGAAATAAGTTTCAAACAATGCTTCTGTGTAGTTTTTATTTGAAGATATTATTTTTCCCAGTATAGGCCTCTTAGCACTCAGAATGTCCAATTCCAGTTTCTACAGAAAGAGTGTTTCAGAACGGCTCAATCAAATGTAAGGTTCAACTCTCTTAGTTGAATGCACAGAAGAGAAAGAAGTTTCACAGAATGCTTCTGTGTAGTATTTAGTTGAAGATACTACTTTTTGGACTATTACCCACTTAGCGCTCCGAATATCCACTGGCAGTTTCTACACAAAGAGTGTTTCAGAACTGCTCCTTCGAAAGTAAGGCTCAACTCTCTTAGTTGAATGCGGAGAACAGAAAGGGGTTACAGAGAATGCTTCTGTGTAGTTTTTAATTGGAGATATTCCTTTTTCCTCTATTACAAACTTAGTGCTCCGAATCTGCACTTGCATTTTCTACAAAAAGAGTGTTTCATAACTGCTCAATCAAAAATATGGTTTAGCTCTGTTATCTGAATTTACAGATCAGAAATAAGTTTCACAGAATGCATCTGTGTAGTTTTTATTTGAAGATATTATTTTTCCCAATGTAGGCCTCTTAGCGCTTAGAATGTCCAATTGCAGTTTCTACAGAAAGAGTGTTTCAGAACGGCTCAATCAAAAGTAAGGTTCAACTCTTTTAGTTGAATGCACAGAACAGAAAGAAGTTTCATACAATGCTTCTGTGTAGTTTATATTTGAACATATTATTTTTTCCAATATTACCCACTTAGCGCTACGAATGACCAGTTGCATTTCCTACAGACAGAGTGTTTCAAAACTGCTCAATCAAAAGTATGGTTTAACTCTGTTAGCTGAATGCTCAGATCAGAAAGAAGTTTCACAGAATGCTTCTGTGTAGTTTATATTTGAATATATTCCTTTTTCCACTACTACCCTCTTAGCGCTCAAAATGTCCAGTTGCATTTTCTACAGAAAGAGTGTTCAGATCTGCTGAATCAAAAGTATGGTTTAACTCTGTTAGCTTAATGCACAGATCAGAAAGAAGTTTCACAGAATCATTCTGTGCAGTTTATATTTGAAGACATTCCATTTTCCACTATTACCCTCTTAGCGCTCCGAATCTCCACTTGCATTTTCTACAGAAAGAGTGTTTTAGAACGGCTCAATCAAATCTAAGGTTCAAATCTGTTAGTTGAATGCACAGAACAGAATGTAGTTTCACAGATTGCTTCTGTGTAGTTTGTATTTGAAGATATTCCTTTTTCCACTGTTACCTTCTTAGAGCTCAGAATGTCCACTTGCATTTTCTACAGAAAGTGTGTTCCGAACTGCTCTATCAAAAGTATGATTTAACTCTGTTAGGTGAACGCACAGATCAGAAATAAGTTTCACAGAATTCTTCTGTGTAGTTTATATATGAAGATATTCCATTTTCCACTATTACCCACTTAGCTCTCTGAATGTCCAGTTGCATTTTCTAGAGAAAGAGTGTTTCAGAACTGCTCAATCAAAAGTATGGTTTAGCTCTGTTAGCTGAATGCACAGATCAGAAAGATGTTTCACAGAATGCTGCTGTGTAGTGTTTATATGGAGATATTCTTTTTACCAATGTAGGCCTCTTAGCGCACAGAATGTCCAATTGCAGTTTCTACAGAAAGAGTGTTTCAGAAAGGCTCAATCAAAAGTAAGGTTCAACTCTGTTAGTTGAATGAACAGAACAGAAAGAAGTTTCAGAGAATGATTCTGTGTAGTTTATATTTGAAGATATTCCTTTTTCCACTATTACCTTCTAAGCGCTCCGAATGTCCACTTGCATTTTCTACAGAAAGAGTGTTTCCGAACTGCTCAATCAAAACTATGGTTTAACTCTGTTAGCTGAATGCACAGATCAGTACGAAGTTTCACAGAATGTTTCTGTGTAGTTTTCATTTGAAGATAGTCCTTTCTCATATATAGGCCTCTTAGCGCTCCGAATATCCAATTGCAGTTTCTACAGAAAGAGTGTTTCAGAACGGCTCAATGAAAAGTAGGGTTCAACTCTTTTAGTTGAATTCACAGAACAGAAAGAAGTTTCACAGAATGCTTCTGTGTAGTATTTATTTGAAAGTATTCCTTTTTCCACTATTAACCTCTTAGCGCTCCAAATGTCCAGTTGCATTTTCTACAGAAGGAGTGTTCAGAACTGCTCAAACATAAGTGTGGTTTAACCCTGTTAGGTGAATGCACAGATCAGAAAGAAGTTTCACAGAATTCTTCTGTGTAGTTTATATTTGAAGATATTCCATTTTTCACTATTACCCACTTAGCGCTCTGAATCTCCAGTTGCATTATCTACAGAAAGATTGTTTCAGAACTGCTCAATCAAAAGAATGGTTTAACTCTGTTAGCTGAATGCACAGAACAGAAAGAAGTTTCACAGAATGCTGCGGTGTAATGTTTATATGAAGATATTCTTTTTACCAATATAGGCCTCTTAGCGCTCAGAATGTCCAATTGCAGTTTCTACAGAAAGGGTGTTTCAGAAAAGCTCAATCAAAAGTAAAGTTCAACTATATTAGTTGAATGCACAGAACAAAAAGAAGTTTCACAGAATGCTTCTGTGTAGTTTATATTTGAATATATTGCTTTTTCCAATACTACCCTCTTAGCGCTCCAAATGTCCAGTTGCATTTTCTACAGAAAGAGTGTTCAGAACTGCTCAATCAAATGTATGATTTAACTCTCTTAGCTGAATGCACAGATTAGAAAGAAGTTGCACAGAATGCTTCTGTGTAGTTTTTATTTGAAGATATTCTTTTTCCCAATATAGGCCTCTAGCGCTCAGATTGTCCAATTGCAGTTTCTACACAAAGAGTGTTTCAGAACTGCTCCTTCAAAAGTAGGGCTCAACTCTGTTATTTGAATGCACAGAACAGAAAGTAGTTTCACAGAATGCTTCTCTGTAATTCATATTTGACGATATTACTTTTTCCACTATTACCCACTTAGAGCTCCGAATGTCCACTTGCATTTTCTACAGAAAGTGTGTTCAGAACTGCTCAATCAAAAGTATGGTTTAACTCTGTTAGTTGAATGCACAGATCAGAAAGAAGTTTCACAGAATTCTTCTGTGTAGATTTATTTGAAGATATTCCTTTTTCCAATATAGGTCTCTTCGCGCTCAGAATGTCCAATTGCAGTATCTGCAGAAAGAGAGTTTCAGAACTGCTCAGTCAAAAGTAAGGTTCAATACTGTTAGTTGAATGCACGGAACAGAAAGAAGTTTCAGAGAATGCTTCTGTGTAGTTTATATTTGAAGATATTCCTTTTTTCACTATTACCCTCTTAGTGCTCCGAATCACCACTTGCATTTTCTACAGAAAGAGTGTTTCAGAACGGCTCAATCAAAAGTAAGGTTCAACTCTTTTAGTTGAATGAACAGAACAGAAAGAAGTTTCACAGAATGCTTCTGTGTAGTATTTAGTTATAGATATTCCTTTTTCAACTATTACCCTCTTAGCGTTCCGAATGTCCACTGGCAGTTTCTACACAATGAGTGTTTCAGAACAGCTCCTTCAAAGTAAGGCTCAAATCTGTTAGTTGAATGCAGAGAACAGAAAAGAGTTTCAGAGAATGCTTCTGTGTAGTTTTAATTTGGGGATATTCCTTTTTCCACTAATACAATCTTAGCGCTCCGAATGTCCACTTGCATTTTCTACAGAAAGAGTGTCTCATAAATTCTCAATCAAAAGTATCGTTTAACTCTGTTAGCTGAATGCACAGATCAGAAATAAGTTTCACAGAATGCTTCTGAGTAGTTTTTATTTGGAGATATTCTTTTTCCCAATATAGGCCACTTAGCGCTCAGAATGTCCAATTGCAATTTCTACAGAATGAGTGTTTCAGAAGGCTCAATCAAAAGTAAGGTTCAACTCTGTTAGTTGAATGCACAGAACAGAAAGAAGTTTCACAGAATGCTTCTGTGTAGTTTATATTTGAATGTATTCCTTTTTCCACTATTACCATCTTAGCGCTCCGAATGTCCACTTGCATTTTCTACAGAAAGAGGGTTTCAGAATGGTTCCATCAAAAGTAAGGTTCAACTCTGTTACTTGAATGCACAGAACAGCAAGATGTTTCACAGAATGCTTCTGTGTAGTTTATATTTGAATATATTCCTTTTTCCAGTATTACCCTCTTAGTGCTCCGAATGTCCACTTGCATTTTCTACAGAAAGAGTGTTCAGAACGGCTCAATCAAAAGTATGGTTTTACTCTGTTATTTGAATGCGCATAACAGAAATAAGTTTCACAGAATCCTTCCGTGTAGTATTTTGTTGAAGATATTCCTTTTTCGACTATTATCCTCTTAGCTCTCCGAATGTCCAAATTCAGTTTCTACACAAAGAGTGTTTCAGAACTGCTCCTTCAAAAGTAGGGCTCAACTCTGTTAGTTGAATGCAGAGAACAGAAAGGAGTTACACAGAATGCCTCTGTGTAGTTTATATTTGAATATATTCCCTTTTTCAGTATTACCCTCTTAGCGCTCCGAATGTCCACTTGCATTTTCTACAGAAAGAGTGTTCAGAACTGCTCAATCAAAAGTATGGTTTAACTCTGTTAGCTGAATGCACAGATCAGAAAGAATTTTCACAGAATGCTTCTGTGTACTTTTTATTTGAAGATATTCCTTTCTCCAATATAGGAGTCTTAGCGCTCAGTATGTCCAATTGCAGTATCTACAGAAAGAGTGTTTCTGAACTGCTCAATCAAATGTAAGGTTCAACTCTGTTAGTTGAATGAACGGAACAGAAAGAAGTTTCATAGAATGCTTCTGT
Source organism: Symphalangus syndactylus (assembly GCF_028878055.3). NCBI lineage: Eukaryota > Metazoa > Chordata > Mammalia > Primates > Hylobatidae > Symphalangus > Symphalangus syndactylus. The sequence goes on from NC_072441.2 coordinate 11,667,670, forward strand.
GTAGTTTATATTTGAAGATGTTCCTTTTTCCACTATTACCTTCTAAGCGCTCCGAATGTCCACTTGCATTTTCTACAGAAAGAGTGTTTCCGAACTGCTCAATCAAAAGTATGGTTTAATTCTGTTAGCTGAATGCACAGATCAGTACGAAGTTTCACGGAATGCTTCTGTGTAGTTTTTATTTGAAGATAGTCCTTTTTCCAATATAGGCCTCTTAGCGCTCCGAATATCCAATTGCAGTTTCTACAGAAAGAGTGTTTCAGAATGGCTCAATCAAAAGTAGGGTTCAACTCTTTTAGTTGAATGCACAGAAAAGAAAGTAGTTTCACAGAATGCTTCTGTGTAATATTTATTTGAATATATTCCTTTTTCCACTATTACCCTCTTAGCGCTCCGAATGTCCACTTGCAGTTTCTACAGAAAGAGTGTTTCAGGACTGCTCCTTCAAAAATAAGGCTCAACCCTGTTAGTTGAAAGCAGAGAACAGAAACAAGTTTCAGAGAATGCCTCTGTGTAGTTTTTATTTGAAGATATTCCTTTTTCCACAATTACCATCTTAGCGCACCGAATGACCACTTGCATTTTCTACAGAAAGAGTGTTTCAGAACTGCTAAATCAAAAGTATCGTTTAACTCTGTTAGCTGAATGCACAGATAAGAAAGAAGTTTCACAGAATGCATCTGTTTAGTTTTTATTTTAAGATATTCTTTATCCCAATATAGGCATCATAGCGCTCAGTATGTTAAATTGCAGTTTCTACAGAAAGAGTGTTTCAGAACGGCTCAATCTAAAGTAAGGTTCAACTCTGTTAGTTGAATGCACAGAACAAAAAGAAGTTTCACAGAATGCTTCTCAGTAGTTTATATTTGAATATATTCCTTTTTCCACTATTACCCTCTTAGCGCTCCGAATGTCCACTTGCATTTTCTACATAAAGAGTGTTCAGAACGGCTCAATCAAAAATATGGTTTTACTCTGTTAGTTAAATGCACATATCAGAAATAAGTTTCAGAGAAGGCTTCTGTGTAGTATTTAGTTGAAGATATTCCTTTTTTGAATATTAACCTCTTAGCGCTCCGAATGTCCACTGGCAGTTTCTACACAAAGAGTTTTTCAGAACTGCTCCTTCAAAAGTAATGCTCAACACTGTAAGTTGAATGCAGAGAACAGAAAGAAGTTTCACAGAATGCTTCTGTGTAGTTTATATTTGAATATATTCCTTTTTTCAGTATTACCCTCTTAGCGCTCCGAATGTCCACCTGCATTTTCTACAAAAAGAGTGTTCAGAACTGCTCAATCAAAAGTATGGTTTAACTCTGTTAGCTGAATGCACAGATCAGAAAGAAGCTTCACAGAATGCTGCTGTGTAGTGTTTATATGAAGATATTCTTTTTACCAATATAGGCCTCTTAGATCTCCGAATGTCCACTTGCATTTTCTACAGAAAGTGTGTTCAGAACTGCTCTATCAAAAGTATCGTTTAACTGTGTTAGGTGAATGCACAGATCAGAAATAAGTTTCACAGAATTCTTCTGTGTAGTTTATATTTGAAGATATTCCATTTTCCACTATTACCCACTTAGCGCTCTGAATGTCCAGTTGCATTTTCTACAGAAAGAGTGTTTCAGAACTGCTCAATCAAAAGTATGGTTTAACTCTGTTAGCTGAATGCACAGATCAGAAAGAAGTTTCACAGAATGCTGCTGTGTAGTGTTTATATGAAGATATTCCTTTTACCAATATAGGCCTCTTAGCGCTCAGAATGTCCAATTGCATTTTCTACAGAAAGAGTATTTCAGAAAGGCTCAATCAAAAGTAAGGTTCAACTATGTTAGTTGAATGCACAGAACAGAAACAAGTTTCACAGAATGCTTCTGTGTAGTTTATATTTGAATATATTCCTTTTTGCACTACTACCCTCTTAGCGCTCCAAATGTCCAGTTGTATTTTCTACAGAAAGAGTGTTCAGAACTGATCAATCAAATGTATGATTTAACTCTGTTAGCTGAATGCACAGATCAGAACAAGTGTCACAGAATGCTTCTGTGTAGTTTTTATTTGAAGATATTCTTTTTCCCAATATAGGCCTCTTATCGCTCAGATTGTCCAATTGAATTTTCTACAGAAAGAGTGTTTCAGAATGGCTCTATCAAAAGTAAGGTTCAACTCTGTTATTTGAATGCACAGAACAGAAAGTAGTTTCACAGAATGCTTGTCTGTAGTTCTTATTTGACGATATTACTTTTTCCACTATTACCCTCTTAGAGCTCCGAATGTCCACTTGCATTTTCTACAGAAAGAGTGTTCAGAACTGCTCAATCAAAAGTATGGTTTAACTCTGTTAGTTGAATGCACAGATCAGAAAGAAGTTTCACAGAATTCTTCTGTGTAGTTTTTATTTGAAGATATTCCTTTTTCCAATATAGGACTCTTAGCGTTCAGAATTTCCAATTGCAGTATCTACAGAAAGAGAGTTTCAGAACTGGTCAATCAAAAGTAAGGTTCAATATTGTTAGTTGAATGCAAGGAACAGAAAGAAGTTCTACAGAATGCTTCTGTGTAGTTTATATTTGAAGATATTCCTTTTTCCTCTATTACCCTCTTAGCGCTCCGAATCACCACTTGCATTTTCTACAGAAAGAGTGTTTCAGAACGGCTCAATCAAAAGTAAGGTTCAACTCTTTTAGTTGAATGCACAGAAAAGAAAGAAGTTTCACAGAATGCTTCTGTTTAGTATTTAGTTGAAGATATTCCTTTTTCGACTATTACCCTCTTAGCGTTCCGAATGTCCACTGGCAGTTTCTACACAAAGAGTGTTTCAGAACAGCTCCTTCAAAAGTAAGGCTCAACTCTGTTAGTTTAATGCAGAGAACAGAAAGGAGTTTCAGAGAATGCTTCTGTGTAGTTTTTATTTGGGGATATTCCTTTTTCCACTATTACAATCTTAGCGCTCCTAATGTCCACTTGCATTTCCTACAGAAACAGTGTTTAATAACTGCTCAATCAAAAGTATGGTTTAACTCTGTTAGCTGAAAGCACAGATCAGAAATAAGTTTCACAGAATTCTTCTGAGTAGTTTTTATTTGGAGATATTCTTTTTCCCAATATAGGCCACTTAGCGCTCAGAATGTCCAATTGCAATTTCTACAGAATGAGTGTTTCAGGACGGCTCAATCAAAAGTAAGGTTCAACTCTGTTAGTTGAATGCACAGAACAGAAAGAAGTTTCACAGAATTCTTCTGTGTAGTTTATATTTGAATATATTCCTTTTTCCTGTATTACCTTCTTAGTGCTCCGAATGTCCACTTGCATTTTCTTCAGAAAGAGTGTTCATAATGGCTCAATCAAAAGTATGATTTTACTCTGTTAGTTGAATGCACATATCAGAAATAAGTTTCACAGAATGCTTCTGTGTAGTATTTAGCTGAAGATATTCCTTTTTCGACTTTTATCCTCTTAGCTCTCCGAATGTCCAATTTCAGTTTCTACACAAAGAGTGTTTCGGAACTGCTCCTTCAAAAGTAAGGCTCAACTCTGTTAGTTGAATGCAGAGAACAGAAAGAAGTTGCAGAGAACAGAAAGAAATTTCACAGAATGCTTCTGTTTACTTTATATTTGAATATATTCCTTTTTCCACTACTACCCTCTTAGCGCTGCAAATGTCCAGTTGCATTTTCTACAGAAAGAGTGTTCAGAACTGCTCAATCAAAAGTACGGTTTAACTCTGTTAGCTGAATGCACAGATCAGAAAGATGTTTCACAGAATGATTCTGTGTAGTTTATATTTGAAGATATTCCTTTCTGTTCTCTGCATTAAAATCAATCAAAAAATTATATTGAAATTGAAATACTGAATTTTATACTAAAGACAAGGCATACAACTGAAAATGAAATTTTCCAGGTGAAAATTTCCAAATCATAAATATGTAGGGACAAAAAACTTTATTTATAAAGAAAAAGATAATTCTAATTAATTGATGATTCAAAGGTTTACAACTTTAAAAGTAAATATTATCTTTGAAGTAAAGTCCATTTAAATTATTTATGCCGCCAAAATTTTAGTAATTGTATATGTATATCATGTAAACTTTTTCGAGAAAGATGGAATTGGAAATGTTAGAGTATTATGCGGAAAAAATCACCTAAAGGAAAAAATTATCTCCTCATGAAATATTACTTTAGCCACTTTGACAGGTGTAGGTAAAAGAACACTTAATGCACATCAATATGATTAGGAGATGCGCACTTAGAAATACGTTATCGTTGAAAAGAGAATTGTATTATCAGGTTTGCAGGGGCCCTTCTTATCCTTCATATTTATGTAACTTTGTCATCTATAGAAAGATTATAAGAATTTTAAAAATAGCTGATAGTTAAGAAACATCACCATAACACTGTGCTGAATGCATAATAAAACATTTCCCTTCTCTCTAAAAGCCTTTTAAAATTATGTACCATAATCAGTATGGCCAGCAGAGGGTCATTTCCATGTTCAAGTTCCTCTGTTTCTCGAGGGTGAGAATCCTTCTATAGTCTTCTGAGGGTGACACTGTAGTGTTTTCTTAGCCTGATTATTTTTATCTATTTTTTCCGATCCTTTCCTTTGTATATTTACATTTTACATATTGAAAGTTATTTTTTCAAATATTTTATATGCAAATTTACAAAGTACAACGACTGTACATTAAAATAACTTATTTATGCCATATGGAAGATTAAATATAATTTTACAATATCTAATATTGATTGTTTAGTTTCTAATCATTGATACTTGACATGATTTTTCCCAGCATACCTCAAAATATTCTTCAAAATCCTGCGAATTAATTCCTGTAACACTTCTGAGGTGTATTAATAAGCTAGAGATGTAAAGAAGATTTGCAGAGAAAATTAGGTTCCCAAATTAGAAATTTTGTCCCACTATCGACTAGAAACCTCTTGAAATGATCAAAAACAATAATAATGCATGTCATAGAGGAAAACCAATAAGGCTGCTGCAGCATGACTACCTCTGTGACCTCATACAAGTTACGTGTGGGTCCCTACTTCTGTGACCTCAGACAAGTTACGTGTGGGTCCGCACTTATTTTCTTCATCTCTAATAAATATTTGACAAATCTCATTTTCAAAAGTCTTTTAAGGCCTATCCACCTTTATTTTTCAGATGGAGTTTTGCTCTCATTGCCCAGGCTGCAGTGCAATGTCATGGTCTCGGCTCACACAACCTCCGACTCCCGGGTTCATGTGATTCTCCTGCCTCCACCTCCTGAGTAGCTGGGATTACAGGTGCGCAACACAACGCCCAGCTAATTTTTTGTATTTTTAGTAGAGATGGGGTTTCACCATGTTGGTCAGGCTGGTCTTGGACTCCCGACCTCAGGTGATCTGCACGCCTCGGCCTCTCAAAGTGCTGGGATTACAGGCATGAGCAACCGCGGCCTGTGAGGGCTTTCTACTTTTAAGATGTCAGGACGTATAGCCTGGGAGGTAAATGGTAGTATATATATACATATATATATATATATGTATATATATACACACACACACACACACACACTGTATATATATACATATATACGGTATATTATACTATATATACATATATACTGAATATTATACTCTATATATACATATCTACTGTATATTATATGTATATATATATATACACATACACACATACACACATACACACATGAGACAGAGAGAAGAGATAGACAATTTCATGTGAAAATATAAACTGTTAACATAATATTTTGCTTCTCTGAGGAATATTTAGCATTGTTCTCAATCTTCTCTGCAGAATTTAAGCATTTTTCTCAGAACTCACCAGATAGAATGAGGGAGGGGCCATATGATACGAGCCAGAGATGAAGGGAGAACAATAGAGAGGGTGCTTTGGGAAAAATAGTACAGTAAGGCTAGGGAATACTTCTCTCCAACAAAAAGACCAAGGTCACAGCTGTATCTCTTCAGAAGCCAAACTTTCTTTTGAAATGTCAATTTCCATCTATTTCTTGCTTCACAGACATTCCATTCATTGCTGGATTTCAAATAAAGCCTTTCCATGTGCAACCTTTCTATAGAAAAAGAGAAATATGGGGGACAGTACAGTCTAAGAAGTGATTAAGAATATCTAGTGGACTTTCCCAGACTGTAAATCTTTACATATATCTGAGCCTAATGAGGTGATTTATTGTGCTATAATGCACAGTGAACTATACAGACGCTTCTTTTTGATCATGCTGCAGAATGGAACTAAATACTAAATACCAAATAGCACTCCCATGATTCTTATACATGTCATTCATATGGCATATTTATGCTTTTTTATATAGCAATTCTTATTCTTAGCTCTTAGGCAATTACGGAATCTTTTTGTCATTTTAATAATCATGCTCCATTTGAGTTATGCAAGGTAGAAATTCTAAGTAGAAAATCTTGTTTTTATTGAAAGTTTTTAGTAAACATTTTGGAAAAAGTCTGTTTTTTGATGCTACTTCTGCACACTTTCTCAACATGATATTACTTGGTATTGTCCTTATTAACCATAGTACACCATATTCTGCAAATGTTAGAGAGGGTTAAAAATCAGTCATGTATAAGTAAAGCTAATGAAATAGAAAGGAAACCATATTTAGGAAATGGAAGGCAGAAGCAAATGTATTAACCGTGAGTTAGAAACGGTTTAGTCTTTGGAATGAAGCAGCAAGAGTTTAAAAATCTGGTTTGTGATTCACTAGCTTCGTGACCTTGGAGAATTACTTCAGATTTCTGAGTATCAGTTTAGTAGGTGATATCAATTGCAACTTCGCAGAAATATCACAAGTATTAAATAAAGGACTTAGTATCTGGGAGAGCATAGAAAATTACTAATAGTTACATTTTTGTTAATATTACCGTTATTATTATCATACGTATAGTATTTTCTTTCACTGACAATGCATTTAGGACATAAGGAGAACTATAGAACAGTGCTTCTCCAACTTAAATGCAGAGCATGAATCACCTGGAGTTTTGTCAAAATGCGAATTCTGACTCAGTAGCCCTGCAAACTAAGGAAATCTTGATAATGCTGGTGCTGCTAGTTCACCAACAGACCACACGTTTTGCAACAGCTATATAGAATGTCCTGTTTCTTTTTTTAATCACAAAACATGGCAAGCTCTAAAATAAAGCAGAATAACAGATTTAAATGTTAATACTCATGTCCTCAATTTATAATTTCTCCCTCCCTAACAATGGTATAATTCTGATTAAAAATTAGCAAAGAAAAAAATGGAAATTAATCTTCCTATGTTTATTCTTTTAACAAATTCTGTGTGATTACTACTGGGTTACTTGCTGTAGGAAATAGAAAAATTGCTTTGACATAGATCCTCAAGAATCTGTCCCACTACAAGCTTATTTTTGTAGGAAGCTAAAAGATTTATATAAATAACCGTAATTAAAGAGACAAATGAAGAAGTGCAATGAAAGACGTAGGGAAAGTGCTAGAGGAGTTCGGGGTGGAGGAAAATTATCCTATAATAATATCTATGCGTAACATTATGCTATCTTCCCTAACCAGCGCTTGACCAGATTGTCACAGTGAACTTTGGTCCTTTCTTATATCTTAGTTTTGGTTCCCACATCCTTCTGTTTGGGGAAGTTCTTGTTTTCCTCATGTAATGACAACAACATTTAAACAATGTATACTAGATAAAAGGAACTATATTGCTTTATTTACATAGTTAATTTAATTTGTACAATGAACTATGAAGTAATCAGCATTATTTCCTTCATTTTACATATGAGAAAATGGAGAATCAGCGACATTGAATCATCTCAAGTTTCTAAAATATCCACTCTCACCAGGCTGTTTACCCTGTTTTTGTCTGTATGCTGCTATAACAAAATGCCACAGATTGAGTAATTCATAAAAAACAGAAATGTATTTCTCACAGTTCTGGGGCTGAGAAGTCCGAAATCAAGGCAGTGGAGATTTGGCAGTTGGTCCCGAGGTGGCACCTTCTTGCTTCGTCTTCACGTGACAAAAGTGGGCAAAAACGGACAATGTAACGACATGGCAGAAGAGACTGAGGAGCCCGGCATTCCTCTAAAGCATCTTTTACGAGGACGTTTATCTCATTCATGAGGGTGGATCCTTCTTCATTTAATCACTTAACCAAAAGCCCCATCTCTTGATGTCATTGTCCTGGGATTTTAGTTTCAACATACAAACTTTGGATGGGCACATAGGTTCAAATCATAGCACCCTCCAAATTATAATGCCTCTCTCATGCCTGTTCTCCTTGAAGTACCCTCTGGTTTTGCTCTCTTCATTCTTGCCATCACAGTTAACCCTTCAGTTCCATTTCTTTAAGTAATCTCTAAATTTGTAAGATGGTTCCATCTTTTTTTTTTGTATATGGCAGTCTCTCAAACATATTTGTCATATGAACTAAGCAGGTAAATATGTAAATGCCAGCTAAATTTTAGTGAATGATATAATGGCCTAAAGTTGTATCTACCCTTCAGCCAAATATATTTACTTTTAGTAGCAATCTCCTGTCATATACAAAGTCACGACTCTAGGGGTAAGCATTTTAGCCTGTGGGTAAGATGTAAAGCAGTGGTATGTTATAGTGACAACTCACTGTCATAGCACTGGGACATGCTCCTCTATCTGCTACAAATTGAATCAACAAAATATATATGATTTTGTCAGATTTAAATGTATGCTCCTGTTAGTAAAATAAAAGTATGGGAAAACTTTACGGAGTAGATTTAATAGAAATGTTTTCCTGAGTTATCTGCCTTCTTTATTTTTATGTTATGCTTTAAGTCTATGGTCAATGTATAGAGCTATGATTGATGTGCTTTTCCAATTCTGTTCAGATCAGACAGGTTAATTTTCTTCTTTTAAATCTTCTTGAATTTTGTCTAACACTTTTTGTTCCAATTTCTTACTAGATTATACTCCCTTCCCTAACTGCTTCATGATTACTTATACACAAACAATATTATGATATTGACACATTGAATTCATTTTAGGTGATGATTTTGGTCATAAACATGAGCAGGTTGTGAAGTGTTTCAGCCATCCCAGGGCATGGCTGTGAGTCCCTTGTCTAATGTTTCAAAAAAATCTTGAATTTGTGATGATGCTGTGATGGTCCCTCAGATATTCTTACACACATCTTTGCCCCTTGTTCCCTCTAACTTTCCTCTTCTGATAAAAAAGCAAACACTGCCAAGCTCAAATGGAATTACATTTGGATGCAAGTGTCACTATGCAATGGTTGCCAATAAAAGTACACAAGGAATTTCATTATGGTGAATTAAAGGCAAACAGACTTCAGAGAAATGAGCACGAACATGAAAATGGCGCATGGTACGCGGATCTCACTGGAAAGTCATTCGGTACACAATGTTTTCACTAGAAAAATCCATTAGCTTTAGCTAGAAATTGAAATTACTTTGTAGGAAATCAGAATAAAATATGTGAAAACATTATATTCTGTGCAAGATTAATACCACGCCTGGTGTTGAAAGGTTTGTGGTCTTGCTTCGACGATGCTAAAAGGTCAGAAACCACAAAGATGCATATGTGTTGTCGTTTGCACAGTTACTAATTTTTCTCATTATTTCCATAATGCGATGTGCTGTTTCAACAGAGAAACCCTCTGGAGAGTGGCTTGCACTGTTTTCAGGCAGCTCTTTTGCTTTCATGTTTTGGCCTTGGCCAGGGAATTCAGACAGACTTTTCAGTTATTTTCGACAAGAATGTATTCATTTATTGTTTTAAATAATAATAAATAGATTTTAAAATTACTGTACATTACTGCACTTTAAACGCCATGAGGTCAAGGACTCTAAAGTCTGGACATCATTGTATACCCTACATCTTGCACAAGGTTTAGAAAAAATGGCATGGACACCTATTTTTTGAATCAATAAATGAATACATAAAAGAATTCCAAACTCTAGTCCAAGGTTTTAGATTAATAATGTATTAAAATGCGTAAAATTTATAGACAAAACTCTTCTTATTTAGAAGTTTATTCTTTAGTTGGAGAGATAAAATATATGCACATAAAAGCTTAAGGAAAAATAATAAGGGTTTTGAAGTACTTACTATGTGAAAAATTTAGCATAAATCTTACATCCATTTATTTAACACATTTTATACGTTGCATTATTTATATATAGTGCTGATTGGTAGAATTCATATGTGAACGGAACTATAAAAATTTTGAGGATAAGCACTAGAAACACAGAATAAATAGAGTGTTAACATGCAAAACACAGAAATACTTAAATTGACTAGGTGAAAGAAAAGATTTCTGGTTCCATGTACACTGATTATTGAGGGATGAGTATGACATTATTATGCCAGAATCAATAAATATTTTAAATAGGGAGAAAACTATAATTATATATCTTTGTGTTCAACAGGAGTAGCAGTACTGATAAAGTAGAAGTTTGTTATACCTTTTTTATAGTCTTTTAAAGTTGTTTATAAATAAAATCTACTCTTAGTTAATTAATGGTTGATGTTCATTGAAGTGTTTTCAAATTTTTGACCTCTGAATTGCCTTGTACATATGGAGAAATAAAGCTTGCCTAGCATAATTTCTTGAGTGGAGAATGAATGATCTGGATAGATTTGTTGACAATATGTCTGTACTTATTTTATTAATTCTTTAATCTTCATGAAGAAAAATATAAAAGTCATATTCTAGTATTTTATACCATGGAAAAAATGTCTTATCCTTTTCCTAAGGAAAAATACATCATGACACAAAAGTAAAGTTAATTAAATTACTTACTTTATTAATTAACTGTCTATTATTTCTATGGGTTGAAGTAAATTTGATACTCAATGCTATTTAATCTAATTCTAAAAGCTTGAATGAGTAATGATTTTTTCATGTAAGGTTAGTTGAAATAAATTATCACTGATTTTCAGATTTAATATTAATTAGCTATTGCATATTCTTAATGGGAAATAAGTGTTTAAAAAGCCCTTTTTGGTTGCGAAAAGACCACGCCCATTGTAGACTTCTTAGAATACATCACATCTGGCCTCCTTTTTAGAGTGGGGAATTCAACTCATAAGTGGCTGGACATTGATTCTGAACATTTTGAACATTATTTGCCTGTCTTCACTCATACTGGTTGCTGTTCTTTTATAAGTAATCACCATGTTTAGCATGCACTTGAACTATTGTTACTTAGGGTGCTTGACTATTTACAAGTCTCACTAGGATTCTAGGTATTCATTAGTCTCGTGGTGTGTATTTGCTGATGGTCCTATTATCTTTGTTGGTTCAGTTACACAGTACCATCCAAGATGCTGCAACACATTATACACAGGCTATGGGTTGTGGGAGCTACAGATTTCAGTTATTATTTAGGCTCAGAAACTTAGAATCTCTGCAAGGTTGGACATGATCCTTAGTCTTGTTTTAAGACCGTCTTGTTTTAAAAGTTAAACCCAAATTCTTAAAATATAGAATAGGGGTGCTAGTAGTGCTCACAGAATTGTAGTAAAGATCAGCTGGGAAAGAAGAGCCTATTAAACAGAGCCTGGTATTTAATAAGTATCAGCTGCCTTCAATTAGGAATCTGTGTTGTCATGATTAGAAGATTGCTGGTTTATTTTACAGATCTGTAAGTATAGCCAAAATATGTCAAAATAACCACCAGAAAGAATCATATACCGTCCCTTGAACATTTCATCCCTAGAATCTAGCCAGATTAGCATGTCTATACTGGCAATACTGTTAACACAGATTGTGCTCAAACCCCTCATTGACTTTTCAGCACCTGTAAATTACTGGAGATTTAGGAAGAAGTCTGGGGTTATGGCTTAGTTAAGCTGAGTGGCCAGAAAGTGTGAGATGCTGGATGCCTCCTCCAGTTCATTTCTCCAGCGGCCGCACCAGGCGTATCCATAGCTCCGCTCCCGGGAGCTCGTCTCCGGCGTGGGGTGTGTGCGCACCCCTGGCCGGGCGGAGCCTGGAGCCTGCTCATTAGCAGCGCGGGCAGCCCGTGCGCCCGCAGGAGGGAGGCGGAAGCACAGCCCTGAGCCGCCAGCAGGAGGAGGGAGCGCGGCGGCTGCAGGCAGGGGAGGGAGAGGAAAGAACGGAGGGACGGTTCCCGGACAGAGCGGGAGGAATCGGGGAGCGGCCAGTCCAGGGGGAGCTGCTCCGCTGCGCTGCGCTCGTTATTCACAGGACGCGGCGGCGCTTCCCGGGGCCGCTTCCCGGTCCCCTGGGTGGAGGCTGCCATCTAAACCTGACTCCAGGTGAGTTCCCCAAAGAGGCGAAGCGAGGGGTCTCGAACCAGAGACTTGGAACTGGCGAGGCTGCTCGGCTCCCCAAGCGCTGCTGCCTTGACATTTCCCGATTCACGGGAGGTTTTGGGGGCGGCTGCACAGGCTGGAGGGGCGGATGGGCGGTTGCGATCCTCAGCCGGCGTGGGGGCGTTCGGGAGGAATTAGCTTCAGTGAACGGGGTTTTAGGAGATGTCCGCAAGGCACGCGCTATGTACGCGTTTCTAGACGAGCTTTTGAGACAGAAATTTGGCTTCCCGGATGCCCGTTTTGGCCTTCTGTCCTTCCTTTTGCTTGCCTCATGCCCAATTTTCCAAGCCGAGGAAAGGACTGGAAGGGCGTGGAAGTAGGAGGTCTGGGCACAGCATTCGGCAGGGCAGCCCTGGTCTCCAAGTTTGGGGGTGGGGGGTGGGACTCTTTTCCTTTCAGCCTAATTTACCAGGGGAAAACCCGCAGAGCACCTTGAGGTGCCTTTGCTCCGCACCCTCCATAAGCTTATTAGAGGGAACTTGAGGCTCGCTAGACAACCTGTGACAGGTGACGGCAATTTAGCTTAAAAGCCATGTTGGTTCACTTCGTCTCCTCTTTATCCTTTGTTGCAAAATTGATACCTTTTTGGATTTCTTTAACAGCACAAAGTTTAAGTGGCCGGCTGACAGGAAATATTTCTTTTGAAAATGCTATGAGAAAAGTGATGAGTTAACGTTGAGAGAAAGGCAACTTTATTTTCTCGGAAGAACTTTGGGGAAAGAGATTGATAGGGAAATTCTGGGCATGAAATTATGGACATTTCCCACAGAACTTCCTTCATTTATTTATTTTTTTACATTTCCTTCATTTTTTTTTTAATCGTGTGTGTGTGTATCAGAGAGACAAAATTCGTTGGAGGTATTAGGACTTTATTTGGTTTAGAAGTTTCTTTCTTACTAATAGCACTAATTTGTGATCTTCATGATTATAAGAATTTACTAAGTGTTTTGCTTTTAGGTGTTTTGGGTCTGTTTTTTAAAAAAATTCAATACTTACTTTGTGGGCCTTGCTGAATACCTCTCAATAAAATCGGTGGGCATACAGTTAGTGACATGACCCCTGTGGATTTAATAGCAGGTAAGTATACAAATGATAAGTTTAGGAAATAAATGTCAGAATCAACATTTAGGTGTGAAATTGAAATATCTTTCAAATATTTACCAAACTCTCTTATAGGATCCAATGTCATTTTATGGTCAAGAGAGCTTAAAGGTTTCTCAGATTGAGATATATGTATCTACTTTGTTAATCCAAATGTAATGTTTTATTTTGTTCTTTAATGACTGTTTGAATTCAACAAATAAAACTTGCATATTTAATGTAAGGTTCTTTCACATATATTACTTCTCCAATTTTTAATATAAATTTAAGGAGAAAAGCAATATTCCATTTTGTAGATGAAGAGACTGTGTCACAGAAGTATTACTTTACCTAGATTTCTGTAATTATTATGTTATAAACTTAGAAATTACATATTATTCTGGAACATATAAAATATATGAATGTTATAAACCATAAGAATTCAGACCTATGCTATTTAACTTCAAGTTTAGTTCTTTACCCAAACAATTGCATGACTACATTGAGACTACTGAAGTAATTATATATGAACACGCTATACGAAAAAATACTTAAAACATTTCTTATTTTTGTCGTTTCTCTTTGATATAAAATATACTATAATTTAATGGAGTTATATTCCATATTTAGATGCTCCTAACTTCCAAATAACACCTAAACTCCTAAAAACTGACCTGTGTCCTTCTTAATAGAAGTGGCTTGACCGGGAGACCCAATTTTTACTAAGAATATTCTTGGGATAATTTATGTCTTATAATCAAGATAAAGACAGGCCACATTTAGTTGTATTTTTAAACCACTTAGTGTGAAGTTGCAACGCAGACATAACTTGCTTTCAGGCTACACTGCCAGCTTTGCAGTGAATAGTCTTTAAGATTCCGTGGAAACATTGGCAGATATAGCTAATGTCTATCTGATGTAGGATTTATGAGAAAAGGAGAGGTAGAAACTGAATGCTCTTATATTTCATATGTGACCACATTCATAAAACTTTATTGATAAGTACTTTGTTGTCTGACACGGGCTGATACAAATAGGCTTCTTCAAGAGTTGAGGAAGAAAACTAAATCCCTATAATACAGCCTTTTTCCTCCTTTTCTTTCTTAAGCGGTAATAGTTGATCCTAGCTTTTGTGTGTCTATGCATGCTCAATACAGTTAGGGGTATAAGGAGAAGTTAAGCAAGAATATTGAATGCTAGCTAGGAAAGTTTTTGGAGTCTCAAATACTTTGGAACGATTTTTCACATTATATACATAAAATTCCTAGTTACATTTGGGAACTAAGTATATTATACACAACTTTGCATCTGATTACAGGATTCCCTGTACATTTATAGCTCAGGTATTCTGGAAAGAGTCAAGATAATTAGTTTTATGGCTCTTGCCCGTGTGACCTGTTTCTTTCTGGTCCTGATATTAAAAGGATGACTTAAATTTTCTGGAATGTCAAAATTTTCTCTTCCCTTGGATCCTACAAAATACTTCAAGCAGTGTATGTGTGATACTCGCTGTCATTCCAACATTTCCAATCCTCCTGAGAATGCTAAACAATGCCCTAGATTTCTTCCTTTGTAATTCTTTCAGATAGAGGGTTAGCTGAGTTAGGAAGAAAGGAGAGAGGGAGAGAAGAAGAGAGATGACATTTTATCCCTCAGGAAAGAACAAGACCAATTGTATTCCTAATTTAGAAATATTATTCTACAAACATTCCTGAACAAGAGGGCTTTGCATATACATTAAAGCAGAATACCTAGTCAACTTCTAGTTATGCCATGTAGTGAAATGGAAGTAAGATGAGCAGGCCGAGATCATTTTTGTTGGAGAACTGAGACCACATGAAATAGGTAACAGAGTTACCCCAACTGGGGGGCAAGAGGACTTGAAAGTTTCCTCCATAAATTTGCAGTTAGTACAGGGCTGCTCCAGTGATCAGAGTCATGAATGCCCTAGAGTGTCTGTATAACCCTGTACACAGGCTGAGACAGCTCTAACGGCCCAGAAAAGCCTCTGGACAGAATCACTGCACCCTTGGACATTGTCCGACCGCATGTATGAGAATAGTGAGTGCTGAGGAGTTGTGGGTAGCTCGGTACAACTCTTGCTAAAGGAGTGTCATCAACATTCATTGCTGAAAGTGAATTTTTTCATTCACATATGTGATGCCTATTAGGTCATGATTTCTTGGATACCAATTTGTACAAGATATGAATTAATTTTTGAACATCCTTTCTTAAAAGTACCATGTTCATATAGTTGCTCATTTTAATATGAGTAGTTCAGATGGGACATAATAGAGTAAGGAAATGATTGAACATCCTAAGATCTAGTGTATATACCTTTGTTCATGATGAGATTCATCCTCTGTCCCCCTTTGTAGTGACACTGATGGCATAAGGAGTATTAGATGAAATTTAATGCAGAAAACAATGGGATATATGAATGGTAGATATGGTTGACAACCACCATTTTCACTGAAGTTGTTTCAAAGCAAAGAAATTTGGGATAAATTCATTTTATTTGCTCCTGAAGGGTAATTAGGAATAAGTAGGAATTGTGAAGAGGCTGTAGTGTTGACATTAAGAGAAGTTTTTGATTCTTAAAATAGGATATATTACACAAGAGTGAACAAACAGAAGATACTGAACAAATATTCTGTCATAAGTAAGTGATGGATTATTCGGACTTGTTGAACTATGTTTTTAAATGTATTATTTAAATATTTAAATATTATTAAAACCTTAAATAATATTTAAATATTATAAAAGTTGTAGAAAATTATGTTTTCAATACAAATATACACTTATAAGCTATATTGTAGATATGGGAGTAAACAATGCAATTTTTTTTAACTGAGTGAAAAATTTAGTTTTTTAAAATTCCAAATGGAGCTAACAGCTTAGTGTGATACATATTTTGAATTTCAAAATTTGTAACCAAATAGGACAAATGTGTTGAACTGTACTTTTCTTGAAGAACCGTGATAAGAATGAGCGGTGAAAAAATTACAGCATACTTACCAGGGATCAAATACTTGCTTAGGGTTAATAAGAAAAATCTCAGCAAACGCTAGAAATGAGGTACACGATCTATCAGAGACCCATGATTAAAGTGGTATCTTGTTAGGTATATGAGCTTGAAAAGAAACGGCATAGCTTCACTTTACCCCAGTTGCTTCTTTTGTAAAACGGGGAGACTAAGAGTGTGGTAACTCAAAATCCTTTGTTAATGATTTTCTTCTTAGAACAGTGCCAGGTCCAATTAGGATTAGATTGCTATTTTTATTATTGATATTTGCCCTAGTTCTGCCTTTTATTGACTGTGTGAAATTGGTGAAGATCCCTTTCTGAAGCTTTGTTTCTTACCTACAAGCTGGGAATAGAATACTTGCTATGAAGAGTGGTTGTTAGTACATTAGAAAGGCTGGATATTTGTTGATATAAGGGGCTCAGCGCATGGTAGAAATTTGATAGCATTTTTTTCTTGCCCTCCCATGTATTACTGTGGAGACATCCCACATATTATGTCCAAGTTTTTATTTTCCCCTCAAATGCAATGTCAAGCACAAAACATTCCCATCTCCCAATTCTCTTCTGATGTTCTACAACCATTAAAGTATAGAAAACTAGAATGAGTGTTTTTATAACTTTTGCTGTACTTAAGCATGTGGAGAGAAGAGCGCTAGATCACAGGACACACTTTGATAGGAAAAGGGAAATATTTACACTGCAAACAACTTTCTCCTCATGCTTAACAGTTTTATGCTGTCATTCTGTCAGCACCAAGTGAGATTTTTCTATTTAAATAGTTTTCTATTTGTGGTATGATAATTCATGTATGGACTTCATGTAACTAACATAAATATAATGGATGGTTGAGAAGTGGTTTATTTTTACCAAGAGGAAAAAATGTGTACACGATTTTTTAAAATATTGCTTTGAAAATATTTAAAATTAATTTTGATTCAGTTGGTGGAAGATAGCGTCACAAATTCACTGCTAGTGGTATTCTTGAGAAGTAATGTTTGAATTTTCTAGGTATTGTCCCCAGACTGGCTTAAAAGAATTTAATTTTAGATGTAAATTTTCTGCTTAACATGGAAGATTTTCCCTGAAAATATTAGCTTCATCAGATACATAGTTGCTTAGGGGTAGCTGCATGGAATTATGGGAAGAGTGAAATAGAAAAAAATTTTCATGTCTAAGTTATACATACTGGTGTAATCATATTGATTGGATGATAATGATAATTACAGCAATAATGTGATTGAAAGGGTAAGCAAGTAACATATACTACAGTTACTAATATAATCCTGTGATTGAGTTTACCACTTCGTTTCTCTTTCCTGGAAACCCTTAAGTTTGTCACTATTGCACTTTATTTCCTTTGCTTATTGTAGTGGTGTATTAGTTGTATTACTGCTGCTATAACAAATTACGACACATTTACATAACTTAACACATATTTATTGTCTTGCAGTTTCAAAGGTCAGAAGTCCAAAATCACTTTAATATGGCTAAGTCAATGTGTCTGCAGTGTGGGTTCCTTCTGGAGGTGCTGAGGGGAGAATCCATTCTCTTGCATTTTCTGCTTCTGGTGGCACCTGTCTTCATTGTCTTTTCCCCATTCCTCCATTTTCAAGGTGCGTTGCTTTTATTTCTGTTTCTGTCTCCGCGCTGTCTCCTCCTTTAACTTTGAGTCCTTCTCTCCACTTCATCTAAGGACTCCTGTGATTACTTTGGACTCACGTGGATGATCTGGGATAATCACCTTGTCTCCAGATCCTTAAATGAATCGTATCTACAAGTCCTTTGGCTGTGTAAGGCAGCACATTCCCAGGGCCGGGAGATTAGGTGAAGAACATCTTTTGGGACTATTATGCAGCCTATCACAAGTGGTAATATCACTTTTATGCCTTGAGACCCTGAAATTAATGTACTTGCTTACGCATGGAAAAACAATGTATCTGTGGGGGTAACAGTTTATTTTTGAACCATTAGAAGGTATTGATGGGGAAGTTTTCATCTGACAACAGATACTGATAAATTAAATACCCTTAGATTTGTCAAAACTAGCTTTAGTAAAATATAAGTAAAAGTATTTGCACTGCTAGGGTCAAAAATATTAATTAAACCCATTATTTATCAAGGCCAAGTCCTGGATTAGTTAGGTTTAAATTAACCTAGAACATTATCTTCCATAGTGCTTAATTGTGAAGCTTAGTTCTTGTTGACAAAAGCTCATCCATATAAGAAAGCATCGAAAGGTTGGTGTTTTTTAACCTTTGCAGAATATAACTTTTCAAAGGGATGTTAGACAGTAGTTCCATCACAATTGATGCAGTTCACAGACATTCTTTGTGAATATTTTATCTCATGAGTTATATCTATGACACTAATCATAGACTTCTAGAAGAAATTTAGCAATGGTCATGTCAGCCTTTCAAATCTTTCTGTAACCTAGAAGAGGATCATTGCATAAGATAGATTCATTTTCCCCTTTATTCCATTGTTGCCAGAGAGAACTTGAAATGCCCTGTTCAAATTAATTTAATGCAAATGAATTCTTGCTGCCTCACAAGTAGTTTGTCCTTCATTTTTCTTAAAATTAGATTGAAAATGGATGTGACCTGCTTTACTGGTTGTTGTGCAGGAAGCGTTGTCCTTCCTGAAAGCTCCCTCAGTTGTCAAAATGAAGCCATTAAGAGTAAAGTAAATTATATTATCTGATCATAGTATCACAATTGACCTTAAAACAATAAATTTTATAATCAGTGCAAATTGCTGAATAGTGTTTGCAGTTGTAGAAATTTCAAAGGAAACCCTGGTGGAGATACAAAGCTGCTATAATCATTTTTAAAATCTTTGTTTTTCTTTTACTTTGGAACAGTAGTGCAGTAAGTACTTTTGCCTTATTGTTCTCTCTGCCTTCCAGAAACCCTCATTCAAATATTCTAAGTTTTTAAGTCTTTTTCATTTCTTTTAATATTGTAACATTTAACAATGTCAAAGAAAGTATAATTTTTCTGGAAATCAAGCTAAAAATAAAGAGAAGCCGATGTAAATGAACGTCAAATTAACA
The DNA here is from genome assembly GCF_028878055.3 of Symphalangus syndactylus. NCBI lineage: Eukaryota > Metazoa > Chordata > Mammalia > Primates > Hylobatidae > Symphalangus > Symphalangus syndactylus. Next base: position 11,687,178 of record NC_072441.2, read on the forward strand.
AGATTGATTAGGAAAAGTAATTTTTGAAAAGGGCCCAAAATCCCTTTGCACATAAATGCAAAAGAATTTAGTGAAAGAAGGTGAAACTGGAGTAAAGAACTCTACGGATGCGTAAGTAACTCTTAATAAGAATGAGTAACGTACATGCATATCTTTAGCTCCCAGTTTCAGAGATACAGTAGTTGTACAACAAATGGTCCTTTCCTGCTCTTAAGGAAGCCTCTCCTCCTCCAGCCATGCCATTCCTCAGAGCAAGCTCTTCCACTGAGTTTTCAGCAACCATAAGTAAGAAGGATGGTACGATAGGCTGCGTGTACATATGGCCCTCATTAGCAGGCCAACTGTTCCTTTTGCCCACCCACATCACTGGGGACATATGGCGTTACTTTGACTGTTGAAACAAGTGTGTGTGGACATATCTTGGTATGAGTAAAAGACTGTTGATTGTCTTTCTCTTGTCGCTCGTGCAACCGTCTCCTTGTGGAGATCGTATTATCCATAACACTAGATTTGAGGATGATAAATGACGTTGTTATTATTAACTGAATTTGCCTCTCTAGTTTGATCACAAAACCAGCGAATGTTTGCTTATGGAACATGTAAAGCTTATAGAAGACGGAAAGCTTACAGAAAGAAATGATGGCTTTTCTAAGCATAAGAGTCAGGTCTTTTTCAATCAAAAACTAACTCATTCAAAAATTCAAGAGTTCTGTAAAACCAGAACAGCAGAGGTTTCAGAAATGCTATTGAGATCATTTATTATAAAATAGCCATTAATGAAATGTAATAGTGAGTCTGTTGTTGTGACTATGTGGAGAAATGAATGAGAAAATATAAGATAGGCTGGAATGAAGAGAGTCATCGGATCCCAGCATAATTCATTTTGTATAGTTCACAGTATTGTAACTTTAAAAAATTATGAATTTTTTCAGTACTGTGAATTCTGAATTTGCAATATGAGGCTTTTCAATCCTTGCAACAAGTGTGTATTTTTCAGTGGTTCTAGAATTATCGGGGCTTTCGAGCTGCTTCTGATAAGAAGGCAAGGCTAGAGGACTCGTGTTGAGGTGGCATTTGCACAGGACTTTAGATAACATACATCGATGATGTAGAGAGAAGAGCGGGTGATGTTGCTGTGGATTATAGGGGAAAGGCACCTTTTGCTCCCTCTGCTGACCTCTTTGTGTATTCAGCTGTGTAGCATATTTCTTGTATAATTACATAGTAATTTCACACACTACATTAAGAAAATCTGAACAATTTTTACTAAACTCATGTTTTCTAAATATTAAGTAAATAAAACCAATATTTGGCTAGGTAACATTTATAAAAACAGGATTTCTAGATAGATGATGATAAATTTTCATCTATATCTATAGAGCTGATAAATTTTCAAAACCCTTTGAATATCACTTGTACTACAAAGTCTCGTTTCAGTTTCAGTGCCATGGCACATTGATTAATCACCACTAAAGCGGTACATGAAATATTTGGCAATATAGGTATTTGGTAATGGTGATTGATGCACAGAATACGGCACCATTATTATGCACTGGCCTTGAGAACTTTAGTTTTCATCTTCGATCACCTGATAGAGAACAAACTAACAGCTTTTTTCTTTCACCTTGCTGGAGAATAAACTAACAACTTCAAATTATCTGATCCATCCAAAAACTTATTTCCGTGAAACTCACTGATTTATTTATTATTTCGTGGGGATCACTATTATTTGCTGTAGTAAAATATCAAATGATCGATGTTTTATACCAACATGGCAGCTCACATGGTAGGCAACAGAATGAAAACAAACAGGTTTACTACCAAGAATTATACTATATTGCTTTTATTGACAGAAAAAGCATACAGATAATTTTATTCAGAGATTTTATGTGAATTATTTTGATAAGTGTACACATATATTTATAACTGACCTTTCTTTGTCAAGTGTGTGCCCACACACGTATTCATACTAAATCAATCTTAGAGATCTTATCCAAAGATTGAATTTCTTAAAGTGACTGTTCCAAATATGTATAATTTATGGCAAAAAAGTCACAAAATGGCAATACAAGGAGGCATAAAAGTGAAGATAAAGGGGGAGATGATGGTTAAAAACACCTGTAAATGAATAATTGATTTTGATTTAAATTCTTTTTAGTTCTTAGCTGATGAAATGAATATAAATGAAATTATTATGCAAAACACCTCTATTTGTTGTATATGCATGTACATATATGTGTTACAAATACAAAACTGATAGGATATTATTTAACATATATTCACACTCATAATGTGCATATATGTACAAAATGAAAATGAGTGCTTGTTTTATATGTATGTATACACACACATACACATATTGCATACTTTCATTTTTTAAAATTTTACTTTAAGTTCTGGGATACATGTGCTGAACATGCAGGTTTGTTACATAGGTATACTTGTGCCATGGTAATTTGCTGCACCCATCAACCCGTCATCTAGGTTTTAAGCTCCACATGCATTAGCTATTTGTCCTAATGCTCTCCCTCCCCTTTCCCCACACCCACCTACAGACCCCAGTGTGTGATGTTCCTCTCCCTGTGTCAACATGTTCTCATTGTTCAGCACCCACTTATGAGTGAGAACATGCAGTGTTTGGTTTTCCGTTCCTGTGTTAGTTTGCTGAGGATGATGGTTTCCAGCTTCATCCATATCCCCGCAAAGGACATGAACTCATCCTTTTTTATGGCTGTGTAGTATTCCATGGTGAATATGTGCCACATTTTCTTCATCCAGTCTATCATTGATGGGCATTATGTTGGTTCCAAGTCTTTGCTATTGTAAATAGTCCCATGATAAACATATATGTACATGTGTCTTTAGAGTAGAATGATGTATAATCCTTTGGTATATACCCAGTAATGGGATTGCTGGGTCAAATGGTATTTCTGGTTTTATATCCTTGAGGAATCACCACATTGTATTCCACAATGGTTGAACTATTTTACAAGCCCACCAACAGTGTAAAAGTGTTCCTATTTCTCTGCATCTTCTCCAGCATCTGCTGTTTCCAGAATTTTTAATGATCACCATTCTAACTGGTGTGAGATGGTATGTCATTGTGGTTTTGATTTGCATTTCTCTAATGAACAGTGATAATGAGCTTTTTTCATATGTTTATTGGCCATATACATATCTTCTTTTGAGGAGTGTCTGTTCATATCCTTTGCCCACTTTTTGATGGGGTTGTTTGTTTTTTTTTTCTTGTAAATTTGTTTAAGTTCCTTCTAGATTCTGGATATTAGACCTTTGTCAGATGGATAGATTGCAAAAATTTTCTCATATTTTGTAGGTTGCCTGTTCACTCTTGTGATAGTTTATTTTACTGAGCAGAAGCTCTTTAGTTTGATTAGATTCCATCTGTCAATTTTGGCTGTTGTTTCAAGTGCTGTTGGTGATTTAGTCATGAAGTCTTTGCCCACACCTATGTCCTGAATCATATTGCCTAGGTTTTCTTCTAGGGTTTTTATAGTTTTAGGTTTTACATTTATGTTTTTAATCCACCTTGAGTTAATTCTTTTATAAGGTATAATGAAGGGGTCTAGTTTCTCTTTTCTGCATATGGCTACCCAGTTTTCCCAGCGCCATTAATTACATAGGGAATCCTTTCCCCATTGCTTGCTTTTGTCAGGTTTGTTGAAGATCAGATTGTTGTAGATGTGTGGTGTTATTTCTGAGGCCTCTATTCTGTTTCATTGGTCTATATATCTGTTTTGGTATTAGCACCATGCTGTTTTGGTTACTTTAGCTTTGTAATATAGTTTGAAGTCAGGCAGCGTCATGCCTCCAGCTTTGTTCTTTTTGCTTAGGTTAGCCTTGGCTCCACAGGCTCTTTTTTGCTTCCATATGAAATTTAACATAGTTTTTTTCTAGTTCTGTGAAGAAAGTCAATGGTAGCTTGATGGGAATAGCATTGAATCTATAAATTACTTTGGGCAATATGGCCATTTTCATGATATTGAGTCTTCCTATCCATGAGGATGGAGTGTTTCTCTATATGTTTGTGTCCTGTCATTTCCTTGAGCTCTGGTTTGTAGTTTTCTTTGAAGAGGTCCTTCACATCCCTTGTAGGTTGTATTCCTAGGTATTTTGTTTTCTTTATAGCAATTGTGAATGGGAGTTTACTAATGATTTGGCTCTCTGCTTGTCTGTTATTGGTATATAAGAATGATTGTGATTTTTGCACATTAATTTTATATCCTGAGACTTTGCCAAAGTTGCTTATCAGGTTAAGGAATTTTTGGGCTGAGGTGGTGGCGTTTTGTAAATATACAATCATGTCATCTGCAGACAGAGACAATTTGATTTCCTCTCTTCCTATTTGCATGCTTGTATTTCTTTCTCTTACTCGATTGCCCTGGCCAGAACTTCCAATACTATGTTGATAAGAGTGGGGAGAGAGGGCATCCTACTCTTGGGCCAGTTTTCAAAGGTAATGCTTCCAGCTTTCGGCCATTTAGCATGATATTAGCTATGCATTTGTCATAAATAGCTCTTATTTTTGTGAGATATGTTCCATCAATACCTAGTTTATTGAGAGTTTTTAGTATGAGGGGTGTTGAATTTTATTGAAGGCCTTTTCTGCATCTATTGAGATAATCATGTGGTTTTTGTCATTGGTTCTGTTTATGTGATGGATTATGTTTATTGATTTGCATATGTTGAACCAGCCTTTCATGCCAGGCATGAAGCCAACTTGATCGTGGTGGATAAGTTTTTGATGTGCTGCTGGATTCTCTTGCCAGTATTTTATTCAGGATTTTCGCATCGATGTTCATCAGTGATATTGGCCTGAAATTTTCTTTTTCTATTGGGTCTCTGCCAGGTTTTGGAATCAGAGTGATGCTGGCCTCATAAAATGATTTAGGGAGGAGTCTTTCTTTTTCTATTGTTCAGAATAGTTTCAGAAGGAATGGTACCAGCTCCTCTTTGTACCTCTGGTAGAACTCGGCTGTGAAGACATCTGGTCCTGGGCTTTTTTTGGTTGGTAGGCTAGTAATTACTGAGTCAATTTCAGAACTTGTTATTGGTCTATTCAGGGATTTGACTTCTTCCTGCTTTAGTCTTGGGAGGGTGTATGTGTCCAGGACTTTATCCATTTCTTCTAGATTTTCTAGTTTATTTGTGTAGAGGTGTTTACAGTATTCTCTAATAATAGTTTGTATTTCTGTGGGATCAGTGGTGATATCCCCTTTATCGTTTTTTAATGTGTCTATTTGATCTTTCTCTCTTTTCTTCCTTGTTAGTCTGGCTACCGGTCTATCTATTTTGTTAATCTTTTCAAAAAACCCACTCCTAGATTCATTGATTTTTTTTTGAAGGTTTTTTTGTGTTTCTCTCCCATTCGGTTCTGCTGTGATCTTAGTTATTTCTTGTTTTATACTAGGTTTTTAATGTGTTTTCCATTGCTTCTTTTGATTGTGATGTTAGGGTGTCTATTTTAGATCTTTCCCACTTTCTAATGTGGACATTTAATGCTGTAAATTTCCCTCTAAACACTATTTTAACTGTATCCCAGAAATTCTGATATGTTGTGTCTTTGTTCTCATTGGTTTCAAAGAACTTATTTATTTCTGCCTTAATTTTGCTATTTACCCAGTAGTCATTCATAAGCAGGTTGTTCAGTTTCCATGTAGTTGTGCAGTTTTGAGTGAGCTTCTTAATTCTGAGTTCTAATTTGATTACACTGTGGTGTGAGAGATTGTTTGTTATGATTTTCATTCTTTTGCATTTGCTGAGGAGTGTTTTACTTCCAATTATGTGGTTGATTTTAGAATAAGTGCTATGTGGTGCTGAGAAGAATGTATATTCTGTTGATTTGGGGTGGAGAGTTCTGTAGGTATCTATTAGGTCCACTTGGACCAGAGCTGAGTTCAAGTCTGAATATCCTTGTTAATTTCCTTTCTTGTTGATCTGTCTAATATTGATAGTGGGTTGTTAAAGTTTCCCACTATTATTGTGTGGGAGTCTAAGTCTCCTTGTAGGTCTCTAGGAACTCGTTTTATGAATCCTGGTGCTCCTGTATTTGGCATATATATATATTTAGGATACTTAGCTCTTCTTGTTGCATTGATCCCTTTACTACTATGTAATGCCCTTCTTTGTCCTTTTTTATCCTTGTTGGTTTAAAGTCTGTTTTATTAGAGACTAGGATTGCAACTCCTGCTTTTTTTTTCTTTCTTTCCATTTGCTTGGTAAATATTCCTCCATCCCTTTATTTTGAGCCTATGTGTGACCTTGCAAGTGAGATGTGTCTCCTGAATACAGCACACCTGTGGGTATTGACTCTTTATCCAATTTGCCAGTGTATGTCTTTTAATTGGGGCATTTAGCTCATTTATATTTACCGTTAATATTGTTATGTGTGAATTTGGTCCTGTCATCATGATGTTAGCTGGTTATTCTGCACATTAGTTGAAGCAGTTTCTTCCTAGTTTCATTGGTTTATATATTTTGGTGTGTTTTTGCAGAGGCTGGTACTGGTTTTTCCTTTCCATGTTTAGTGCTTCCTTTAGGAGCTCTTGGAAGGCAGGTCTGATGGTGACTAAATCTGTCAGCATCTGCTTGTCTGTAAAGGATTTTATTTCTCATTCACTTATGAAGCTTAGTTTGGCTGGTTATGAAATTCCATATGTACATCATGGAAACGAGTGCATGTGATACACACACACACACACACGCACACACATTGCATACTTTCATTTTTGTGTCCATTTCTTTTCTGATTTTATCAGCAGCCAACTAAAGAAAATAGAAAAAAAAATTGGTAATTCGATCTTTCATGTTCTGCATCTTCCAGCTTCACAACTTATAGTTTTCTATTTTTATTGTTATTGTGATCAGAATGAAAATGTATACAATAGAATCAGAATCAGGTCAGAATCAACAAAAATACTATAATGTTTGTACATGCTTTCGATGCAGTTTGTCTCTGCAAAGGGTGTGTGTGTTTCTATGCACATGTGCATGTACACAAGTGTGTAAATAAGTGTTTTATTCATGATGGAGAAAGGCTGGTCAAAATGATTCTGAATGAGATAGCACCACTACAGCAGATAATTAGGTCTCTAGCAATAAAACAAGTCATTAAACATGTTTCTAAGCATCTACTCAGTATCTGGCACAATGTTAAGTAGTGTAAATATAATCATTAGCAAAATTCAGCTTCTACCCTCAATGGTATATGTGTAGAACAAATTGGTAAAGCTGGAGTACATTTCAGGACCAAAAACAGTTTCTGTGTAGTTCCCACTTCATCAAGACCATGTTGTATACCTCTCATACACTTAAGCCATAGGGAAGCAATTATTCCATCCATCCTTTTACAGGGTAGTGGTGGGGAAGAAGAGCTGACTGTCATGCTTGAATTCACATAATTTCATAATTAAATAATTTCATGTTACATAATCTCGATAAACCTAAAATCCAATATATGATAAAGATAGTGTTTCAAATCAGTGGATAAGTGATAAACAGTTCATAAAATGGTGTTCAGATAATTGGCTATATGTATTTTATAGTTGCACAAAGGTATAATATGTCATTAATAAATATTAATTCCATAGTGGATGTCAAATACACTTTTCCAAAATATAAAGAAAAAATACCATAGACAAATATCACTTGCAACATTACGGTTAAAATTAAATATCCAAACATAGCCCTAACCAATAACAGAAAATTTAAAAAAAAATTTATGGATTGGAATTTGTTAAAATATAAAACTTTTCTTTTTCAGAGGATACAATGAATATGTGTAAAAAGCAAATATCAAATCAGCAACAAGTGCTTGCAGTTCACTTGACATATTTAAAATATGAGTAGTTCCAACAAATCATAAATAAATGATTAGTAGTCCAATAAAAAAAAGACAAAGTACATTGACAGGAAACTGTATGAAACTCATGAACACTAAATGTCTTAGATTCTCTATTGTTAAACAAAATGCAAAAACAATAGAGAACATTATGAATATGGAGTTAATATTTAACAAAATTATTTTATCCATGTTATAAGTAAATATTTACATCCAAAAACCCTTGTTTTCTCTGAAAGTTGTCACTTATGAGTCTATTTTGAAAATGTTTAAAGAATAGTAATTAATTAACTTTAATAAATAGGTACTCCTATTGAGGGAAAACAGACATTTCCATAATTTTTCTTCTGTTTCTAATCTAGTAGATGGTAGGAAAATAATGACAATTGCATATTCATACCTGGAGAATATGCATTCCATTTCTTTTAAACTTTTGCATTCTCAAAACTATATTGATACCTCAAAGCATACCCTTTGCTGTTGAAAACAGCCTTTCAAGTATAAAGACACACACATCACTTTCCTTAAATCTTATATAAGGCAAGGGCCTAGATTCCTATCAGAAAATGTATTTCAAGAATGCTTTTTTAGTAGTTCCTGTGGCCTTATCTTATAGAGGAAGGTTTTTTTTTAAACATACACACAGTATTTGATGCACATTTTTATTGGAAAGAGCTTTTATTTCCTTAAATGTTTTGTTGTCTAAGTGTGAAAAGTATCCTGCAGTGGAATTTAGTGGCACAGATGCTTATTGTGATAGATGAGATGAACTTGCTTCCCTAAGCATGCATGGTCATGAAATGCATCTGGCTTCTGTACGTAAAAGTCAGTTATGTTCCCAAATGTGTCTCTGCATTTACACAGACGTTTAGGGGCAGACACCCTACTGTTCCCTCAAAAGGCGGCTCTGCTTAATTATGAAGTTCAAGTTAGACCAGAAGTTGGAAAATACTAAATTCCACATTGCAGACAGAGCCTGAGCAGGTGATGTCACCACTGCATTCTAAGGTGGCAAGTCCTCAGAGAAGTCACTTATCACCTTACCATGGAGAAAAATAACCGTGTCCAGAACACAAGAGGATGCTTTTAGGTAGCGTACAATCAAGTGTGCAAACCTGTGCAATACATACCAGATGAAATCCAGTTCAGAGGCTCAGGAAAACAAACAAATGAGGATATGCTTTAAAAAATAGGACTTAATATAAACAGTCGTGAGAGTAAAACTATTGCTAAGCACATAGGAAACATAAACCAGGCTTTCAGGAAGGAGTTTGGCACATGTGTGCACTGGTAGGAGGTGTAATGTGCAGAAATCCGGCCTTTTGTGGCATAGCAACTAAAGTTCCTTTTCTATTGTCCAGACAACCTTAAATATTCCTTTATGCAGTACTATTTTAAAAAGGCCATCTACTGTGCACAATGTGTTAGCATCAAGGACATGAAATTTATCTGGAATATACCAAAACTTTAATCAATAGACTAGGACCAAAGCTTTTAAAAACAGGTTTTCGTAGATAAATCATTATAAGTTATTATTTCCTCGCCATAGGTAAGGCATGATAGATAACTTTACTTTTTCTCAGTCACTTAGTGTGTAGGTAGAATAATGACCCTTAGCAGGATGACCTTTTGAATGTGTTGTTAGGCAGCATGGAAGCATTATGGTTAGAGGTGGAATTAAGATTGCTAATCACCTCACCTTAAACTGGAGCGATTATCCTGAATTATCTAGGTGGGCCCACTGTAGTCACAAAGAACCTTCAGACAGGAAGGCGGAGAGACCAGAGTGAGCAGAAGAGCTTGGGTAAACTGGAGCCGAGGCTGAAGTGATGTGCTGTGTCCAAGATGTGCAGAGGCCAAGAGCTCAGGGATACATGTGACCCCTCAAACCTGGTGAATTCTCTCCTGGAATCTCTAGACAAAATATACACTTGATGATACCTTGATTTTAGCACACTAAGACCCATTTTGGACTTCTGACCCCCAGAAGTATAAAGAAAAAAAATGTGTTGTTTTAAGCCTCTGAGTTTATGTTAATTTACTGTAACAGCAGTAAGAAACTAACACAGTGAGACGGCTTTTATTTTTATGTGATGTATAGAATTAAATTGGATATGCTAGGAAATATTGGAAATTTATTGATTTATTTTTTTGTCTGAGCTGGAGTCTGGCTCTGTCGCCCAGGCTGGAGTGCAGTGGCGCGATCTCGGCTCACTGCATGCTCTGCCTCCCGGGTTCCCGCCATTCTCCTGCCTCAGCCTCCCGAGTAGCTGGGACTACAGGTGCCGCCACCACGCCGGCTAATTTTCTGTATTTTTAGTAGAGACGGGGTTTCACCGTGGTCTCGATCTCCTGACCTCGTGATCCGCCCGCCTCGGCCTCCCAAAGTGCTGGGATTACAAGTGTGAGCCACCGCGCCCGGCCAGGAATTTATTTTCTTAATATAGTTCTTCATATTAGAATAATGAGAACCATCGAGTAATGAAGTGTTCTATTTTGTGAAGGATGATTATATAAACAGTACGAAGGTTAAAAACCGGGCGGGACCGGCTGGGCACAATGGCTCGTTCATGTAATCCCAGCACTTTGGGAGGCCGGGGCAGGTGGATCTCTTGAGCCCAGGAGTCTCAGATCAGCCTGGGCAACATGTGAAACCCCATCTCCACAAAAATACAAAAACCAGGCAGACGTGGTGGCGGCGCCTGTGGTCCCAGCCACTCAGGAGGCTGCGGTGGAAGGATCGGAGCCCGGCAGGTGCAGGCTGCGGTGGACCGTGATTATGCCACTGCGCTCCAGTCTGGGTGACAGAGTGAGACCTTGTCTCCATTAAATAAATAGATAAATAAATATATATATAAGTAAAAGAGGAGGGTGTCTTTTGAAGGCTATTAAAGTCGTCTAAGTGTCCTCTGATTATATGAGGCTGGAATGGTGCATGGAATGTTGTGTTGAATAACCTGATACAGTCTCTGAAACTATAGAAGCATTAGTAATTTTAGCCTGAGAGTGCTATAATCTGGGATAATTTGGTCCAATACTTCCAGAGAGGGTTGAAGTTTTGAGATAGCTGGAGTTATTTCAGTTGAAGACCTGAATATGAGGCAACTGGATACTCAATTACAATTCAATTTCTACTCTTTATATAAGGTAGAAATGGGTAACATGTGGGACACTGTGTTAAAAGTAATGCAGCCATAGTGTAGTGGTAGAAGCAGATGAAAAGTACTATAATAGTCGTATAGATGAGGTACTGGAAAGAAGCAGAGTTGAAAAATTGGAGATAAATGTCAGTTTTCCAGAGCCATGGGATGAAAACCAAACAGGATTACAACAGATTCAATTCACTCAAGATGTCTAACTTGGTAATAGGTCAGAAAACTCAATTTGTCGTATTTTCTTAAAAGTACACAAAAATGTTCCTTTTGATAAAACACGTGTAGTGCACCTTCGGATTTGATTTTTCTTTATGTTCTGTAAACTGCTCACAGTAAAACAGAAAAAAAGTCTGACAAATATGATGGTCCTTAAATCTTGTAGGAGTATGATGCTTCTCCAAAGAATAGAGGTTTTCCTAGGAAGGCCCTAAGCAAGGAATCAAGTTTCCTTTTGCAAGAAATAAAATTCTCAAAAGTTCCCTGCACCTTGGAAAGGCTCTGGTTGAAATTAATAGCACAACGTTATTTATTTAAATTTTAACTTTTAAGTTCAGGGGTACAAGTGTAGGTTTGTTACAGAGGTAAGCTTATGCCATGGGATTGGTTGTACAGTTTATTTCATCACCCAGATATTAAGCCTAATATCCATTAGTTGTTTTTCCTGATCCTCATAGCAAATATTACCCCCATAAAGTTTTATGGTTACTTTTTTCTTATCTTCTGATTAATGCCATTAGATTCACCAACTGAAATTATTTTTCAGTAGTTTAATTCCCTCTAGAAGGTTTAAAAAATGTTTCCGAATTTCCTAAGTCTTCTTTCTTTGTTAGTCTTCTAAAAAGCTATATTCAATAGAATTCATGTGCTTAGGTACAGTTTCACTAAAAGCGTATCTTCAACATTTGATCTGTTTAAAAGTTCTTAAGGTGTTAAGGAACATTAGGTATCAGAGTTTATGGCATTTGATTAATCTGAATAAATCTTGGCATCAAATTGAATTCAGCAAAAGTAACAGTGATAAATCAGAGAGCAATATTTGAAATGTCTCCAGGAAACATTTTAAAACAATTTTTAAGTTCACTAATTTGAGTCATTACACTTGGCCCTAATATGGTAGATTTTAAGTGAAGCTCAGTCGAACCTGGCAGATATCATATACAAACTTTTAATAGTCCTAACAATTCCTGTACCTCATTTGGATAAAGATTATTTCCAGAGCATCAGTGCTTTGACCAGAAAGGCATTTATTATTCTGTAACACTTTTCTTGAGAAATTAGCATGATTCATCATTTGAGTACGCTCTCTCAGATAAGATTCTAATATTTGGGTGTGAATAAAACTTCAGGGCATTGAAAGCAGCTGGAAGATAGACAATAGGGTGATCATCCTCTCTTGTCATTCTCTATCAAGGTCCTCTATAATTATTGGCCTAAACAGCTATAACTTTATGGTGAAAACAATCCGCTCGGATATAGCGTTAAAGGTTGAAATAATGAATTATACATAAATCGATTTAGTTCAGTTATATTCTGTTGAATTGGGAGAACATCGAATTTTTAAATTTCTCTGCATTTCTTGAAGTTAGGAGTAAAAGCTGGGGTGGGGTCTCCTGAAATAATGAGGTCTAGAATAATTTCTGTTAAATTTACTTTTTAGTAGGATAAGTCTACTAAAATCAATATGAATGGAACCTTCAATGTACCACTGAAGATAATTAATCTTTGAGAGGTTAAGTAACCATTACAAGGTAATTTACCTAATTAGCAACTAAACCAACCAAATTTTAGATTTCTTAACTTTAAGACTATTGCTCACATAGTCACGTAAAGTATATCTTCCACATAGTCACAGGCAATCACAAGCTAACACGAGCAGTTAGCACAAAATAGATGTTCCACATAGAATGCAGAACAAAAAAAGACACTTTAAAAATCCTTTTCCCTTTTCCAAATTCATATTTAAAAAGTTTCTTGTGGAATTTCCCAAATGCCAGCATGGCCACATATAGTACAGATTGATACTCAGACCTCTAATGAGAAACAGTTAGAATTATGCTAAACAAGGAACATTTTATATTGATTTCACAAATTCTCCTCTTTCCACTTATAGTTTCTCATAAAATGTAACATGTTTGTCTCGTGTGGAGTCTGTATAGAAAAAGTGTGATAACTGAAGATATAGACACACAGGTGTATGTATGTCTGTGTGTTCCTGTGTATTATAGCCTTTCTTTAATGGTTTTCTCTTTATATTTATATATATATACTTTAAGTTCTAGGACACATGTGCACAACGTGCAGGTTTGTTACATATGTATACATGTGCCATGTTGGTGTGCTGCACCCAGTAACTCATCATTTACATTAGGTGTATCTCCAAATGTTGTCCCTCCCCCTCACCCCACCCCATGACAGGCCCCGGAGTGTGATGTTCCCCTTCCTGGGTCCATGTGTTCTCATTGTTCAATTCACACCTATGAGTGAGAACATGCAGCGTTTGGTTTTTTTTGTCCTTGTGATAGTTTGCTGAGAATTATGGTTTCCAGCTTCATCCATGTGTCTACAAAGGACATGAACTCATTCTTTTTTATGGCTGCATAGTATTCCATGGTGTATATGTGCCACATTTTCTTTTTTTTTTCTTTTTTTTATTATACTTTAGGTTTTCGGGTACATATGCACAATGTGCAGGTTTGTTACATATGTATCCAGCCACATTTTCTTAATCCAGTCTATCATCGTTGGACGTTTGGGTTGGTTCCAAGTCTTTGCTATTGTGAATAGTGCCACAATAAACATACGTGTGCATGTGTCTTTATAGCAGCATGACTTATAATCCTTTGGGTATATATACATATATATATATAAAAACTATATATATATATTTTTGGGACGGAGTTTCTCTCTGTCACCCAGCTGGAGTGCAGTGGCACGATCTCGGCTCACTGCAAGCTCCGCCTCCCGGGTTCACACCATTCTCCTGCCTCAGCCTCCAGAGTAGCTGGGACTACAGGTGCCCGCCACCATGCCCGGCTAATTTTTTGCATTTTTAGTACAGACGGGGTTTCATCGTGTTAGCCAGGATGGTCTCGATCTCCTGACCTCATGATCCACCCTCCTCGGCCTCCCAAAGTGCTGGGATTACAGGCATGAACCACCGCGCCTGGTCTCTATTTAAGTTAGCTCTGTCCAGGGCAAACCAGCATTTCAAAGATACAAACTGTTTTTGCAAAAAACAGGTATACACCTATCCATAGTGCAGACATTATGTCTGCTTATTTCTCTCTAAATAGATCTTTCATTTTAACAAGTACTTCACCTTCACAAAATTTAGTTGAGTCAGTGAACTCTTATCCAGATGCTATATCTTGGCCAGATTATCAAGAATTAAGCCTCACAGATAGGCTGTTTCCATTTCCTTTAACAAAGTTTATCAGTCCTGTGTTACTTCTTGATTTCTTGCCAGTGGCATATAATGATGACTCAGCCAAGTCAATTCCCAGAGTTGGACTCTTTTTTTTCTTATACACAGGAAACTTCTTTTCCAAGAATACTTGTTCCAGTTGCTCACAATCTTCATAGTTGATGATTATAGAATGATCTATGTACTTTCAATGTACCTTCAAAAATGAGATCTGCAGCTGGATAAGACGTGTGTGTGTGTGTGTGTGTGTGTGTGTGTGTGTCTTAGTAGACTTAAACCGTTCATTGAATAAGAAGCCTAGTTGATAGTGTAAGGTGAGAGTTAGAAGAACAGGGAATTATTTGGTTTAAGGAATTGTGAAGAAATGTGCTATGCCATTAAAATTTTTCTCTACTTTTGTGTTAAATCTTAATTTTGTGCAGAATTTACTAAGCTGCAGGAAACTGTCAAAATTGACTCTTGCTAAGTTCCATATTGGTTTGTAATTATCTTAAAACAAAAGTTGGTTGATACTAAAGTGCAGTTTTTCCTCTAGCTTTCATAAATTGAGACAGGTCTTTTTCTCACCCTCCACATACCTATGTCTGGAAGCCGAGGTGGTTGTTCTTGGTTCCCGTTACAACTTCTAGACTGTTAATTTCTCCGCTCCTTGCAAATTAGACTGTTCCTTTGAAACTCAAACCCCTTGGAAATATCAGCCATGCCCCTTTGGTATTACCATCATCAACAGACCTCCCTCCTGGGCACTCTGGTCTTATTTTTTTTTTTTTTTTTGAGATGGAGTCTTGCTCTGTCACCCATGCTGGAGTGTAATGGTGTGATCTCGGCTCACTGCAACCTCCTCCTCCCGGTTTCAAGTGATTCTCCTGCCTCAGGTTCCTGAGTAACTGGGATTACAGGTGCATACCACCACACCCAGCTAATTTTTGTATTTTTGGTAGAGATGGGGTTTCGCCATGTTGGCCAGGCTGGTCTCGATCTCCTGACCTCAGGTGATATGCCTGCCTCAGCCCCCCAAAGTGCTGGGATTACAGGCATGATCCACTGCACCTGGCCTCTTGCCATTTATTTAAGGCTTTAGATCTTTTGCTCAATATCATCTTCAGGCAAGTTCAGCCATCATTTTAGTGGCTCAGCTTTCACGTGAAAGGACCAGTACAAACCTCGGTTCCCCGTTTTTTGACATCTTTATTTCCATTACTTTTTTTCTTTCCTCCACTTTATTGTCATCAAATCTGAAACATTTTCTATAAGGGTATGTACCACCAGGATCTAGATGCAAATATTCTGCCTCCTGGACATCACTCCTTGCCAGCTCGTTGGCCCAGATGTCCTCATTCCTACAACCCTTCATTTTCACTGTGACTCTCCTTAGGACACAGATGCTGCTGCTCCCTCACGATCCATCCGTACTCTCTTGCTTTCAGTTTCCACGTTTTCCTCCTCAAATGCCATAGTTCATTTTTAGCATTCCCTTGCAACTACCCTGAGCTTCATTTTCCCACAATTTATTTGTTTCTCTTTCTCTTCCCAAATTTTAAATGTTGATGTTTCTAAGGGTTCTGTCCTAATTGCTCTTCTTTTCTCTCCACACACATACTCTCTCTAAGCTCTAAACACTACTAAACAGCTAATAATTTCCAGTCTTAGAGTTTCGTCCAGACCTTTATTCTGGGAGTTGATGATTTACGTGACAATAGCACTCGAATAATTCAGAGGTAACATGTCCTGGTTTCCCACATGATAGTAAGTGGCACTGCCAGCCATGCTAGATGCTTATAAGTCATTTTTGGCCCTTCCTCAATATTCTGACAATATCCAATTCAACATTCATTTAAAAAATATTTTGGTTCCAAATACATCTGTAATTTCCTCCACCTATTTTGATTTCCAATGTCCCCAGCCTAGCCAGAGCCACATATTTTCTTACCTACGCTTATTTTCTTAGGTCATCCTTAGTCAACTTACTTTAATTCTTATCTCCGACACCCTGTTAGCTACAGAGAAACCAAAGTGATCTCTTAACATGTCTTTCAGTTTCCAACTCTCCCACTTTTCTGGTGTACTTGGACTAAGATTTATGTTCCTCATCATTACTAATGAAGACCTGTACTGTTTCACATATCCTTCTCTTTCAGCCACGTCTCACATTACTCTTTCTCCCTTCTGTACTTCATCCAGATTCCTACTTTTCAGTTTTTCATTTCATCCAATTCACAGGTTTCTTCTATATGCCAAGATCTTGCTCATATATTAGGGTCCTTGAACACTGGGGGTTTTTCCTATAAGACGAATCTTTCTGTATTGTATGAAAAGCTAACTCTTTTTATTCTCAGGTCTTAGCTTAAATATTCTCACTTGAAAGAAGTGGTTAGAGTCTGTATAATCCAAATTAATATTTCTTTTTTTCTTTTTCTTTTGAGACAGGGTCTTGCTGTGTCACCCAGCCTGGAGTGCAGTGCCACAATCTTGGCTCATGGAAACCTCTGCCTCCTGGGTTCAAGCAGTTTTCCTTTCTCAGCCTCCTGAGTAGCTGGGACTACAAGCGCACACCACTACACCCGGCTAACTTTTTTATTTTTAGTAGAGATGGGGTTTTGCCATGTTGATCACACTGGTCTCAAACTCCTGGACTCAAGTGATCCATCCGCCTTGGCCTCCCAAAATGCTGGCATTACAGGCATAAGACACCACGCCTGGCCCAAATTAATATATCTATATATAAAAATTATATGTATGAATCTTATATAATGTGAATTAAGATTATATCTAATGTTCGCCCCAACACCCTTGTTGGATATTCAGTCCCTTGCTTCACTTTGCATGTGAACACATTTTGTAATAATCTCTTCACTTTGCTCAGTTGGATTTCTGTGCCTGTCTTCGTCTTCAGAATTGAAACCCTAGGAGTACAGGACTGTGGCTTTCTTATTCACCACTGCAGCTCCGTAACTAAGAGAGCATCTGATACATATGTGTGAAGGGAATTGGTTAAATATAGACCACTAGGTCCAGTGGAGTCCACAGCCTATTCACTTCATGTAGTTTCCAAGAAACAAATGCTTCTCAACATATATTAATGAATGAGATATGGGCCAGGGTATCTGGTCTGGCTGGAGATGGCTTAACTTTGAGTTCACTTGAGAGGGTATCAGTGTGAGCAGGAATGCTTTCACTCACTTCAAGAATTGCATGGTGTTGGCCGGGCGCGGTGGCTCTCGCTTGTAATCCCAGCACTTTGGGAGGCCGAGGCGGGCGGATCACGAGGGCAGAAGATCGAGACCACGGTGAAACCCCGTCTCCACTAAAAATACAAAAAAAATTAGCCAGTCGTGGTGTCGGGCGCCTGTAGTCCCAGCTACTTCGAGAGGCTGAGGCAGGAGAACGGCGTGAACACAGGAGGCGGAGCTTGCAGTGAGCCGAGATTGCACCACTGCACTCCAGCCTGGGTGACAGAGCGAGACTCCGTCTCAAAAAAAAAAAAAAGAAGAAGAATTGCATGGTGTTTAGGGGGAAGAATCACCCCGCTTCTCTGGGGAGACATGAGGGCTCTGTGGCTCCTGTGGGCTCTCAAACTGTTGGAAGATGATTGCTGAACCTGAGTTTTCAGGTCTCCTAGTTATATTCATTTAAACTTATAGATGATTTGTCACTATTTTAAGTTGTTTTTCACTGAAAAGTCAGTCTGAATATAGAGCTTTATTTCATTCAGATCAGAAAAACTGGGTTTTGGTAAAATCTGTTTATCTATAATTTTTAAGTAAGTACAATTTTATAAACCAGTTATTCCTAACTTGAGAGGCCTGGAGGATTTATTACAATGTGTATTTCAGGGCCACATCTGCAGAAGTTTTGATACAACATTTCCTTACTAATACCCCTGACAGCACATTTTAGCAGGCATCCTGTGTTATTCAGAAGCAGAACGTTTATGCACTACACTTTGGGAGAGAGAAGTGCATGTTATGTTACCATTTAAAGATGCCTGGTTCTTGTGGGGCAAATTGGCAAATGATTTATCTGAACTAATGGCAGAGTGGAATTTTAATACTTTAGGGTTTTCAGGAATCTTAGAGCTGTTTTCATTTGTCTCACACATAGAGCCTGAACCTTGAAGACATTAATGAATTTGTCACAGAAATTAAATTGGGCCAAAATTTACATTTCCAACCCATGTCTGTGCTCTTCATTCTAAAGCACAATGGCCTAGAGTCATATTTTAACCTCTAAGTTTCATCTTATTAAAAAATAAAATAAAATAAATAATTGTAAATACATGCATGTATTATACCTATATATACAATTTATATACATTACAATATTAATTTGAATTACACATGACATCACTAGTAAAGGCCAGTTAGAGTTTAGACTGAGATAAGCCCTGTGAGAACTTACTAAGGTCAAAAAGACTCCTTTTAATAGTGACTCAGTGGCACCTACTCTAAGGACAAAGGCTCCAGTATGTATCCTAATCTAAGTTATTACTGAATGTGAGTCCTGTGATAGCTTCTAATGAAAATTTTCCATTGAAAAAAATCAATGTTAATAACTGGAACTCGAGAGCTGTAATGGGTTCTGCTGTGTTTTTCGGGCTTAGACTGTGTGCTATAATATGCTAAGAAGAGGAGTTGATGACCTGTGAGCTCTGGTCACTTCCTGATCTCATTTGACTCTTTGGTCTTTAGTTTTAAAAGGGTGATCAGAGAGGTTGCTTTATAATGGAGAAGTTGAACAAAAGGACCATCAACCTGCAGGCTCACTGGCACAGCGCAAGTTTCACCGGATAAGCATTTTAGTAAACAGGACTATTGCCAACAGCAATACTTGCAAGGAAGCTTTGTTCCAGAGAGGATTTTTTTTTTTAAAGAAGCT
This sequence comes from Symphalangus syndactylus, assembly GCF_028878055.3. NCBI lineage: Eukaryota > Metazoa > Chordata > Mammalia > Primates > Hylobatidae > Symphalangus > Symphalangus syndactylus. Next base: position 11,706,490 of record NC_072441.2, read on the forward strand.
GCTAGGAAAACTGACACTAGAAGCTAACTAGAGTCACTCTTTATAGATATCAATGAAATTGTAAGTCTGAAGACATTACTTACCTAGATACAGAAATGGACTTTATTTAAGAACCAACTTTATACATACCTAATATACCTAGGCTTGTTGATCAAGTTGGCTGGCTGGGGAAGAATAAAACCATCTAGAAGATCCACATGATGAGAGAAAGCATTCGGGGAGGGCAGACAGAGACATGATGCTGGCCACAGATAGAACCCAGAGACGCTCTGTGATTGAAGTAGTTCTAATACCTGGAAGCTTCGATTTGCTCTTATAACGTGTCTAAAGCCATTTAATTCAAGACTACCCTTCCTAGTTGGTACCTGTAGATGTAATGCATCTCCTAAGGTATTAGTCTAGGCTCCACCGGACAGAACAACTACCTGGAGGTAGGTGGTGGAGCCTCCGGACTCCGCGACACATTTCACAATGCTGTTTACTCCAAAACACTGGCCTTATTGAACTAATCTAGCTATTGGGTAAGACGAGAAGTAATACACGAACATTCTTAAAGTCTGTTCTCTTTTGCCTTGTGACCTTAAACATTTCAAAGACCAACATGAACACTATTGAATAGAATTGTGTTTCCATCGTCATAACTAATCTGAAAGCCTAAGTTATACCTCTTTCACTGCACATCCAATCTATTTTATGGGCAGAAGAGCACAATGGGCTCAGCTATGCAGGCTTTAGGAGTTATTTTAACCTTTAAAGAACAATAGACACAAGTAAAATTACATACATAAAGTAGGCATTTTATATTTAATTTTTATTTTCATATGCATGAAAAGTGTGTTCCAAAAAAAGATTAGAGAAATCCATGGCATGTCTTTCTGGTTAATGTTACTTTATTTTTTGGCTCATCTACGCTACTACTTACAAGTTACTTGTTTTTTTTTTCATGGAAAATTTTTTTTAAATGAATTGATTTTACTTTTCATCAGCACAGTTGTTGACTAATACCAAAGTTAGTTAGAAGGTTATGATTTTTACATTTATAGAATGTCAGGGGCAGCATTTAGACAATACATCATAGTAACTTGGCATTTATGAAATATTAGTTTTCCATAAACATGAACTCAGAGAGGAAGGTTACATTTTTTTAAATTATAATAACATTTTGAAAACCATCTGTCCTTTAAAATGTTACTAAAATATATATTGGAACTGGTGTTTTAGATGCCAGTCCTTCCTGAAGAGTGTTTTGAGATTTTTTTCAAATACTGCCTCAGTTCTATATAAAATAGAAAATATTCTGCCTTGTAAAATGACTACTGGATGTAGGTAAGAAGAAGTTAAGGAAATATTACATAAAAGTAGATTTGCAAAGGTAATTTGCTGAAGGATTATTGACACTTTGATGAGTGGATCTGGATATTTTGATACTAAGTGAAAGTGGTTCCACTGGAATTAGAAGGGAATAGAGATCTGAAAGCAGGAGTGAAAAGAATGTGTGTAAGCCGGGCACGGTGGCTCATGCCTGACCTCAGGTGAGCCGCCCACCTCAGCCTCCCAAAGTGCTGGGATGACACGCTTGTTAAGTGGTACTCTAATTAATCAGTAACTTAAACCTCAAAAGAGATTCATTATGTACACAAAATTAATCTTGTGTAATCAAGTGTATAAGTAAAATTAATTGAAGAAATCAAAAAACGCAAGGTGGCTGACACCTGTAATCTCAGTGCTTTTGGAAGTCTAGGTGGGAGGATCCCTTGACTTAAGGAGGCTGAGACCAGTCAAGCAACACGGTGGGACCCCATCTCTGTAAAACAATTAGCCGGGGATGGTGGTGCGTGCCTGTAGTCCGAGCTACTTGAGAGGCCGAGGCAAAAGTATCGCTTGAGCCTAGGACTTGGAGTCTGCAGTGAGCTATGATCACACCACTGACTCCAGCCAGAGCAACAGAGGGAGACAATGAGAACACGTGGACACAGGAAGGGGAACATCACACTCTGGGGACTGTGGTGGGGTGGGGGGAGGGGGCAGGGACAGCATTAGGAGATACACCTAATGCTAAATGACGAGTTAATGGGTGCAGCACACCAACATGGCACATGGATACATATGTAAGAAACCTGCACGTTGTGCACATGTACCCCAAAACTCAAAGTATAATAATAAATAAATAATAAACCACAAAACACTTGTAATTCCAAATCCAGATATATAAACCACAGGAATACTTAGATAAACACACGTTATACACTCATATAGTATATGTATGATAAAATATACTTGTATGTTCAACTTGGGAAAGGTTGATGATTTTAGAAACAAACTAATAATTCTATTGCCTTGTGCTCTAATGATTTTCAATTTGAAGATTTATTTGGGATCAAATATATGAGGCTCCATATACAAGACATCTTTCTTTCCCCTCTTCTCAGCACCATTTTTTGGCTGATTATTGGACTACAACTGGGAGATCTAGAACTAAATTCCTGCTTAGTGTTTACTTGTTCAGAGCATAGGCTTTGAAATCGTCCTGTTTTGCCTCAGTCTCCACAGTGGTACCTACTAACCTCATGACTAGGGGATCGTGTGGCATTTCTCTAAGCCTTGTTTTCTTAGCTGTGAAGTGGTAAATTTTGGAAGTGCTTTGTTCATAGGATTTCTGTGGAAACTGAATTGGGTAAAGAATGTAAGGCATTTAGCACAGTAAAATAACCTGGATTACAGTAACTTTTCAAGGAGTGTTTATTAGTACTTAAACTGCCATTGTCATCAAAATTCTGTTTTTACATATGAACTTAGAAATGCCATTGTAACCTTCTCAACTCATTTGGTCATTTAAAATAGAGAGGTTGAGTTAGGTGTTTCTTAAATTTCTCTTTAGCTCTGATACTATGTGTCTGACGTTAAGTAATGCAAAGTTGGTAATTAAATCTTCCCCTTTCGTGATGTAGGAGAAAGGCATAAAAAATTTCTGGGTGACTGGATTCCCTTGCAAGTTTATTAGAATTGTAATTACGTAGCATTTTGAATAAAGCGTTCATTCTGGAAATCATTAAGTTTATTTTTCTTAACTCCGTATTTTGTCAACTGTGGAAAAATTGGGATTTAGGAGTAACCTCTGATTTAAAATTCCACCTAGTAACCATCTAAATTGTAGTCTTGTAATTTCCTAACTTTGGTCTTGAAGGTGTTTATCATTCTTATGCGTTATTATACTGTATTATATATTTATGCAACATAAAATGTATAGTTTTAACTATTGCACATGTTTACATATGAAAGGTGTGGTTTTGAACTTATCATTATTAAATTTGCTAATTTTGCTTCACTATTCATTTTGGACACTTATCCATATTAGTACATGCAACTCAAGTTTATTCTTTTGAGCTACTGTATATCATTCAAATGTATGAATAAATAACCTTGCTTTGGTGGACATTTAAGTATTTTCATGTATCAGTATGAAAAACAGTTTCAAAATGAACATTCAAATATACATTGCATATATGTGTATAATATTTGTATATATGAAGGTTCCTGTGGGTCATATATCTGAAATCAAAATTACAAGTGTTTTGTACCTTCTATAATTAATTTTACTCTCAATTTTAAGTAAACAAGATTACTTTTTGCACATGATGCATCTCTTTATTCAGTTAAAATTACTGACATAATTAGAATACCACTTAAAACTTGAGAATATTTTCAAGGGTATTTATGCAAAACTTACATAAATGTGTTGAAAAGTCCTTTTGTATATATGTAGAGATTACAGGGTATGTTAAATTCATCAATTTGCCTAAATATCAAGTTATACTTAAGTAGTGTCCATACACCATGCTTTTGCTTGACTGAACTCCAATATGTATATCCGGAGTACTTTTTAACATTCATAGGTTAAGTGGCCTGTTTTGGAAAATGATATTAAAAATGTAATTCAGATGAATGCTTAAAGATTAAAAATGAATGAGCTTTCGTATTAATCATCAATATGACAACCCTAAAGGGAAGCATGATTTTCAAATATACCTCCTTGTAGGCAGGATAATTCAGAAATGCACAGTGCATATTAGATATGGGATTTGAGTCATAGTGTATTTCTCTAAGAATGTAATTTATTGTACTTTCACATCCACCCCACTGAATATGCAGAGTTTAAGATGCAATGGCCAGAAGACATGAGCGTGTCACTAGAAGGATGTGGACGTGGGCTCCGGGGCTGTTGATGATGACGGTGGTCTTTTGGGGTCATCTGGGGAATGGACAAGGCCAAGGTAAGTGCAAGGATTTTCTAATTCTTTGCGAGTTGGATGCGAATTTCACTTTGTGATGAAATTATGTTGAGTCTTTGGTTTGATGTTTAAGCAATTTGTTACAATCTTCCGTCAGGTTTTTGTTACAGGGTATTGTAATATCTCTGCACCAGTTAAATTGAAATAGAATTAGGTGTGAGTAAATGCATCAAAATTGAAGCCATCTTTCTGAAATTGGCTTTTCTCTGTTGTAATTGATGATATGTATATATATGTGAGGTTTTATGAAGCCATATATATGCGTGTGTCTCTGTTGTAGTTGGTGATATGTATATATATGTGAGGTGTTACGAGGCCATAAATATGCGTGTGTGTGGGTTTTGGGTGGGTGGGTGTGCCTGTGAGTTTGTGTGTGTGGTATTTTACAAGAACACGTAGCATATAAAGTTGTCGTGATTTTGAAGAAAAGTTTTTGGACGTTTGTCTGTTTAGGGTTTTTATGTTTTTGGATGTTTGTCTCTTTAGGGTTTTTATGTTTTACATTTTAAAATTTCAAGAACCTATTCTTAAAGGATGCGATGTTCTTTAGAAATTAAATGAAAAATGTGATGTTTCTCATTCTTCTGCCAAGTGTATTTAGGGGAAATTAATGAGAGAGTGGAGCTGCAAGGTTGCGGCATCCTGAAATGTCTGTTGGAGCGTAGAAAAAGGCCATAGATTTTGTAATAAGGCTTTCAATACTGATTTCATCAATAGCTGTATGGAGTGGTTTGTGCCAAATCTAGTATCTGTGAATGTATTTTGTGATAAGTATTGTATTATTTTTGGAGGTGTGTTGCCTGCTCAGATACAAATTGCAATTCTGTATTTTATGTGATAAAACATCCTGACATCGCTGAAATTTTCTTTTCCTTTCGGGGCAAGTATATTCGGCATTGATTTCCTGCATTTTCAAGGCTTGAAATGAAATCTGTGAGCAGGAAGTTTACAGAGTTATTTCAAGGGATAGGTATATTTCTCCAGATAAAATTGAAAGTGTGCAGTGTTATTATATAATTGTGATGAAGTTGAGCTTTGCTAGTTTGAAGTATCTAATAAAGTTTAACACTTTTTAAAAGATCCTTCAAAAAAAGCAGTTTTCTTGCCATATGTAATATTGTTCAATGAAGTTTTGAAATGAAATAGATATTTTTCAAAACCACAAATGCATCTGTGCCTTTATATGAACAGTTGTATATACATGTAAGCAGATAATACATTTTGTTAATTAAGATCAGCTTTGATTTTAATTTTTCTTTCCTGTCATTCAGAATTTGTATTTGCATCTAATAGAATTCTCATTTTTCTTTTGTGATAAAACTAATGTAAAATATATTCAATACACATAGTAGTTTTTTTCACCAAAGGTCTGAAACAAGAATATGTAGACAGTAGCTACGTTGGATTTCTGTGGCTATAAGAGTTGTCTATTTCTCTGGTAATGTGTAGAATTACTAAAATGCAGCATGACAACTGTTTCTCTGTAATAGCCATCCAACATGACATGTAGTATTACACAGGGTTGCTAAAACCTTCCTCTGACCATCATTTCCAGTAATTGTGGCTTGTTTTAGATGAGGAATAGGTTATTAGATATTTAAAATATTTGAGAAAAATAGGTATCTTCTCTCTTATTTACCCAAACCCTTTTATTTACTCAATATTGATGGCTCAAGTATTCTATCTTTCACTAGGGACAATCATTTATTAAAAAATGTCCTGAAATCAATTCCAAGTCTAGCTGTAGTGAAGCTTCTAGTGGGAAATGCAAATTAAGTAATTTGTTTTCTTTCTAAAAGGATAAATTAAAATAGACAATGATTCAAAGAGCAAAACAACTTAATAGAAAACATAATGGAATGCTTTGATATTATGATTCAGGGAATTTTGCTTCCTTTGTGGTAGCTAGATTGAGTGAAGGAGATTGCTTAGGTATAATGAGCAAATCTTATAATTGCAAGTATAACCCAAGCTGCATATCATCATTTAGCTCAATAAGCCTCATTAAATATTAAATATTACCTTTTAACTTTTATGCAATTAAGCAGAATTTAAAATTAAAAGTTTTAAAAATTAAAGTTTTTATTACTAAGTATCTTTTAAAATACAAATCTCACAGCTCCTTATTGTCAAGAAAAGAACACATGAAAATTTATAAATAAGGTTTTCTCTCTATTAAGTTTACAGTCTTGCATGAAATACTGGTTATTGGGACCCACCATATCCAAGATTATGATTAAGTATCAATGAATTATGACTCTTGCAGCAAATATGCATGCAAATGTTATAAGATTATTTTCACATTATTTCACATAATTTCTTAAGCATAATAGGATAAGTAAATTATAGTTTCTACACAAGCTCTTCATATTTATGAATAGACCATGTTCTAAATGTTTCAGTCATTGGGGAATCCCAATGTCATATTTATGAATGGGCCATGTTCTAAATGTTTCAGTCATTGAGGAATCCCAATGTCATATTTATGAATGGACCATGTTCTAAAAGTTTCTGTCATTGGGGAATCCCAATGTCATATTTATGAATGGACCATGTTCTAAATGTTTCAGTCGTTGGGGAATCCCAGTGTCGTATTTATGAATGGACCATGTTCTAAATGTTTCAGTCTTTGGGGAATCCCAATATCATATTTATGAATGGACCATGTTCTAAATGTTTCAGTCGTTGGGGAATCCCAATGTCATATTTATGAATGGACCATGTTCTAAATGTTTCAGTCGTTGGGGAATCCCAGTGTCATATTTATGAATGGACCATGTTCTAAATGTTTCAGTCGTTGGGGAATCCCAGTGTCATATTTATGAATGGACCATGTTCTAAATGTTTCAGTCGTTGGGGAATCCCAATGTCATATTTATGAATGGACCATGTTCTAAATGTTTCAGTCGTTGGGGAATCCCAGTGTCGTATTTATGAATGGACCATGTTCTAAATGTTTCAGTCTTTGGGGAATCCCAGTGTCATATTTATGAATGGACCATGTTCTAAATGTTTCAGTCGTTGGGGAATCCCAATGTCATATTTATGAATGGACCATGTTCTAAATGTTTCAGTCGTTGGGGAATCCCAGTGTCATATTTATGAATGGACCATGTTCTAAATGTTTCAGTCGTTGGGGAATCCCAATGTCATATTTATGAATGGACCATGTTCTAAATGTTTCAGTCATTGGGGAATCTTCCTAGAGAAACCATGTGAGAAATTGTAGCTTAGCTCAAAAAATGGAAGGCAAAAATCGATTTAACGAGGAATGTAGATTAATGTCATAGTATTATCGCAACTGTGTGCAACCACTACTTATAAACAATGATAGAAGAAATGCAGTCTGAAATCTGAATTCCAAATAAGAATGTAGGGCCATTATCCATCTTGGACCCTTAGAGTCAAAATAAGAGAAAAGGGATGAATGGTGAGTTGGAAGTAAGTCAATGATCCTTGTCAATTTTTTGTATCTGTCAAGAAAAGCATCTGCTTGAGGACATCCATTTTCCTACTTCTGAATTACAGAATAATAGGTGCTTATCCTGAATGTCACATTCCCTGACGTGGACTCTGTGTCTTTGCTGCTTAGGTGGTGTGTGCATGAGAAAGTGCTTAACATCTGGAAACGGAGACAATCCTTAGAGAAAGATATTCATGAATTTTAAAAGGAAATATACCTACGATGGAAATAAAACAAATAGCATAAATATCTAGCTGTATTTTGTCTTTTTGGTAACTATTTCAATATATACATTTTCAAACAACTAAGTTCAGCACTGACTTTGGGAGAATCTAGATAAAACTGAACTGACATATAATAAGCATTGGTGTAATTAATAGCACAGCGGGCAGAACCATGGGGGTATTTCCTGAGGAAGAGGGACTATAGAGAGGCAAAAGAAAACCCAGCTCACTCTGGGGAGTGCCAGGAGCAGTTATTACATTCAGAACTGAGAACTTATTTCTGACTCACCAACCCATAGTTCTGGCTGAAGTGCAGTGGTGCAGTCATAGCTCATTCACAGCCCCAAACTCCTGGGTTCATATAGTCCTCTCATCTCAGCCTTCTGGTAGCTGTGACCACAGGTGTGCACTACTATGCCCAGCCAGTTTATTTTATATTTTATTTTCATTTCATTTGTAAAGACTGGGTCTTGCTATGTTGCCCAGGCAGGTCACAAACTCCTATCCTCAAGCAGTCCTCTAACCTAGGCCTCCCAAAGTACTGAGATTACAGGCATGAGCCATTGCACCTGGCTCAAAAATATTTCTGTCTTAATGGCTTTAACAAAGAAGTGCTATTTTGGGGATATATACAATGGTGTGCTGTTTGGGAGTGACAAAAAAATAATTATAAGAAGAATGGAACGAATATGGCAGTATGTTTTCAAAAGCAAGTTAGCCCAAGTTTTTAAACAAGCATAATTTTAGAGTTTTTGTAACTAACTTAGGGTTTAAATGTAGCAAAAATTTTAAACATTATCATGAATACACAGAAAATTTTAATCAATTTGGTTTCCACAATGAATTTACATGCTTAAATTCCTCATTTCAATTTGCTGCTCGATATGAGAAAGTTTGAGATTTTGAAGAAGCAAGTGGTTCTTACAAATGTAGCAAACTTAAATTTTGAGGACAATTTAATTTAACTTCCATTTTTATGACCAGATTTTGAGTCAGCTCTTAAGCATTCAAAAAATAAAATCTGATAATATCTGGCAATTCCAATTTTCAGTTTTATTGATCTTCACCATGAAATAATATAGAAGGTAAGGGGCAAAATTTTGGAAAAGCAGATCACTTTGTTGTCCTATTTAGCAGGTTCCCAAATTATGCCATCTTGGAATCATTACAAGTAATTATACGAAGACAATATCTTGTGTTTTGTATTTCATTGTTACACATCCAATTGTTCTCTAGAGATATCAGAGAAAACCCACTCAAGAAGGGAAGGTTAGATAAACAGCCCTCTCTCTCTCTGTCTTTGCCTTCATTTGGTTCCTTATATTCATTTCCCAGTGCATTTCAAAGTTACTTTTATTGTTCCCTTCATTTTCTCTTTCATTCCAGAAGTTTAAGTGATTGCATAATTCTTTTGACAGCTGAAGGTAGTATCCGACTTTGAATGAAAGGTTTACAGCTACGGCTTTTCAATTAGAAAATCTCAGATAATGTGATCTATGAGTTTTAATATCTTAGGATCGCGACCAGTAAGGAATAATCACTTTGAAAAACCTTGATGCTACCTAGAGTTTGTGTTTTGTGAGGTTGCTTGGTAAATTATTTTATTTGATAATTGAATATTGCTTCAAGAGAGGTGAGCTCAGACATTTGGCAATGAATATTGAATGTGACATTTGGCAATGAATATTGAATGTGTATTCCAAGAGACATGACCTTAAAATATCATCAAGCTAAGTAGTAGTGAAATTGAACTCTTCTGTATAATGGAAGTCAGTGTTTATTACGTCTTTGTGATATATAAATATTTTTACATTGTGGTAGATAATAATTTGTATGGGAACATTTAATTGAATTTAATTTATCCTATGGCAGAATTATGTTACATAGGTCATTTTAGTTTTTGATTTAAGCATCTTAAAATTATAAATGCAAATATTCAACACATAAAACCCACATGAATACACACTCCCAAACATTTGAAATCCTAACAGTCATTTCCAACAGCTTTTTCCTACAAAAGAAGTCAGCTATTCTTAGAGAAGACATGCATTCCCATAGCTTGAGAGGTGCACACTATAAGGTAAACAGAGAAAGGATTAAAGCAGTTTAAGAATACCAGCGGATTTACTTTAAAGACAATAGACTTTTGAATTACTTGTCTTCAAAATTTGGTTTCTTGAGAAAATTATCTGTGTAGATTAATCATGCATTTCAGATACTTTCCAGACATCTGAATGTTGTTTTCTTAAAAGTAGCCAGCAAGCCATTTTATGCAGTCTGCATGGGAGATAGTAAGAGATGTGTATGCTGTATATCTACTAGTAGAGATTTGTTTTTGAGTGCTTCCTTAAAAAAATATTTTTTCTGAAGAAAGGGATTTCTTTTTTATAATTTAGGTTAGATGATTTTAAATGTTTTTAGGTTTTAACCTCTCTGATCATCAGGGTCGTTGCCTTGGAAAAAATGCAAGTTATAGCATATTACATTTTTATAAGGAAGGAAGTTGATAATTAAGACCTTTTTCTTTTACTAAATTGAATTACATCACTCAATATTTGGATGGCATTAATTCACAATAGTAATAAATAAATCTTACTATTCAACCTAATAAAGTATGATTTCCTTCACATTTAACTTAATTTGTTCTTTAAAACATCTCCTAATGAAGGTTTTCTCATCTTCTGAAGCTGAATTTATTTAGGAAAAAATATTTTAAACACCATCCCAAGTGATATAACTATTTTTATTGAGCTTTGATGTTCTATTTGAACATATTTGAAGACTGTACAAGCACACAATTTAGAATTAAGATTTTATTTGGAGATTTTGGTTGTATTTGAAATCTGTTGTGGAATTAAACATGAAGAATACATCAATTTACTAGATGTCATTGTCTATGACACATTTTAGTCTTATCTTTCTGTCTGTATGTAAAGAGGAATAGAAATAATTGGTATAAACAGGAAAAAAGAAGTAAAGTGGTAGGATCAGATGTGAGAAATATATAAGCTAAGATACTCTTTGTTTGTTTGTTTGTTTTTTGTTTTTCTGAGACAGAGTCTTGCTCTGTTTCCCAGGTGGAGTGCAGTGATACAATCTTGGCTCACTGTGGCCTCCACCTCCCGGGCTCAATGGTTCTCCTGCCTCAGCCTCCCGTGTATCTGGGATTACAGGTACGCATCACCACACCCGGCTAATTTTTGGATTTTTAGTAGAGACTAGGTTTGACCATGTTGGCTAAGCTAGTCTCAAACTCCTGACTTCAAGTGATCCACCCACTTCAGCCTCCCAAAGTGCTGGGATTTCAAGTGTGAGCCACCAGGGCCAGCCTAAGCTAAGATATTCTAGAAGCTAATAATAGTAAAATATAATGTAAATTGTTTAAAGTTAATCTATATATGAATTTTTTTCTAGGACTTTCCTGCCAGAAACGTAGGAATAGAATGGCAGAAGGAACGAGGTTCCTTCACAAGGAGGCACACATTCTATTTCACATTATCCTGTGATCAGTCTCATAACCATCTCCTGGTGTGAAGTGCTAAAACTGTGCTTTAAGAATAACTTAAGTCCTTTATGTACAAACTAAAGTATGAGAGCCTGAACCTTGGAAACCAAGAGATTCCAAAAAGCCTTATGTGTGAGACTGGGTGTCACAGATCTTGGCAGAAATTACTGCTTATTCTTAATTCTTATTGTTCCTTTCTAACACTTCAACTTATAATGCCAATATCTACCTCAGCCTAAAGACAAGCTCTAGAATCACTTGTGTTACTTATTACATTTCTTTTAAAAAACTCATGAATTACACATGAATTTCAAAGTTGCCAACTGAGATTCCAAGTACTTGAAAAAAAATCCTGGCACCTTTCCATTATAAAGGCTGTACGCAGTCTTCATAGTGTTTGTCTTTAAGGGACGTGCCTCATCCATCAGCAACTTTTCTTCCTTAAATCATCATATCTTGCCTAAAAATGTTTTCTCAAAAGTTAGGAAGCACTAAGATTTGCAGATTGTTATATCACATCTTAATCTACGTATCAACTTTCTCATTATCAAAGCATGAACTGTTCTGGGTTTTCATAGTTAATTATGTTTGTGATAATAACTGGGATGCAATTGTTTTTCTTCTGATGATTTTGTACTTGCTTTTCTTATAGTAACTTCTGATGCTTGTTTGTAAGATCTTCCTCTCTTCTCTCCATCTGGTTATCTTCTTACCTTCTGTCCTTTAACTCAGATGTCACCCACACTGTGTGTCTTTCTGGATTGCTTCTTATTTAACTGTTGCTTCTCATAGTTTACATACCTCCTCCTATACCACACTATCGATATTTCTCAAACTGCACTATATGCTGGGATGTGTCTTTATTTATTTATAAGCTCCTTGATAATTCGGACTATATATTAGTATATTCAAAAAATACTTATGAAGTGTTTACTTTGGTTCAGGAATTATTGAGTGAAGGAAATTGACCAAAACTCTGCCATCATGAAGCTCGCATTCTAACTTAGGGAGACAGATAACAGACAATGAGCCACATAAATATGCAAAGTATCGTAAGTTAGATGGTGAAAAGTAATCCTGGATGGGGATCAGATAATTTTCAAAGGGTAACTTTTAACTGGGTAGTCAAGAAGGGCCGCACAGAGAAGATGGTAATTGGAAGAACAAGGTGGTGAGAACTGCTGAGTCTGGAGCAAACACACAATTTGGAGTAGTAGAAGATTCCAGAAGTAACAGAATAGAGGTGAAGAAGTGGGAATTGTGTGGAGTCTTACTTCCTGTTGTAATGACCTTGGCTGTGCTTTGAAGTGAGGTGGAAAGTTGCTAGGGACCTTAGTTTTCTTTTCAATAATTCATTATGAATTTTGAACGATCACTATTAAAGACTCAATAATTTTGCTTTATTATTCTTGCAATTGACTACAAAACAGTGGATTGAAGAAATGTTAAATTCTAATTTAAACTGATTGAAATAGGTTTTTATCTTTTTATATTTCTCATCACTGAATATCTCATTTTTAATTAATTTGAAAGCATTCCAGGATAGTGAGCCAATGCAATTTAGCATAATGCATAACTTATTATTCATCAGATTTATATATTTAACTGAAGATGCTAATTAGGAAAGTAACTTGTTCTGTTGGGTGATTTTGATAAAGCTACTTTCAAATTATTATCACATCTATTGATGTCATATTAAGTTGTGTTTCTGGAAGCCAAATTTAGGCAGTGGTAATGAGTTAATATCTCTAAGTGGATACCTTTTATCTGTACAGTCAAGGATACTTGAAAGTGGAAAAACATACTGGCTTCAAGTCTTGGGAACTAGGACTTACCGGAAATGTGTTTGTTTGTTTTGTTTCCTGGTGGAATTGTCTTCTCGGAAAGATGGTGTTTCCTTTTCAATCGGAAAAAATTGAACCTATGCTGCTTTACTTTAATGCTTTGCTTTTGTCAAAATAGTGTTTTCTTAGGAAAATTAACCTATCATAATATAATGAAAAGAGAAATGCTGAAGACACAAAATGATGTCCATGTTAATATTGAGTAGGAAGCATCAAGGGGCATGAGAAGAGGGAAGCAAAGAGAGGGAGAAGAGAAATTTATAGTGTAACAAAAATTAGTAAAAAGGATTAGCATATACATGTAGTCAATAAGTCAATAAATGGCTGTTTATAGAAAGCCTACCAGGCAGTAGGGGATATAGCAGTGAAGAAGGCAAAGACACAATTGGCTATACTGTAGTGAGGAGGGAAAGAGGACGAAGACATACAAATACCTAAACAAAGCAATGGTGTGAAGGGCTATAAGGTACAGTACTACGAAGAAGATTACATGTGATAACATGGCTGAGTAAAACTGGCAAGGAGGAAGGCACTGATCTGGCTGTAGGTATTTCAGAGCATTTTTCTCTCTGAGGAGGTAATATTTCATTTGAGAGTTGAGTGAAGACAAATAGGAAGGTACTTTGAAGATCTGGGGTGCTCTGAGCAGAAAGAAGGGCAGATATAAAGATTCTGTAATTTAAAAAGAAAGCTTGATAGTTTCTTACAAAGAAAAGAAGGCCGGTTTGGCTGGAATGTCCATGAAGGAAGAGCATGGAGAGAGATTACATGAGTGTTCTCAGGGACCAAATCTAGATCTTATATCAAAGTGTGAATATAAATTAACTACATTGAAAAGTGTATGATGGATGTGTGATACGATGAGGTTAGCTCTTAGGAGGGTGTACTATTGTGGAAGGGTACAATAGTGAAGGAAGGGGGTTCATTTAGCTGACTATTGCACCTGTCCAGTTGAAGGATGATGGTAGTTGGGATTATGAGTATAGCAATAAAGTTGGAGAAAATCAGCTGAGATTGGAAGTTGATTTGAAGATGATTGAATTTACTGAGCAAGAATTATATAAAGGTATTTGGATTTAGGGGCATGGGGGATTATGGTCACTTTTAGTGATATGGCAAAGTCTTGATGACATGAGGCAGTTTGCAAGTGACAGAGGTGCGGGTAGGTGCGTATTTGTGATTGATTTTACATTTTTTAATCTTAAATTAAGACGCTAGTTAGAATCCAAGTGGAGACATCAAGTAGGCACTGACAAGTTGACTTGGCTAGAGATGTGAGATCATCGTAGCCTATAGATCATGCCTGAAGTCATGCATCTAGGTGAGGGGTTGGAAAACTATTATAGCCCATGAGCCAGATCTGGTCTGCCGCCTGTTTTTGTATGGCTCATGAGTTATAAGTACGTGTGGCATTTATAAGTCTAAAATGTAAAATACAGGGAAATTTTTCAGCAGGGAAAGTTCCATAAATTTGCCTCTTGGCAACACAAAGCCTGCAATATTTACTATCTGGCTCTTTGTCAAAAATGTTGCTGACTCCTGATCTGGATGAAACCCTGTGAGGAGAGAGTGTTGATAGAAGAGAGAGAAGCATCATAGTGGAAATTAAAATTATGTCAACTCAAGTGTGTAGGGTAGAGAATTTAAGCCTGAGTATAACAGTAAGAGATTAAAATAACAGTAAATTCATTATCAGCGTGATCAATGAAACCTTTGGCGGCAAAGAGGAACTATCTTCATCAGACCTTTCACTCACTCATAGAAAGATCTTAGGCAGGAAATATAACTTGTTTGAAGATCTGAGATAAGGCTAATGTAGTTTGGACAAAGAAAGCCAATGGGAGGATGTCATTACGTCTGGCCAAGGATTTAGGGAAGAGCCAAATACTTCAGGCTTTTTAAAGTGATCTTTAGATAAAGAGGAGGTCATCAAGGCATTCCGAAGTTGGAAGATCAAATCACATCTGATGGGAAAAAATCTGGCTGTATGTGCATCTAGGATGTAAGGAAGCCAACATGGATGTGAAGTTAAAATTGTCCATTGCAAATAATAAAATGAAGGCCCCAGGTAGCCTTGGCAAGGGCAGATTTGGTACAAAATCCTTATTGGAATGGGCTTAAGCAGTAACGGGAATACGGATCTAGCTGTTGTTTTTAGTGGAATTTTATCAGTCTTTTTGTTGTGTATGATATATAGATGGTCAAAATAAGCAACTTCTACATTTTCGGTTTTTGTTTTATTTTAATTGAGATTTGAATTAAAAATAAGAAACTTTTATTTTCAAGATTGGAGACTGTGTTTAAAAAGTATAGAGTAGGGCTAGAAAAAAACATAAAACTTTCCTGATGAGGAGAGTGCTAATCATGACTCTAATAATAATAAAATACTTTTCTGATAATTTTTTGTGTGTTTCATTATTTATATATGTATGGGAAGTTGTACCCTAGCCACATGCCAATTCACCTGGTGAACTTGCTCTTCAATGTGGCACAAATATTTCCTTCTATCTTTAGCCTTCCGGGGTTTCTCACATGGACTATTGGCTCTTCCTACTTGAACCTGCTGGTAGTACCCTGTAGGAGACATGCTACTTCATGACAACAGGCACCACGCTGTAGGGGAATTACCACACCTGTCAATCACTATCTCTAGAATGTGGTCTTCCATGAGCCCTGAGATTTCATACTGTTTCTCTGAGCTGTAACAATATTTATATTGAAAAAATAAACATGTTCTTCTATCTTTAATATTTTATATCTTATAATTTGAATATCCCATTTTCATTATACTACTTAGCTGCTAAGTTATCTTATAAAAACAAGTTTTAATTATCTGCAAACACCTTCAAATCTAATCCTTACCGGTGAAGACTGATGTCTGGTTAACATCTGCTAGGACATTTATTTCCATAAAGTATTTATAGCGCCTTTTTGTTATTGATTGGTATGATAAATGTGTAACTCTTACACAAAGATAAAATTTTTAGATTTTTGTATTTAAAATACTGGTTATCAAAAGAAAAACCCAGATGTTATTTGTTTATGTTTCTGCTTGAGGTACTGAATCTATTTCAAGTCATATTTCTCACTATTGATATACTTAATTTTGCTGAAATAATAACACACTATCTTTAGCTAATTTTTTTCTCAGTATGTCTCCTCGTCGCTCACCATTTTCGCCTCATCTCATTTCTCATCTTTATATCTTTTTCTTTGGTCTTCTTTTACTTTGGGGATTCTTTCAATTTAGAAGTGTTCTTGTTTTCTGATAATTACTATTCTTCTTGGATGTACACAAATATCCTTTTCCGTTTCATTTGTGAATTTATCTCAAAGGCATTTTGTGTGTGCCTTTTACTCATAGCTTCTCAGAAGTCCCTTTCGAGGTTACCGATTTAACATGTCATGTACTATAAGGTTTGCATGGCATGGTGGAAGCTGACTTTTGCCTTTACATGGATTGAAATGTTCACTCAACATGGATTGGTAGAATTTTTTTTTTTCCTTAAACATTACATTGCCTTGTAAACAAACAAAAGCAAACCCAAGACTCAAAACTGACATTACTGTTGGTGCCCCTGGAAATAGCTACCTTCTCACTAAAGTAGATTTTGTCATCCAACTTTATGTGTTGTTGAACACACATGGTGCTGTATGAGCACTCACTCACTAGTCTAGAAAACATGGCTGTGACCAGTTTCCAGAAAAATCAATTCAGATTGCTCTTCACATGCCACAGATGACCCTTCTGAAAGCTATTTGAATTCATTATAAATTATAATTATATTAGTATGACTTTAATTCATTTGTAATCTGAACTTTATGTGCAATGCATTTTTTCTCGTGTTTAATCATTTTTGAATGCTAAATCATTTGCAAACAAATGGCTTGTCCTTGAGAAAGAATTTAAGGCTGAAAGTACGTTAAGTACCATCTGGGTATCTGTGTCAATGTTTTTGTCACTACGTGTGTCTGTGTGTGTGTGTGTGTGCATATCACCTACTTTATCACATTTATTTGATAAAATTGATATGCAATCTCTAAATCATTGTGTCTCCAACTTGTGTTATCCCACAAATACAAATTTTTGTCCTAAAATTGGTGGTACCCTTTGTAAAACTAGAAGCTCTCATTTGTGCAAAGGAAGGAAAAATAAAACAAACAAACTCAATAAAAAAATTAAAGGTCAGATTTCTTTTATAGCTGCTGAGTTCCTTTCTTTCCTTGCCATCATCCTCACATTCCCAAATCTCTACAAAGTTAAGAAATTAAAACACACATCATGAGATCGTATGTTCACCTTGTTCAGGAACTGAAGGATTACATATACAAGACTATACCTTAATAAGTAGAGGGAGAAATAGGAAGATATAAATAGAATATGAAAATTTATTATACTGCAGTTCTATTCTAAAGTGTTTCCTAGGCAGGCTAAGAGTATGTTGCCAGGAAATTTTAAGAGACCCACTCCATTATATAGAAGAGGATGTGTGTAGATCTCTTAATTCTGAAATGTTTAGAACTGAGTACAACAGGTCTTCGAATAACGACGTTTCATTCAATGTCATTTCATTATAATGTTAATGAGAAAAAACAAATTGATTCCAATTGGGATTCACTGTCTGTGTAGAGCTTATGTATTCTCCCCATGTCTGCATGGATATTCTCTGGATGCTCCAGTTTCCTCTCACTTCCCAAGGCTGTGCATGTGAGGTTGATTGACGTGTCTATGTGGTCCCAGTCTGAGTAACTGTGGGTATGTTTGAGTGCACATGCAATGCGACGGCGTCCTGTCCAGGGCTGGTTCCCACATTGCGTCCTGAGCTGACAGGATAGGCTGCGGTCAACTGCAAACCTAAACTGAATTAAGTAGGTAAATAATGATTTTACTAGCTTTTATTGATCTTAAATGTATGAATAGCTGAAATTTATTTCAGCATTTAATATTAGAAGCGTTTTGATCTTTATTTACAAGTTTGTTGACGTTTTAGTTACCGAAAGCCATAGAAGCTGAGCTCTTTTGATGTCAACCTATGGTAAAATCGGTTTCGCTTACTGTATTTTTGTACCAATTACCATCCCCAATTTATCCCCCCGTATGCGTGTATCAAAACATCACGTGACCATAAATCTATATACCTATCACCAGTTTTCAAGCACCTGTCGATGATGTTAAGTGAAGACTTATTGTAGTCCTTTTTTGGCATAACAAAGATGTGTGTGTTTTGTTCAAGATTGGAAAACTTCTTTCTGTAAAGAACTAGACAGTAAATATTATAGGCTTTGCTGGCCATATGTAGTCTCTGTCTCTCCTTCATCTACTCATTCTTCTTCTCCCCTTCCTTCTCCTTCTTTAAACACTTCAAAAATGTCAAAACAATTTTTAGCTCTCAGCCATATGAAGCAAGCCATTGATTAAATTTGGCTTGTAGGCCCATAATGTGTGAATTCCTTTACATCATCAGAATGCCGCATATATATGAAATGTTATCTATGAGAAATTAATGGTGCTCCCAGCAGAGAGAAATTAGCCTAAGTTAAGTTTGGGCTTTGGAATTCAGGAGAATGCCATGCACAAAAATGCTCTCCTTTTAAAACTAGTTACTAACAGTCCATTTCTGATATCAGAAATACATGAAAACTACCAATTGAACGGACATTATTCACTACTTTAGTGCTGCTACTCATGTGTGGTGGATAAAGAATCCAGAAAGTTTTCCTTTCCGTTTGAACATTCATGCAATAAAAATTTCCAAATCTTTTTTTGAACAAATATTTATCTGATAGCTCTCTTGTGTACTTTATAAGTACCTTTTGCTGCTTATTCTCAGTAACTGTATCGAAACAATCTGTTTTCCTTTATCAATCAAAATAAAATAAGAAATTTAGCTTAATACTAATATTAAACTGAAGTGCAAGATATATGAAAATAGAGAAAAGAAGCAGGATAAACTGACCTTTTGATAACTGCAGAGGACAGCAGATCAAAGACTGGACTTTAACGTCTTACATTTTCAGAATCTATCACAGTACGTCCACTGGGTCCAGAAATAGTTTTTAATCCTAGATTGAAATGACTCACAATGCTGTCATGACATTGAGTTTGATGGAAAAAGTGAAGTTAATGTTTTTCTCAATATTTTTTTAAAATCAATGATTGATTTAACTATAAAATGGACTGATTCTGAAGAACTCATTCTGACACTGGAGGTGAAAATGCTTTTACTCTAATCATTAAAATCAATTTCTCTAGATATCTGACTTTATTCTGCTTTATAACATAAAGAATGAAACTATATTTATTAATGAAGTGTAATCTAGCAAAGTGGCATAATCATAATTATCAGTCACTTACTAAAATTGTGTGTTTTTTTCCATTGCATGAAAACCCTGCCTTGTTTTAATTTGTATCGACTTTTTAAAAGCAATTTTAGGTTTGTAGAAAGAAGTGAATAAGCATTCACACGTCATCCTCAGCCTCTACCCCAATTTCCCCGATTTTTAACATCTTGCAATAGTGTGGTACATTTGTTATAGTTGATGAGTCAATATTGGTACATTATTATTGACTAAAGTATGTAGTTTATATTAGAGTTTACTCCTTGTCTTATGAATTCTATAGGTTTTGTCAAATGTGTAATGACAAATAATCCTCACTACAGTGTCACACAGAAAAAGGGATTCACTCTCCTAAAATTCTTCCTTGCTCCATCCGTTCATCGTTTCCTCTACTAATTTATGTAGAAGATAAATTAGTAGATTGAGATGATGGTTATAGGAATTTAAAGCACAGATAGAAAACTAGATTGTCCTACCTATCCAGACTGTGCTTCTCACTCTCACTGTGCCCTTTCTTAACCTTTGGAAATGCTTTTATTCATATATAAAATAGGCTATAACTTCATAGAGTTGTATTACAAAAAGTTAATGCACAGAAAAAGACTTGTGCTACGTATATGGTTTCTTCTCAGTTAAATGGAAGCCATTGCGTGTGTTTGTCAATAGAATTCGTCATACTTTATCTCACATATCTTTACGTCATTGTTGGCACATGACATGTTTAGACTGCACAAATCTCCTCCAAATCCCTAATAGCCACTGATCTCTTTACTGTCTCCATAGTTTTGCTTTCTCCAGAAGGTCATGTAGTTGAATCATACAGTATGTAGACTTTTCAGACTGGCTTCTTTCACTTGGCAATATGCATTTAAAGGTTCCTGTGTGTCTTCTGTAGCTTGACAGAATAATATTCCATTGTCTGGATATACCACAGTTTATTTTTCCATTCACTTCCTGAAGGACATTTCGATTTTAGTGATCATGAATAAGGCTCCTGTAACATTCATGGGAAGAAGGTTTTTGTGTGCATGTAAGTTTTCAAATCCTTTAAGTAAATACCAGGGAATGTAATTGCTGGGTTGTGTGGTAGGAGTATGTTTAGTTTTATAAGAAACTGCCAAACTGACTCCCAAAGTAGCTGTACTATTCTGCATTCTCACTAGCAATGAATAAAAGTTCCTGTTTCTCCTCACATTTGCCAGCTTTTGGTATTATCAGACTTTTGGATATTGGTCATTTTAATAGTCATGTAATAATATCTCACGGTTGCTGTGACTTGCAGTTCCCTAATGATACATGACTAGTAACTTCAATATTCCTATTTGACAGCTGTATTTAGACCTTTGGCCTATTTTTTAAATGAGTTGTTTTCTTTCTTATTTTCGAGTTCTTTGTATACTTTAAATACCACTAATTTATCTGTTATGTTTTGAAAATGTTTTGAATAGGTTTTGAAAAGATTTTCTCCCAACCTGTGGCTTTTCTTTTCATTCTAAGCACAGTTTGAATAACAAAAGTCTTTAATTTTAATGATGCTCAATTTCTCAATTTTTTCTTTTTCTAACCCAATAAATCAGAAAGCTTTTTATCATTTCACATGACTTAATATTCAGGCAAGTCTATATAGGCCCCTTTCAAACAGTCATAAAGTTTAGAAGCTCTCACCTCACAAACAATAGCAACAAGAACATAGAAACAAAAATGACAGCTTTTGATGTTGTCTCAGTAATTTCTCAATTCAAGAACAGATTGCTGAGCTTTATAAGCAATACGTATAGATATCAATTTCACAATAAAATACCTTATGATATTTATCAAATCACCTTAGTTTTGGTCACTTATTACTATTAGTCTAAAATATAATTTGTCAGACATGAGAAATCTTTTTTAGTATTTTTTAGAGAACCAAGTATTTGTTTTAGCCTTTTCAGTTCTTCTCTTGCTGTTTCTCCAGTATAGTCATTCCAATTGTCTCTATAGATGTATTAATACCAGGTACATAATAAACACAATTATCTCCCACGTGTACCCCAACCCCCTTCCCTGTTCATGCAGTGAACATAAAGGAAGCAGGTCAAAAGGAAGCAGGTCATGTACCCTGTGATGTGCTGGGTTGTAAGGAAAGGTACACAATTAATGTACCATGTCTGAGTTTTCTTCTTCTCTGTATTTGTTCCATTTAATGCATGTATGTTTTTTATTCCTTAGGCCTCTCCAGTCCTAACACACTCAGGGATACTTGATACAGCTATAAGGCTGTGTCTTTATCAGGTACCTTTGGGTTACCTCCGACCAGGGGTGGGAAATAGAGGAAGTGAATGTCTGTATCCTCATTATGTATCACACAGAGCAGAAACATAAAGAAGCCTGTGCCATGAATGGGTCTCTTCTTTCTCCAAAAACCACCTGCCCCTTCAACTCTCACTGCTTAAAGGAAAATCTTGTATTAGTCTCCCCATTTTCTCCTCAAACTTGCTTTAGCAAAGCAGTTCCTAAACCTCTGTTAATGTATGTCCCCACCCCTAACTCAACACACAGTCTTATGTCACATCACAGAAAAGAAGTTCAAAACAAAACAAAACAAAGCCACAGTCTTACAAGAAAAATAGGTAAGTTTTACAAAAGTTGTGTACTGTATCTCTGCTTTGAATTTTGTCATTGGCCAAGGATGGTAAAACTCCTGGAAAACTATAAAACAGGAACTTACTTAATATGTTTTACTCAAGATTTTTCAAACATTTTTGGAAGGAGACGTATTAACATCTTGCAGAGGTAATGTTACATGCAAAACTTAGCATAAGACCAATCAGGTATTCTATGCAATAATGCAGATATATGAAAAAATAATATAATGAAATAAATGACTTTTCAAAAGGCATTGATCCTAGATCCACATTCTTTTTTTGGTTCATGTGAGGCAATTAGAATGTGAAAAAAAAGAAGCACAGAACAACTGTCTTATGAGAGGGACGAATGCTCCTGGGTGGAAAGTTATTAGAAGATAAATTAGTAGATTGACCTTTTTGCCGTCTATGTAGGTTTTTTTTTTTTGTGCTAGTACCAATAGAAACAAATTCATTTTATTGTTTGTGTCACTGGAAATGTATAACTTAGTGGTAGCTGTATAGCAAACATTCAATATGTAATAATAAGAGATTAGATGTAGGTTTAATATCATTATTTAATTTATTTGCTTGAATACCAGTGAGGAATTTCCACTTAAGCTCTCGTTTTCCAGATGAGTGTTTAATTGAATTCCAGAATTCATTTTGAAATAGAACTTTGTGTAGAATATGAATTTCTTTGCAAGAAAAATCATTTGTACACTTCGGTTTGAGAACAGTTTAATGTCAATATAACTTCTTTCCAGGCTTTCATTTCCTACTTTTTGATATGGGAATAATCTCATGGCGTGATTGTGAAAGTCTTAAAAGATAATGTTTGGGGGGAGGGGAAGGGATAGCATTAGGAGATATACCTAATGTTAAATGATGAGTTAATGGGTGCAGCACACCAACATGGCACATATATACATATGTAACAAACCTCCACGTTGTGCACGTGTACCCTAAAACTTAAAGTATAATAAAAAAAAAGATAATGTTTGCAAAGATACTCTGTGCACTCAAAGCGTGCTCTATGAACTTCATTGCCGTTCACATTTTGGGTTTATGAGGCTTCCATTTGCTGGCAATTGAAATGTGACTCTGAGTTAGATGCCGTGGTGTGGGAGATGATGTTTATTGGAGTTTAAAGCACAGATAGACAACTAGATTGTCCTGCCCACCCAGACTGTGCTTCTCACTCTCACCGTGCCCTTTCTTAACCTTTGGAAACACTTTTATTTACATATAAAATAGGCTATGACTTCATATAGTTGCATTGTGAAAAGTTAATGCACAGAAAAAGACTTGTGCTAGGTATACGGTTTCTTCTCAATTAAATGGAAGCTATTGCCTGTATTTGTCAATAGAATTCATCATACTTTATCTCACATATTCAGTGCTTTACATCATTTTTGGCACGTGGTATGTTTAGACTGTGCAAGGGTTAATTACGCCAAATTTATCTATCTACAGTAAATATAGCCCAAGGTACCTTGTTTAGCTGAGCCAAAGTTTGCATTTATTAAAAATGTAAATTTTATCTTGAAATGATGCCTGATCTCACAGAACTATGGGTTCCAATCTCTAAATCACCGTGATCAGTAGTAAAACTATGTACTCTGTGTCTGTCCTACTAGCTACATTGCCGGGATCTGGAGCATGACTTTTGTGTCTTTCTGTAATGCCTTACCTCTCATCGAAATTCACAAAATTCACAAGACCTGCTCTCTGGATTGTGAGACTTTTGCATTACAAAGAAAAAGGTGATGTCCTAATGGCATTCCAAAGCCATTTGAAATGAGTTGCTTTCGTTTACAGGGAGTCATTTTTATGTTGGTTATCATTACTTTACCATTACCTTTTAATTTGGAAATGTTAAAATCCATTGCCATGCTCCTTGGAATATAAAGATCATATAGGGTCATTGAGATGAGTCTGAAAGTATCAGTCACTGGAGACCTTCTAGTGGGATAATGCTGTTAATATTGCTGATATTCTATTCTTCACATTTCCTCCAGTAAAATGTAAAGTGACCAAAATATAAGCGTCACGCAGGCAAAGATCCTTTTATTTGTTCAACGAACACTGCCTTCACATAGTAGTCAGTTAATATTCACTACTAGAATGCATGTTGAATGGCAGCTCTTTTATTTGCCATTAGCGTTGGCCTACTTTATAGCAGTTGGACAAAAAAGTTGGACAAAGTGTGTTGATCTTTTATGAAAAAATAGATATCTTTCTTTCTTTCATTGTTGCGTTTTCTGTGGGCAAGTTGATAGACACTGTAGTCCTGAGGGCATTTTAGGGCATACAGTTGAAATTACTAGATCCTTTAGAGTTTATTTAATTATAATATGAAGCTTTGAGTTTCTGTTTCATTATTAAATAATTTAATTTATGATATTGTTACTTAACTATGTGTGCAAGGCCTACAAATAAACCTAATAAATATCTTACAAACTACTTTAAAATAAATCTAACATTTTTTACTGAAATATTTTTAAACATGTTGAAGTTGGAATGCCAGGTAATTGTATACACACACACAGACACATAAACACACACTAGGTTTTCATTTGGTTTCTTTGTTCCTATTATTGAAATTCCTATGCTAATAACCATATCAATTTATGAAACACATTTTGAGAAAAAAGGCCTAAAATATAACTCATTTTTAAAATGATTTTCTCTTAATTTATAATGTAATACTTTAATAAAATATGGTAGGGCAATTTTTTATAAATATTTATGCTAAGTTTTCTACTTAAGTTACTGCATATAGTCTAATTTTTAATAGAAGGGTTTTTTTTTGCTTCAGTATCCACTTTAAAGTCAATGATATTTAGTGTTTTTTACTTTACAGTTCTAAGTTACTTACGCTTGGTATTGCCTCGGTTTTCTTGTAGGATTTTAATGGTTTTAGGTCTAACATATAAGTCTTTAATCCATCTTGAATTAATTTTTGAATAAGGTGTAAGGAAGGGATCCAGTTGCAGCTTTCTACATATGGCTAGCCAGTTTTCCCAGCACCATTTATTAAATAGGGAATCCTTTCCCCATTTCTTGTTTTTGCCAAGTTTGTCAAATATCAGATAGTTGTAGCTATGCGGCATCATTTCTGAGGGCTCTGTTCTGTTCCATTGATCTATGTCTCTGTTGTGGTACCAGTACCATGCTGTTTTGGTTACTGTAGCCTTGTAGTATAGTTTAAAGTCAGGTAGTGTGATGCCTCCAGCTTTGTTCTTTTGGCTTAGGATTGACTTGGTGATGCGGGCTCTTTTTTGGTTCCATATGAACGTTAAAGTAGTTTTTTCCAATTCTGTGAAGAAAGTCATTGGTAGCTTGATGGGGATGGCATAGGCGTGGGCAAGGACTTCATGTCTAAAACACCAAAAGCAATGGCAACAAAAGCCAAAATCGACAAATGGGATCTCATTAAACTAAAGAGCTTCTGCACAGCAAAAGAAACTATCATCAGAGTGAACAGGCAACCTACACAATGGGAGAAAATTTTTGCAACCTACTCATCTGACAAAGGGCTAATATCCAGAATCTACAATGAACTCAAACAAATTTACAAGAAAAAAACAAACAACCCCATCAAAAAGTGGGCAGAGGACATGAACAGACACTTCTCAGAAGAAGACATTTATGCAGCCAAAAAACACATGAAGAAATGCTCCTCATCACTGGCCATCAGAGAAATGCAAATCAAAACCACAGTGAGATACCATCTCACACCAGTTAGAATGGCCATCATTAAAAAATCAGGAAAAACAGGTGCTGGAGAGGATGTGGAGAAATAGGAACACTTTTACACTGTTGGTGGGACTGTAAACTAGTTCAACCATTGTGGAAGTCAGTGTGGCGATTCCTCAGGGATCTAGAACTAGAAATACCATTTGACCCAGCCATCCCATTACTGGGTATATACCCAAAGGACTATAAATCATGCTGCTATAAAGACACATGCACACGTATGTTTATTGCAGCACTATTCACAATAGCAAAGAGTTGGAACCAACCCAAATGTCCAACAACGATAGACTGGATTAAGAAAATGTGGCACATATACACCATGGAATACTATGCAGCCATAAAAAATGATGAGTTCGTGTCCTTTGTAGGGACATGGATGAAACTGGAAAACATCATTCTCAGTAAACTATCGCAAGGACAAAAAACCAAACACCGCATGTTCTCACTCATAGGTGGGAATTGAACAATGAGAACTCATGGACACAGGAAGGGGAACATCACGCTCCGGGGACTGTTGTGGGGTGGGGGTAGGGGGGAGGGACAGCATTAGGAGATACACCTAATGCTAAATGATGAGTTAATGGGTGCAGGAAATCAACATGGCACATGGATACATATGTAACAAACCTGCACATTGTGCACATGTACTCTAAAACCCTAAAGTATAATAAAAAAAAAAAAAGTTACTTACGCTTAAAAAGTCATCTGACTTTTAAGTTAATGTCCAACTTGATTGCTATCTCTCTGTATCTCATCGATGTGTTCTTGAAAGTAGTTAGATTTTGAAAGACATTACTAAGAGGGCTTTCTTCATCTTTGGAGCGTAACTTGGGGTAAATGGTTGTCTTTCGTCTTTGTCCTCCCCTCTACCCACAACTCCCCATCCCAGATCATTAGCTGAACTTGTGTGCTCAGGTTAATGTTCTGTTTCACCTTTCTTGTCAAATTGCTAGATACAACTCTTTTCAGTTATATACTGTACAAACAGAATCTCATCTTTTTAATCTCTCTCTTTTAAACAAATGTGTTCACCCTCAGATTTGTTGTTATTTAGAACACGACTTCCTATTAGGAATATAATAATTTTCTTTCGTGTGGAATCTTCAATACAAAAAAAACAGAAAAACACGTATCAATGGTTTGCATGTGTCATGCTGATGGTTGGGGGACAGCTGATATTAGAAAAAGTGACACTGTATTTCTGAACACAAACCTTGTTTCATCTTAGAATTTGGTGTTGAACCAATTTTGTACCTCATTGCTATAAACATTAATGAGTTGTTAATATGTGATTAACTGCCTTGGCCAAACTCAAAACCTTACTCACACATAAAATACACACAGAGAACTTATTTTTATTTGTTCAGTCACTCCTTTAGTCCTTCATTTATTTCACAAACATTCATTGACACTTACGTGGCAGCACTCTTAGAAGAATAGAATATACCCTGTTAAATCAGACATGATACTTGCTTTTGTGGAGCTTATGCTTTAATGGAGAAACAGAAAGTCAAGCAAAAACTCAAACTATATAACTTTAAATTGGATATGTGCTAATGAAGGAAAATGTGGCAGTGTAAGAAAAAATAATAGGGAGTTAAAGGATAAATAGGAGTTTGGTGGATGAAATTTATGAAGGGCTGAAGATTTCAAACAAAAGAAACTGATGCAGGAGGGTGCAGCTTTGGAGTCAAGAATGAAGTTCTAGGAGATAGCAAGGAAATGGTGGGAGAGGAGTTCAAAGTAGGTAGGATTTTATATATTATCAATGGGAAAATATTGAACAACCCTAAGCACAAACGCAATGATATATGTTCATCTTCATTACAAATTCTTCTATCTTTAGTAGACCTGTTTTCAGGCAAAACTTCATGAGAGAATAGTAACAAAGAGAAAAAAAGTGGTGTTCTCAGATTATCTCTAACTCACCTGATGACTTGAAGTTAAATGACCTCAACATTTTGTGAGGCTTTTCCTTCTTATAAAGTAAGGAGTTTAGATGAGGTGAGGTGTCCAATTTCATTTAGCTTCAATTTCCTGTAATTTGACAGCTGTCAAGTCATGCTTTGATTTGTTCTGTTTGTGAGCCAGGGTAACTTTAAGGCAGTATATTAACTAGGAGAACTATTTCTTTACTTTTAAACTTCAAAATTATGATGACGTAAGTATTTTAAAGAGCATTTAGAAAGTAGACAAATGAAAAATTTTTAACATTTTGGAATGCTTCTTTTATTTCTTTTTGAAACCTAGGTTTTTGGTGGTAGTGGTGATATTTATTTTTGCCAAACTAACTATTCCATGTAATTTTGTAGCATTTTGGGTTGATGACCACCGTAAGTCTAGTATTCCCATATGTGTTAAAATTTATCTTTACAATTAATATATTTTCACTGAATAATTTAATTAAAAATTAAACTACGATTTCTAATACATGTTCAGTGAGATATTATTAGGCATTACCTGAAAGGGATTTCTGGAGAAAGAAAGAATTTCTGGTTAAAAGCAGTTGAGCAGGTTTTCCTAGAGCGATTCTCTCTGTCTCTAGGATGGAGCTACAGCATAAAATATCCTCCTAATTTACTTCACAAATTAGCCCTTAGATTTCATGAATTACTTATAATTTTTTTTGTAGACCACACTTTCTTTGCTCTTCAGTATTACACTTGCTTATGTGAGTTTCTAAAACTAAGTTTAATTTTGGAAATTCTTAATTTTATGTTTATATTTTGAATTTTGTTTAAAATTAAGTTTAGTAAAAAGCTAGGTTTTTCTTTCTACCTACAAATTCAGTGTCCCGTCAATAGAAAAAAAAATTCTCAATAATATTTTGAAGTTACTTTAGTCTTTGTCATTAAAGAATAAAAATTTACCAGGCAGAAATGCCCCAGAAGCTACCTATGGAGGAAATATAAATATTATTATTACCTACTAATATGAATATACAAAATAGTCAATTATGTGTATAGAAGTTAAATGTATATAAAAGTTAAATATTTATAAATGATACAGGACTCACGTATTTGTATGCTCTGACTGCTGTGCAATCACAGTCTGATAAATTGATAAACAGAGTTTGCAGTAAAGAAGGAGTTTAATGATTGCAGGACAGCTGAGTGAGGAGATGAGAGCACCCTCAAATCTGTCTTTCCAGAGAGTAGTTGGTTGGGGTGAAGGGATTGTAGAGGACCACGGGCTACTGACGGGTTTGGGCTAGGGGGATTAAATCACCAGGATGTGGAAACTTCGCCCTTTAGTGAGTCAGCTTCTCCTGGATCCCTTCGGAGGAGCTGATGTCAGTAGTTTCACTGGTATGTAGGATCTGAAGGAATACCTCAGAGAGAAAACTTAACATTTCACAATGCTCAAGTTGTTATCTATGAGTAGTTAAGTTTAACTGTAATCTTGTGACAGGATATAAATGATTGTGGGACTGTACCTAATAAACAATTATGAGGAAGCAGGACAGATAGCAAGTTAACTTAATGTTTAAGGCTGGATGTGTTGGAAGCTTATTTTTATTTCATCCCCTCCCTCCTTTCCCAAATAATTTTATAAAGTTTATAGGGGTGGTTTATATATATATGTATAAATAACTTCTAATATTTTATCAGTTAATAAAAGCTCACATTTTCTAGACATTTTTGTTGATTAAGCTAATAAGATGGCTTTTACCAATGGATCTTGAAATGTGGTATGCTAAATGAATTTCTGTTTTCAAAAAGAATTGTGCATGATCAATAATTCACTAAAACAGTAGGCAAGTAAACTATATCACTAAGACAGTAGGAAAGTAAACTATATTTTTAAATTCACTAGTGGTGCAATCTTGTGCAAGTCACCTGACACTTTATGCCTTAATTTCTAAAAGAAAAAAGAGAACTTCCTAAATTACAGAGTTGGGTTCAAATATGAATGAGAAATATAAATATGAAGGTATTGGAAATATTAGAAATAGGAATATGAAGGTATCTGCTATAGTGTTAGTGACTGACATGTACTTAACTATCATTGACAAAATTATTATTCTTTTCTTTTTTGAAATAATGGAGACATAGTAGAGAAGATTTTGTTAATTTCAGGTGTTTTAACTCTTTATTCAGTAAGTTCTTTGTAAAAATTTATAGGAAGAACTGAAGGGATATAAAGGGTTCATAATAAACACAGCAGATGATTTCTGATCCTTAAATCCAGAAACTGGGCACTAGTCTATTTTACTTTCTTATTTCTAGCAAACTACCTAGAAAAAGTTGGAGAACGGCACTATTTTGCTTATTGATCTCAGCTTCAAAAATTTCAAAATGTAGTTTTTCATTAGTAGTAGTAATTCAAGCTAGAACATATAATATATTCAACATTACACTAAGTGATTTACTTTTATATAAGTTATTTCATTTAACCTTAAGAATACTTTGTGGATATATTTATATTTATTTTTACAGATTAATAGATTGTTATTAGCAGAGGTTGGGTAACTTGCCGAACTCTGATACATTGCTAAGGAGTGATTGACCTATAATTGAGCCAGGTTTCTTCTAAATACTATGCTCCACTGTAAATACATGAGATTACAGGTTAAAGTTTGAGAATTACTTCTAAGTAAGAAATAGCTCACTCAATTTTAATATCGATTCTGGTAAAATTCTTTATAAAGGGTTTAGCATTCTTTATAATGTTTGGGGTTGGGTCAGGGAGAATATAATGAAAAGAGAACAGAGCAGATAAGAAACATTTTGCACATCTGACTTCCAAACTGATCCTCTAAATAGATTTTTTTATGCTATCTCATCAAATTGAAACTTTTTGATGGATATAGAAACAAAAAATATTGTATTAAAAATATTGAGAAAGATTGAGGAGAAAGAAAATTTTTTTGAAGAGAATCAAACTATATTATTTTAGGTATATTTCTGTGTGAATCTTGAAAGTAGGGAAAGAAATATGTCAGCAAAAATACTAGAAGTAATTTATTATTTGATTGTCAC
This sequence comes from Symphalangus syndactylus, assembly GCF_028878055.3. NCBI lineage: Eukaryota > Metazoa > Chordata > Mammalia > Primates > Hylobatidae > Symphalangus > Symphalangus syndactylus. Next base: position 11,737,501 of record NC_072441.2, read on the forward strand.
AAAAACATTGATTGATTAATATGTAGCAATCACTAATCTAGGATGCTCTTGCTCTGACTTATATTCCTTTCCCAAATATTCCAAACCATGACCTTGTATTAATAAAAGAAAACATTAAAGTTGTATATTGATAGTTTACAAGCACTTAGAATTTATATTTTGAAATTTTGTGGTGATCTGATGAGTGACCTTGAGTCTCAAAATTAGAGAAGTTTCTAATAATTCTGGATTAAATAAAATGTGAAGGGAGTTAATCTTGAAACAAAAGGAAAAGAACTCATCCATACAAGGAAAGGACTTTGTGATTAACACCTGACTTTTCATCAGAAACAATGATAGTCAGAACACAATGGGATAGCACATCCAAAGTGCTGAAAGAAAGAATAAGTGACTTGTTCTGTTTATGTTACCAAAGTTGTAATGTGCGTAGGATTTATATTTAAAGGGGAAAAACTTTAAGAGGAATTAGACATAGTCAATGGAAAGTATATGACCAATAATATGCTCTAGAGCTGGCTTTGTTAGATATAATGCGTTTAACTTTGGATAATTCAGGAATCCTTTGCAAATCTTTGTTTCTTTGCCTCCAATATAACTGGGCTGGAGTCAACACTAAAAAGCTTGAACTCTCAATATTGTGTATATCTGTTATTTCAAGTTATCTTTGCCTCTGATATAACTGGGCTGGAGTCAACACTAAAAGCTTGGACTCCAAATATAGTGTATATCTGTTATTTCAAGTTAGTATATTTTATGTTTCCTTCTTGATGGAAGCTTGTCTTATTTTGTTCTCTACAGTCTGTATTTTTTTCTTTTCATAGTTCTGCAGCATTTGTTTTCCAAATATAAAAATAATTCTTTTGTGCTGTGTGAAAATATGCATCCTTTTATTTCAGCTGCCAGACAGATGTTTTATTTCAAGTGGGAGACTATGATTTTTCTCTATAGATGATGGGTGGGGTTTTGTTGTTGTTGTTGCCATTTGTTTGTTTGTCTAACTTTACTAGTAGGTAGATTATTTGAATGACTGATCTGATTAACCATCATTCCTTCTAAATCTGTCTCCTTTCCTTCAGGTCTCTCATCCGAACACATTAGAAATTCTCAATACAGTTGGTATTGTGCCCAGCTAAATCCATCTGATTTTTGTTTTTAAAAATGGCAAGTTGATGTAACATTTCATCATACTATATAAAAGAGAAAAATCAGAACAAAATGTAATTGACAGTTTTCTGAGTTTCTTTTAGTCTTAAGTTTTGAAATTGTTTTTGTCTATTTTTATTTAGGGTCTCACTCTGTCACCCAGGGTGGAGTGCAGTGGTGCAATTATGGTTCACTGTACTCTTGATCTCCTGGGCTCAAGCAGTCCTCCCAACTCAGCCCCCAAGTAGCTAGAACTACAGGTGTGTGCCACCACACCCAGCTTTATTTTTTATTAAAGAAAAACAATTGTAGACCTTAGCTTTCATTATGTTGCTCTGGCTGGTCTTGAACTTCCAACCTCAAGTGATCCTCCCACCTTTGCCTCCCAAAGTGCTGGGATTAAAAGTGTGAACCACCTCACAAAACTGTTTTTTTAAATTATCATTAGAATACTTGATAAAATAAAATAAAATAAACATCTGAAAATGATGCTGACATAATTGGGTGCTGGCTTTAAAAAGTCCATTATGTCCGTTTTCTAAGGTGGCACTTAAACACATGCACACACGTACGGACTGGGTGGCTTAAACAACAGATATGTATTTTCTCACAGTTCTAGAGGCTGTAAATCTAAGGTCAAAGTGCTCCTCTGAGGACCATGATGGAAGGATCTGTTTTAGGCCTCTCTTCTTGGCTTGTAGGTGTCTGGCTTCATGGAGTTGTACTTCTGTGCATGCATGTAGCTGATTTTTACCCCTTTCCAAATTTTATTTTATATGGACTTCATTTTTGTTGGATTGGAACCCACCCTGAGGGCCTCATTTTAACTGAATTCTTATTTAAAACATCCAAATATGGTTACTTTCAGAAATACTAGGCTTTAGAATTTCACCATATGAATTTGGAGAGAGGGGAGCACAGTTCAGCCCATAACTAACACACGGTAAGTAACTATTGACCAAGTTACTCATGTTACTCAAGAGAGATAATTCACTTTGTTAACACAAAGCAATTTTTTTCCTCAGTAGGTGTAAGAGTGTGTCACACAGAAGTAGCATTTTAACATATAAGATACGTAGCTGAGCTGTAAATATAGGAGACAGTATGATAATTTTTACATTTCAAATTCTCTGCCTGCATTAGAATATTTTTGCAGAATGTGTAAAACAATCTAATGAATTGATTGGAATGTGTGGGAACAAGAAATATGGTTGTGGTTTTTACATAAAGCTTTTATATAGTTCCCTTAAAAATATAATTCTCATTTACCGATTTCCCTAAGGCAATGGGTATATTTTGTTTTATTATTTTTGATCCCTTGATTTTTCTGACTATGGTTCACAAAAAAACCATAAGATAAAGTACCATCCTGTACCTTATTTTCATGCGACAGTTTTTTTCTGCTAAATTAATAGTTTGTATATTATTTTGTATATATTTGGTATAATTCTGTTAATATTTTATATATTTTGCATATTTGTATATGAGATGCAGATGCCTTAGACAACATGAAAATATCTTTGAACATCCCTATTTTACCAAGGAAGAAAGATAAGCAAAGCACATGATTTAATAGATTTTAGAATTAACTGGTAAGTTACATGAGTTTCAATTTCCCAGAACTCTAATATATATCCCTGCATTCTTACCATGAAATATACAGAAAACACCATTTTGTTGCATATTGTTACATTTATTTATATTGTACACATAATCTCAAAGTTTATATTTTGCCACGATTTATGCATGAACTTTTCATGACAAATATTCCTAAGTATTCCTATTATAGGTATATGTTTCCCAGAATAGTGGTTTCAGGAAGTCGTACTATTATCCAACTGTCAATTTACTTATTCATTTATTTTATTTATTTTTTCTGTTTATTTTTAAGGCTAAGTGCGAGTGGAAAAGAAAACAAAAAATCTGTATCTGGTTGTGATTAATTAGTTTTGAACACCACTACATTTGGACCAGCCTGCTAATTTATTTTTCATCTATACTTACCTCATCAGCACTCCCTAATTCTTGCTTATCTTAAGCAATTGAAATTTTCACTCAAGCTTTAACCTAGTTAGAAATATATTTTTCTACATTTCAAACTCCATACTGTTAAGGTCATACCTTTCTGAAATGTAGTAATATTTTCACTACTGTTTAAATCCAAACATTTCTAACTCTGTGTTGCAGATATGGATATGAAGAGGCCTACTGCTACAAGTTTATATAGGCTGGCTATTTTGCACTTTAGTGACTGATTACTGTTTCTTTAGGATTGGACATATTTGTCTTTTTCTATAGTTACCATTCATTGAATTGTTAAATGTGCGGTCAATATTGTATATGACCTATTCAGATATGTGTGATGTGCACGTGCACAGAGATCTTTGTCCTTTGTGATTAGTATAACTGTGCATACTCATCTTTTTGTGAGTCTCTTCGTCATTCAAACTCAGCTACTCATTCTGTACTTTATCTTCATGCAACAGTTTTTTTTCTGCTAAATTAATATTTTGTATATTTTTATTTTGTATATATTTGGCATACTTCTGTTAATATTTTATATATTTTGTATATTTTCATATGAGATACAGATGCTTTAGACAACATGAAAATATCTTTGAACATCCCTATTTTACCAAGGAAGAAAGATAAGCAAAGCACATGATTAATAGATTTTAGAATTAACTGGTAAGTTACACAAGTTTCAGTTTCCCAGAACTCTAATATATATCCCTGCATTCTTATCGTGAAATATACAGTAACAAGGAATGAAATTAATGTATTAAAGTATCTTAATCTATCCAATTAAATGGCATTTTGAAAAGGACTTTAATGCTCTTTTGACATTGAAATAAAGTGAGTTTATCTTGAGATTCCATAAGATAATGAAGAGCTGGTAATTACATCTTTACATTTTATTGCTCTTTAAATGGCAGAATCTTCATTATTTCTGCAAGAGGTCACAAGCATGTTCATCTTAACTTGACTATTATACCAATAAGGCTTTATTAATACATCTGTAGGAGTAGCCAAATCATTCATTCCATGACTAGGCAATTAAGTAATCCTGTTAAGCTAAGGAAGTAATGACTCAAATGTGTTGGGTAAAACTGTAAGACACAATGTCAGCAAGGTGAAGTAACTTCTCTTTAGCACTTTGCCTAAATAGCGATTTTTTTAAAGAGACATATGCAAAAAAACATGAATGTATCATGAATTAATTTGTGCATGGTTTCCCTATAAAATAGTCACAGTAGCAACCACAATTATGGTAAATTAAAAGTTGTAAAACTAAATGTTTTTAGATCAGTAGTTTTCTCTTTAATGCTGTTTTCAATTTAATGCTGGCCTATTTTTCTGGGCTTCCATACAGACTTTATAATTAGTTGGATACAGTGGTTGTATGATTAATAAAATATAGACTGTGGTGCTGCCACGTTTGCATTTGAATCCTGCCTCAGCCACCCAATATGGCATGAGTGATGTCAAGTCAGAACCTGGGTTTTCTCATACAGAAAAATAGTCATAGAAACATCAATCTCATAATGTTTTGTGTTGGTTAAATAAGAAAGTTATGTAAAACTGTCAAAGCACAATAGCTACACATAACAGGCATTCAAGTATTAGTGCCTATATTCTGATCTCTGTTGCCCTCACTTTTCTATTCCCCCAAATGATAACAGAAGCTACATTTAAAATCACTATTCCACTCTATAATTTCTGTTGTGGAAAAATAGAGAAATCTGTATTTTCTTATGTAGTAACTTTTATCTGCATATCTTCTTGAGTCTCTAGAGTTAAATAATTTTCATATATACAATTAATTTGACCTCCGGTCTCTACAGATAGTTTATCAACACACTGCTACACATAGACCCAGGTCTTTGATTTCCACAATGTGTGTGTCTGCATGTGTATTTATTAATATGCTTTATTTTCTGGCTGTTGAGTTGATGGGAGAAAAGTGAAGAAATCATAAGTGAAATTTTTACTCCACGCTAAGGTGCTGATTTTTCTTTTAAGGAGTATACCAATATAACTATTTAAACTTGGAACTATTAAGCTATCTTTTTTCTCTTTTTTGTAAGTATCTCAAGCTGAAATGACGGTCAGCAGGATGAGGCACATGCCAGTATATGCTGCCAATTTGAGATAGTTCATATCCCAGGACTTTTTTAGAATTGTCTATATGCCAGTCCTGAGAAAATTTCAGTTACTTGCAGAGTTTTCCTTTGTGCAGAAGTGAACTCAGTTCAGATATTTTGACTTCACTACTAAAAGTGTGTAAGTCAATTTTCTATAACTGGAGACAACTGACTCAACTTTTAAAATAATTCTAGGTGTCTCTAGGATTACTGTATATTAACGCAAAAAGGGTTATAACCACATACTACAATAACTACAATAATTAAAATAACAAAATTACAAACAAATTCATGGCACTCAGATTTAGTAGGTATGTATGGCCCTTACACATTTATTTATCCTAATAATTTGTTCTGATGGCAAAAACGTACCCAAGTAGGAAGAATAATGTTAGAAGGCATGGAGTAACCTTGCATTTTTCATTATAATTTCATATATAATTTCATTTTTCATATATAATTTTGTTTTTAATGCATAGTTACCATGCATTAAAAACCAACCTTCTTTTTAGCCTCTTTAAATAAACACAGTTAACCCAATCAGGATGGCAGAGATTTTCAGGGATCACCTTATCAAGTTGCCCATTTCTAAGAGTATTTGGAAGCAGATATTACTAAAAACAGTAGTTAGGGTGCCATAATTGCCTTGAGGTAATATTGACTATAAGTATCTTCAGTGTCCAGAAGTTTTCCTGAAAAATAACTTCAAATATAAACCTCACGTGATAATTTATTTTTTAAAATTACAATAGTTTATTTTTGTTTCGTTGTTTTCGAAAATGGTTGCGATCAAGGTGACACATGCATACATGATCAGAGAGGCAGTTAATTAGGACGATAGATGCCTGAATCAAGATTTGCTGTTCTGTTTGTGTTTCATATGTTGTAAAAATAATATATTCACAGCAAAGTTTTTGATGGTTTGGCTGTCAACGCTATGGATGTTATTACTGTCCCTCAGGCTTTGCTGATGAGTCTACATGTATCAGGTTGTCTCCTTCCTCTACTTATCTTCCGTCATTGCCGCTCTAATAGGATTGAAGTAATTGTAAATCTCTCCCATTGAGTTATTTTTCCAAGTTTTGAAATTTTTAGTGTATAAATTGTTAAGTTTTGATAACCTACATTTTAGTTTATTTACTTATTTTCATGGTACATATTTAAGGCATAAATATATGCCGTGAAATTATTACTACAATCAAGCCAATTAACATATCCATCACCTTTCATAGCTTTATTTTTATGTGATTGGCAAGAGCACCTAAATAATATACTTTTAGAAAATTTTCAGTATAGAATACAATATTATTAACTATTGGTATCATACTATAGGTTAGATACAACTTACTCATCCTACATGACTGCCAGTTTGTACCCTTTGATCTGCTTTTTTTCGTTTCCTCTTAATCCTTATCCCTGATGACCACCATTCTACTGTTTCTGTATACTTGGCTTGTTTTTAGATAGCACATAGAAGTGAGATCATGAAGCATTTTTCTTTCCATGTCTGGTTTTATTTTACTTAGCATAATGCCATCCAGGTTCATCCATATCATCAAAAATGGCAATTTTAATCTTTTTTTAAGATTGAATACTATATACATAATATTTTTATTATTATTACAGAGTTTATAAGATTATAATATGATATATAACTATATATCATAATTTGTTTATCCAATTGTATTCATAGTCTGACTATTGTGAAATATACTGCAATAAACATGAGAATACAGATATATCTTTCATACACTGATTTCAATTCCTTTGGGTGTATACCCAGCAGGGGGATTGTGGAGTCATACAGTAACTCTATTTTAAATTTTTGAGGAACCCTCATACCGTTTCCCAAAATGGATGTATCAGTTTACATTCCCACCAGCAGTGAACATGGGTTTCCTTTTTCCACACCCTCATCACTCTTCTCTCTTTTTTATATAATAACCATTCTAACAGTTGTGAAGTGATATATTTGTTTTGATTAACATTTTTCTGATTAATGATGTTGAGCACCTTTTCATACACTTGTTGCCCTTCGTATGCCTTTTAAATAACGTCTATTCAGATACTTTGGGTATTTATCAGTCGGATTGTTTTTTGACATTGAGTTGTGTGAGATTTTTATTTCACATGTCAACCCCTATCTGACATATGGTTTGTAAATATTCTCTCCCATTCTGCAGGCTGACTTTTCATTTTGTTGAGTGTTTGCTGTGCAGAAGCTTTTTATGCACTGCATTTTGATGCAGTCTCACTTCTTTATTTTTGCTTTTGTTGCCTGAGCTTTTGGTGTGATAGCCAAAAAAAAATTGTCAAGGCCCATATCAAGGAGTTGTTTTCTCTGTGTTTTCTTCTGGGAATTTTATACTTGCAGGTCTTACAGGTAGGCCTTTAATCTACCTTGAGTTGGTTTTGTGTACAGTCTAAGATAAGGGTCCAGTTTTATTCTTTTATATGTAGATAACCAGACTCTCACTGTTGCTTCTTCACAGGAACCATTCTTTGCCCCAATTTTGGCCAAGTACTTTCTACACCACCTTCAAGTCTAAGTGCAACAGAAAATGCATCTTTCTCAGGAAAGACATTTATTGTTCACTCATAATTCGGTCTTTAATAGACATATCCAATAGAATATACAGTTCGCAAGATTAAAAACAAGGTTTATATTGCTTCATAAGGAGCAAGCACATTTTTGAAGCGCAGGGTAATTCTTGACAATGAAACCTGCAACTCATTATGATTTTTAAGTTGTGTGACGTGGATACCCAGCATTTTCATGATGAGGCTGTGCTGTCTTACATTTTCAGTGATGAAGAAGACATGCCAACAGAGGGTTAGTTCCAGATAAAATGAAATGTTCCGAACAGTATATATTGTTTATTTGAATCATCTGTGGGGGAAGGAAAGATAATTTTCCAAAGGACATTCCTCCTAAATTCTGTCTTAAAGTTGTTTGTAAGTAGAAGATTGAGTTTATATTACATTACAAGACCATAATGTCTTTATTAAATTCACTGTGCAATCTTTAATCAAATAAGTAAATGCATTATTTCCAAGTTTGAAGCACACATTCTCTTCAGCTGAAATGCCAATTCTGGAGGAAAACATAAACAATTATATATGAAACTGAAGGCCATTTTTACTTTTTATTATTCTTGTAGCATTTAAAGACCAAAAGCCTGTCTTATATCTAATTGCATGTTTTCAAGAAATATGCTTTTTGAAACTATTCTCATGAATATGAAATTAACCTCAATAAATAATTTATTTTTGAACTCTTATTTCTTGCTAATTAAATATCTTTGGCCAAAACATTTTTAATCCTCCTATTTGTTCTTTGAGAAATTTTGACAATAAATTCAAAACTTTTAATGGAGAATATTTAAAAGGTCTTCTTAGAATAAAAAAAATTTTACTTTTATTCTTCATCAAAGTTGTGTATCCCTATATTTCTAATGTTTACGACATAAACAATTAGGTGTGATTATGACCACTAAATAACTAAGAACAATATACATTTTTAGATTTCAGGCTTTAAAAGTAAAACACTTGTTAGAATTTTATGGTTAAATCATGTTCTTTGTACCATGAAAGAAAAGAAAATCATCGTGTTATATATCAAAATAAAATAATGAGGTATCATCTCTCTCAGAGATCTCTGAACAACATCATAAAACCTGAACATGTTTCTTTTCAGTAATATTTGAGTGATGAATGCATCAAAAACTTGGAACAAAATAAGATTAAAGCAGAATAATAGCTTAAAAATTAGGTCTAAATTCTAGTTCTCTTCCTTGTGGCAAAACTTTGGTCAAGTAAGTAACCTCTGATTTCTCATTTTCTTCATCTATAAAGACAGAAAAATTCAATTTATCCTACTTTGCCAAACTCTGTGAGAAAGCTGCATAACCTTGAAATTTTGTGGTAGCATAGAATTTTTTAAACATCTAGATTATTAAAAATTCATTTAAAAATTAGCTGTTTTTTGAAGTACAAATTCTAATAAATTCTATAACTTTGAAAAAATAATTTTTCAAGTTTGGAAAACTTCAGGCTATGTGGCTAAATCAGAGGGCAATACAGCATGTATACACCAATATATATCAAATTTTTCTTGTAACATTTTAGAGATTCTTAAGTTTTACAGAAGCTTATTCACAAAAAGCGTTGCTACAAATTCAGAAATATATCCTTCAGCCTCTTCCATTAATTGGAAAACATTATATAATCAGAGTCCCACCTGTCCAAAGTACATAATAAAATATAGCATCCTGAAATATTTGTTATTTTTATTGCTTATGTTGTGAAATCGAAGCTTATTGCTAAGTAAATCAAATAAATTATTCTGTTCTGTGTTTATAAAAGTGAGATTTCAGACCCAATTTTAGATAATTTGCCATCATCATGGAAATGGAAAACGTTGCTAAGTCAGTTATTTGTTCTTTCTTTCCCTTCTCCTGGGGGTCCAGTAAATGATTATTGAAAAAGTGCTTATCAAAAAACTATTTTGAGCAACATAATTTAGAAGCAATATTATTAAGACACAAGCATTTTTAAGAGAGTTAAGAAATATGCATAGAAATGATCAATAAAATCAAAATGTGTGAAATAGCACACAATAGTATACTTGATTGTTATGGGGGTGCAAAGTTAAAGTATTCTAAGGTGAGTGTGAAGTTCTGGAAAGTACTTTTTGGCCATTGACGAGGACTTTGTTTCAATGAAGGAAGCAAGGAGGGAGTGTTGAGGCAGGGACACTGGGCATCATGTTGAACAAGTAGTAAAGACCAAAGACAGATTCTGGAAAATGGATGGCCTCTTGAGAGAAAAATTATGTTTGTGCTACCAGCTTGACTTATTACTCTTATATAAGCAACTTCTAAATAAATGAAGCCGAATTTGATTATGTTAGGGATTGCCTGGACAGAGACTTGGGTTTTGGAGAAATTCAGGGCATAATTTTCTTGGATTCAAATCATGTAGATCATTGATTCTCAAAGAGTGGTCTTTGATCCAACAACATCGGTGTTACATTGAGACGTCAATTCTTGGACCCCCAGATCTGTTGAATCAGAAACTCAGGAAATCTCAGCAGTCTCTTTTGCAGCACGTCCCCTGGGTGACTCCATTGCACAGTGGAGTTTGAAAACCACTGCTGTGGACAAACAACCGAAGTCCCTCTAAGGCCGTCTGGCACTAGCTGTGGCAGCCTGTTAAGTGTGGCTCCTGCAGGACCATCCCTTGTTCACTCTGTCTATTAAAGTTTAGTGGCAGATGGAAAGATAACGAATGATAGGGTACAATTTTGTATCTAAACCATAATCTGCGAAATAATCTATTTTCAATCTTCTAACTAGAAGGTACTTCACTCGAATTTAAGCTATTCTAAATAACAACATTTTTCTGAATTAAGAAGACATAGAGTCAAAGGACGAGGCAATCAATTACTGATTAGTGGTTAGTTAACAAGAAATAAATAAAACTATTATCAGAATGTCATTTACATAAGCAAAGCATAGCCAGGTAGGTAGATCATATTAGAAGGATTATAAGATGAATAACTACACATCTATTCTGTAACACTAGAAATTATAAAAATGACAAAAATTTAATTATCAAATGAACAAATATTGTAAGATTCCTTCACAGTGGTTTATCTTCATTATTGGAAGAGTGCTTTAGTACAAACTTTCTAGGCTCAGTTTGGCAGAATTTATCAAGAATTTAAAAAATATGGCCATTGACACAATAATACGGTTAAACAATCATCTTAAGGGAATAGAAATCTAAGCCAAGAACTAAAGAACCAGGAACTGAAAAGGCAAAAGGGACTAAGTGATGGAAAGAGCAAGAGGGAGTGATGTGAGACCTTGCACCAAAGATAAAACTTAAAACTGCAACAACGAAAAGTATAGCTAGACTCTGTTACCTGAATATGAACATAAAGGAAAAGTAACAGTCAAAATTTTGTCTGGAATAATAGAAATGTTGTAAAAACAGGAGAGTAAGAAAAGGAAACTGATTGTATAGAATGTGAAGTGTGATTGTGGATGACTCTCTGATACAGAGAGTTCATCAAGCACTGACAAATAATTGTGTGTGTGTGGATAGACTTAAATTCCCACAAATCAGCACCATTTATTTTATGGCCACATGATGCCATAATATATAGACATAAAACCATGAAATCATAAAGCAAGAAATGAAATTATACATGGAATTGTCAACTTTGTCAAAATAAAAACATGCCTAGAAAAAATGAAAAGTTAATTCAGCAAAACAATGCATAAGGTTGATTATCTCACACTGGCAGATTCATTGGTAATTACATAATAATAAATATTATTAGTATCATTATTGATTTGCAGCATAGTGTTGAACAGAGCACTCTCTAGAGCCGGACTAACTCACATGAACCTTGATCCCGTCACTTTGTGGTGAACTCAAGTAATTTAGCCTCTCAGAACCTCAGTTTTTCCATCTCTAAAATAGTGATAAGGTAATGCCTATCTTTAATCAGGGCTAAATGGATAAATTATTTATAGGGGTTAGGAAGTTGCTTGGTGTTGTAATTACTCAATAAATAAAATATCCAATAAATTTTTTAAAATAAAAGTATAAAAATTATGTAAGGTTTATAATCATAAAAATACTCGAATCCAAAGATATTTACAACACAATGATGTATTCTTTTTAAAAAATACTAACATGTAGGTTAGCTAATATTTGGTGTCCTATATATGAACAACAACAACATAAGGCTACATGTGAAAGAACCAAGTGGATGTCCACTTCAATAAGAGTGAGTGGTCAGAGGAAGGTAAGTTTGTGCTTCGTGATAAATAGTGTTGCACGGAGGCAAGTTCAGGGACGTTTCTTAGAGGAAGTAATTTGGGCTTTATGGAAGACTAATTGTAAAGTAAGGTTGAGAGCAAGGGTATTCAAATGCTGAAATATGATCCATGCAAAGTATGAAAATGTAAAGGGTTGTCCAGGTGGCAGTGTGCAGAGTTGTGGCCATTCGTGATGGCAGATATGGTTTTGTTTGCCATCTCTAGTTGAGTCTAGTACTGCTGATTTTGGCCAGACTATCCAGGAATTTGATGATCCAATTAATGAATCTGGTGTCGGAGTATAAAGATAGAATTAGGCTTTTAGGAAGACTAACGTGGCAATAGTGTGTGTTATGAGCGACAGGAAAGAGGAATTGCCCTACAGAAGGCCTAAAAGCCCAGAAACTAAAAAGGCAAGGAATAGTGATGGAAGGAGCAAGAGGGAGAGATGTGAGACCTCGCACCAAAAATAAAAATTAAAACAACAAAAAAAGTATAGATAGACTCTGTTACCTGAAAGCAACAGTGAAAATTTTGTCTGGAATAATAGAAATTTTGAAAAAACAGGAGAGTAAGAAAAGGAAACTAATTTTATAGAAAGAATGTTAATTTGATTTTGGATTACTGAAATGACAGCAGGCCATGGAAATGAAAGGAGCTAAGTAGCAGAGGGAATTGGTGATAGGAAGTTTTAGATGGAGTGGCTTCCGATTCATCAAATAAAAATAATAGTTGAGATTTCAGAGGTAGAAGAAAAGAGAAAATTTGAAGGCAGAAGATTAAAATTAATTACCCAGGGTTAGAAAAAAATCGTAAAAATGAAGCCAGCAAAGATGGTGGGAAAGGGCTCATGAGTAGTTAAGGTAGGGATGAGGGAGGAGAAAAACCATGGTAATGTGGTTATATAACATGAGAATAATATGGAAGGAAGGGGTAATTATTTTAAAGAAGAAAGTGAAGGAAAACAGCAATAGGTAATGGTGAGGACCAAATACTGCGAACAGCTTACAGTTTGCTGAAACTGAAGGGACATTGGGATTGACCATTGTGAGGTGATTATGATTGCTAAATATAGTGCATATGGTGAATACAAAATGGAGAGGGTGAAAGAAGCAATGTATGAAAATATTTCAACGCAAGAAAGAATAGATTCAGGCATTTGGTAGATGTAAAATATAGTAGGCACAAAATGCATAGCAGTGCATAGAAACAGATAAGTATTAATTTTTTGTTCAGAGGCACTCAGTTACAAAAGAAATTATGTTCGCTGTTGCAATTATTATCAGCATAATAGGAGGAAATATTATGCACCCTGTATTTTGAAAGATAGGTGCATTTGAACAGTTGAGAGTAGCTATACTTCAAAGTAGCTATCATGGGAATGTTTCGGGGGTTAAAATCATTAATTAAGTAAAATTTATCGAAAATTTGTCAAAGTATTGTTGGCATTAACAGACAATTTAATTTTATGAATTATGGCTTGTCTTGTAATTCTATGTACTGCGTCAAATGTAAATTTGGCTAAACAATGTTTCAAATTTTACTGTTAGCAGTTATTCTCTAATGTTAGGTAAACATTTATAATGTTTTCAATTATTTGAGTTTAATTTTGCAAGAGATTTATTGAAAAGTTTAGTGAGTTGTAAATTTCCATATTGCACAATAAGAGGCAGTTTTGAGAGGCTAAAATATGTAGATACATTTACTTTCACAACTTTTTAGACTTAAGTCACATTATATTTATTCGATGGCAGCAGGAAAATAGTTGTTGATGCCATGTAAAACATAGAGAGATGTGTGTTTATACAGATAGTGTTTTTGATAAATTGATGAGCTTTATTTTATTTTTGTCGGGCTATAACATATTTTTAACCTGTCCTCAAAATATAAATAATAACAAGTAAAATGAACTTGTTAACAAGTATAATAATATTTTTCACAATGGCTGAAAAAGATTGAATTATTTTTGAGATTCATAATGTATGCTTAAAATTTGGAAGAAGATACATACTTTGGGATTAGAATTGGCTAGACATAAAATAGTTGGCAGATATCTAGACAATTATCACTGTCATATATTGGTTTATTTTGTAATTGGGTACAATACATGAATATTGGCAAATTGGGTAAATAAGGTCTTCCACAGATACAAATTTAAACATATTTGTACAAATTTAATAGTTTGTTGGCCTCTTTATAGGTACATTTGCAAGGCCAAATTCTTTATCAAATTATTTATATTAAAATGAATAATTTTTATAAATGACTAAGATATTCGAATATTTGAAGAGCAATTTCGTCTACCCTTTATTTATATGTACTAATATATTTTCGTAGCCGCTGTTTAGATCAATTACATCTACTCTTTATATATACTCTTTATTTATATATATATACTTTATATATACTCTATTTATATATACTTTATATATATATATTAAATATACTTTATTTGTATATATATAAACTCTTTTTTTCCCATTATTTGGCTATCACTAGTTACCAATGTTTATTTTTTGAAGTAATATGATCCTTGATATCAACAATTATGACATTCAATCAACAATGTGGTTGATAGAAGCCTTAAGAAAATTACCTGCTCTGATTACTTCTCAGTGAACAGGAGATGCTAACATGACCCTATAGAAATAGTATGTGAGAATTAAATCAAAGATTATGTGTGAATCTGTGATCTATAATTTATTAGCATGAAATCACTAAACAGCAAAATCCCATCTGGCTATAATTGGGAGAGATACTCACTAATGGAAGACAAGAAGTAGTATTAATCTGATTTCTACAGGACCAGGGGGCTTTTTATTGGTTGAGCCTAAGTTGGGCCATAGAACTCCAGTCACTGCCATGAAATTCTGAAAATCATTGAATAGCAACTCTCAGTGTACATGAAGCAGAAGTCCCATTGCCAGGTAATAGAGGTCTTTGGCTTGTGCCTATGAGCTTTCATTGGAGAGGAGAGAATAGTGTCAATATCCATGCAAATGGGCACAGCAGAAGCACAAGTTATAAAACTTAATTAAAAAGAAACTCTGCCAAAAATTTACATGTGACTATGCATATACCATGACCCAGAAACTCAATAAAAATGTGTACATGTGTTTAAAAAACCGTACTGAAATGTTTGTGTCAGCAGTATTCAAAATAGCCACACACTGGAGATCACTCAAATGCCCAGAAAATGTAGAAGAGATAAATTAATTATTGCACATTCATGCAGTGTAATACTATTAAGCAATAAGATTGAACTACAACCGTGGGCTGTAGTTAAATGACTCTCCAAAATACAGTGTTGAGTGAAGAAATCTAGACACAGAAGATACATACTGTTTAATTCCACTTATACAAAGTAGAAAGGAAGGAAATTTTTTGTGACTCTTGGAGTGGAAGAGACGAATTTCAAAGACATTAGCAATATTTCTTATCTGATTTGACTATTGGCTACATGGATATTGACGTATAATACATTCTCCAAATGTATTACATGTTAATAAAAGTTTAAAAATCAATTTTTCATTGTCACAAAGAAAGAATGGTTACTTTCAATAATTCATATTAAAAACAAAATCTAAGGAAGTTCCATTGTGACACAGAGCATTGTAAGACAAGGACTATGTAATATACGGAAGAGGAATTAGAAACAAAAAGAAGACTCGGAGGAAATAAAAGGGAGGGAAATCCACTTATGAATGGCACAAACCATGTTTCTTTGCCACACGTCTGTGGAAAGGGTTACTCCATACCATAGAATGGAATAATTAAAGACTCATTATATATATGGTGTGTTTTATTTTTAGCTGGTTGCCTCAAAAGTCACGTTACCTATCAAGGAAATGGCTTAGTGTTTGCTTCCCATTATGTAGCTTAGGTATTCTCAATTATCCCTCTGTTCTTTATAATGTGTTGTGTGGATCACTCTTTCATATAGTATCAAAGAATTGCAAAATAATACTTTTGTGCATAGAGTTCTACAATATGATTAAAAGCAACCATTTCAGGAAAACATGCTAATTAATAGATCAAACACTTAACGAAAGGAATTCTCGCCTGGCCTTACTCTGTCTCACAAATGTGCCTGGCAACGTAATAGACACTTGATAGGTTCTGATACGACTAGAGAACAGATCAGAAGAAAGGTCCAAACATACACCAAACACATAGCTGAAAAGTAAAGTTGAAAAAAAATTCATGGTCTGTGCTTGGTACAATGGATTATCTCAACCTACTACTACTTGTCGGAAATATCTAACTTAAAGTCAAATAGCTAATTGTAGACATAAAAAAGTTGCGTCTCCATATTTGGTTTTCAGTTGATTCAATGGAGAACAATTTTAGTTTTGAATCCATAAAGTTGAAAACTCTTCCTTTTTGAAAATGCTTAAAAAGGCTTTTCTGCCACAAGCAACTCTTTCTACATGCCATATTTTATACTAGTTAGAGCCATTATTTGAGTTTACTTAAAATATAAGGATATGAATTTAGCTAAATAAATGAGTAGGGGTATGCTAGTTTCAAGTTAACTAGGATGGATCAATGTTCATGATAAGGAAATTTGAAAAGTGTGAACTGCCATATTGATACGTACACATCAGCATATACTTTGTACTCAAAGATCCAGAAAAGGTAGAGTGACAAAGATAAATTGCACTATACATTACTTTCTGCTATTGATTATTTTCACTATTTACAACTTGTGGTATTTTGGGTAACAATGAGACATTCTTGTATACCACATGAACAATTTTGAAAACAATGAGTAAATTATTATAGCGTTAACATTTTCTCATTGAACTTGTCAATTTAGAGACACTATCCTGAAACCAGCTCTATGGAAAGATGTTATAATGTAAAGGAAGTTAAATGAGCAAGAAGTAATACAACGTTAGTTCAAATATGTCCCAATTTTTCAAAATAGTGATATATTACACATCAAAACAGTTTGTAAAGCTATATCTGAAAAAATCAGCAATAGTAGTTTTCTGTAGATATTAAATTTTACCATCGTAAATATGGTGTAGAGAATTATAGTTCAGAGTAACTTGAATTGGAATCTTGGTGCTTCCACTTAAAAACTGGTTGGCTTTTGTTAAACATTTCACTTCTTTGTTTTTCTGTTTTTTCATAAGTCTAGTGGATATAATAATGGGCTCTCTTTTTGCAGGGTTTTGTAGAGTAGTCAATAATTTTAAAAAAGTACTTACAATGCCAAAATTATTCATAAGGTTTAGTTATTATTTTACTAATATTTTATGTTAGCTAGTATTTCAAACTTCGAGATCTTTCATTTTTAATTTAATATGCAATTGATGGTGTTCAACAAAATTTTACCTATGTTTTACAAAAACAAAATATTTTTTTTTTATTATACTTTAGGTTTTAGGGTACATGTGCACAATGTGCAGGTTTGTTACATATGTATCCATGTGCCATGTTGATTTCCTCCACCCATTAACTCGTCATTTAGCATTAGGTATATCTCCTAATGCTGTCCCTCCCCCCTCCCCCCACCCCACAACAGTCCCCGGAGTGTGATGTTCCCCTTCCTGTGTCCATGAGTTCTCATTGTTCAATTCCCACCTATGAGTGAGAACATGCGGTGTTTGGTTTTTTGTCCTTGTGATAGTTTACTGAGAATGATGTTTTCCAATTTCATCCATGTCCCTACAAAGGACACGAACTCATCCTTTTTTATGGCTGCATAGTATTCCACGGTGTATATGTGCCACATTTTCTTAATCCAGTCTATTGTTGTTGGACATTTGGGTTGGTTCCAAGTCTTTGCTATTGTGAATTCTGCCGCAATAAACATACATGTGCATGTGTCTTTATAGCAGCATGATTTATAGTCCTTTGGGTATATACCCAGTAATGGGATGGCTGGGTCAAATGGTATTTCTAGTTCTAGATCCCTGAGGAATCGCCACACTGACTTCCACAATGGTTGAACTAGTTTACAGTCCCACCAACAGTGTAAAACTGTTCCTATTTCTCCACATCCTCTCCAGCACATGTTGTTTCCTGATTTTTTAATGATGGCCATTCTAACTGGTGTGAGATGGTATCTCACTGTGGTTTTGATTTGCATTTCTCTGATGGCGAGTGATGATGAACATTTCTTCATGTGTTTTTTGGCTGCATGAATGTCTTCTTTTGAGAAGTGTCTGTTCATGTCCTTTGCCCACTTTTTGATGGGGTTGTTTGTTTTTTTCTTGTAAATTTGAGTTCATTGTAGATTCTGGATATTAGCCCTTTGTCAGATGAGTAGGTTGCAAAAATTTTCTCCCATTCTGTAGGTTGCCTGTTCACACTGATGGTAGTTTCTTTTGTTGTGCAGAAGCTCTTTAATTGGATCCCATTTGTCAATTTTGGCTTTTGTTGCCATTGCTTTTGGAGTTTTAGACATGAAGTCTTTGCCCACGCCTATGTCCTGAATGGTATTGCCTAGGTTTTCTTGTAGGATTTTAATGGTTTTAGGTCTAACATTTAAGTCTTTAATCAATCTTGAATTAATTTTTGTATAAGGTGTAAGGAAGGGATCCAGGTTCAGCTTTCTACATATGGCTAGCCAGTTTTCCCAGCACCATTTATTAAATAGGGATTCCTTTCCCCATTTCTTGTTTTTGTCAGTTTTGTCAAAGATCAGATAGTTGTAGATATGCGGCATCATTTCTGAGGGCTCTGTTCTGTTCCATTGATCTATGTCTCTGTTGTGGTACCAGTACCATGCTGTTTTGGTTACTGTAGCCTTGTAGTATAGTTTGAAGTCAGGTAGCGTGATGCCTCCAGCTTTGTTCTTTTGGCTTAGGATTGACTTGGCGATGCGGGCTCTTTTTTGGTTCCATATGAACTTTAAAGTAGTTTTTTCCAATTCTGTGAAGAAAGTCATTGGTAGCTTGATGGTGATGGCATTGAATCTATAAATTACCTTGGGCAGTATGGCCATTTTCACGATATTGATTCTTCCAATCCATGAGCATGGAATGTTCTTCCATTTGTTTTTATCCTCTTTTATTTCATTGAGCAGTGGTTTGTAGTACTTGAAGAGGTCCTTCACGTCCCTTGTAAGTTGGATTCCTAGGTATTTTATTCTCTTTGAAGCAATTGTGAATGTGAGTTCACTCATGATTTGGCTCTCTGTCTGTCTGTGATTGGTGTACAAGAATGCTTGTGATTTTTGTACATTGATTTTGTATCCTGAGACTTTGGTGAAGTTGCTAATCAGCTTAAGGAGATTTTGGGCTGAGACAATGGGGTTTTCTAGATATACAATCATGTCATCTGCAAACAGGGACAATTTGACTTCCTCTTTTCCTAACTGAATACCCTTTATTTCCTTCTCCTGCCTGATTGCCCTGGCCAGAACTTCCAACACTATGTTGAATAGGAGCGGTGAGAGAGGGCATCCCTGTCTTGTGCCAGTTTTCAGAGGGAATGCTTCCAGTTTTTGCCCATTCAGTATGATATTGGCTGTGGGTTTGTTGTAGATAGCTCTTATTATTTTGAGATACGTCCCATCAATACCTAATTTATTGAGAGTTTTTAGCATGAAGGGTTGTTGAATTTTTTCAAATGCCTTTTCTGCATCTATTGAGATAAACATGTGCTTTTTGTCTTTGGTTCTGTTTATATGCTGGATTACATTTATTGATTTGTGTATGTTGAACCAGCCTTGCATCCCAGGGATGAAGCCCACTTGATTATGGTGGATAAGCTTTTTGATGTGCTGCTGGATTCGGTTTGCCAGTATTTTATTGAGGATTTTTGCATCAATGTTCATCAAGGATATTGGTCTGAAATTCTCTTTTTTGGTTATGTCTCTGCCAGGCTTTGGTATCAGGACGATGCTCGCTTCATAAAATGTGTTAGGGAGGATTCCCTCTTTTTCTATCGATTGGAATAGTTTCAGAAGGTATGGTACCAGTTCCTCCTTGTACCTCTGGTAGAATTCAGCTGTGAATCCATCAGGACCTGGACTCTTTTTGGTTGGTAAGCTATTGATTATTGCCACAATTTCAGAACCTGTTATTGGTCTATTCAGAGATTCAACTTCTTCCTGATTTAGTCTTGGGAGGGTGTATTTGTCGAGGAATTTATCCATTTCTTCTAGATTTTCTAGTTTATTTGCATAGAGGTGTTTGTAGTATTCTCTGATGGTAGATTGTATTTCTGTGGGATCGGTGGTGATATCCCCTTTTTCATTTTTTATTGCATCTATTTGATTCTTCTCTCTTTTCTTCTTTATTAGTCTTGCTAGCGGTCTATCAATTTTGTTGATCTTTTCAAATAAGCAGCTCCTGGATTCATTAATTTTTTGAAGGGTTTTTTGTGTCTCTATTTCCTTCAGTTCTGCTCTGATTTTAGTTATTTCTAGCCTTCTGCTAGCTTTTGAATGTGTTTGCTCTTGCTTTTCTAGTTCTTTTAATTGTGATGTTAGGGTGTCAGTTTTGGATCTTTCCTGCTTTCTCTTGAGGGCATTTAGTGCTATAAATTTCCCTCTACACACTGCTTTGAACGTGTCCCAGAGATTCTGGTATGTTGTGTCTTTGTTCTCGTTGGTTTCAAAGAACATCTTTATTTCTGCCTTCATTTCATTATGTACCCAGTAGTCATTCAGGAGCAGGTTGTTCAGTTTCCATGTACTTGAGTGGTCTTGAGTGAGTTTCTTAATCCTGAGTTCTAGTTTGATTGCACTGTGGTCTGCGAGAGAGTTTGTTATAATTACTGTTCTTTTACATTTGCTGAGGAGAGCTTTACTTCCAACGATGTGGTCAATTTTGGAATAGGTGTGGTGTGGTGCTGAAAAAAATGTATATTCTGTTGATTTGGGGTGGAGAATTCTGTAGATGTCTATTAGGTCCCCTTTATGTAGAGCTGAGTTCAATTCCTGGATATCCTTGTTAACTTTCTGTCTCATTGATCTGTCTAATGTTGACAGTGGGGTGTTAAAATCTCCCATTATTATTGTGTGGGAGTTTAAGTCCCTTTATAGGTCACTCAGGACTTGCTTTATGAATCTGGGTGCTCCTGTGTTGGCTGCATATATATTTAGGATAGTTAGCTCTTCTTTTTGAATTGATCCCTTTACCATTATGTAATTGCCTTCTTTGTCTCTTTTGATTTTTGTTGGTTTAAAGTCTATTTTATCAGAGACTAGGATTGCAACCCCTGCCTTTTTTTGTTTTCCATTTACTTGATAGATCTTCCTCCATCCTTTTATTTTGAGTCTATTTGTGTCTCTGCACGTGAGATGGGTTTCCTGAATACAGCACACTGATGGGTCCTGACTCCTTATCCAGTTTGCTGGTCTATGTCTTTTAACTGGAGCATTTTGCCCATTTACATTTAACTTTAATATTGTTATGTGTGAATCTGATCCTGTCATTATGATGTTAGTTGGTTACTTTGCTCGTTAGTTGCTGCAGTTTCTTCCTAGCCTGGATGGTCTTTACAATTTGGCGTGTTTTTGCAGGGGCTGGTACCGGTTGTTCCTTTCCATATTTAGTACTTCTTTCAGGAGCTCTTTTAGGGCAGGCCTGGTGGTGACAAAATCACTCAGCGTTTGCTTCTCTGTAAAGTATTTTATTTCTCCTTCACTTATGAAGCTTAGTTTGGCTGGATAGGAAATTCTGGGCTGAAAATTCTTTTCTTTAAGAATGTTGAATATTGGCCCCCAGTATGTTCTGGCTTGTAGAGTTTCTGCTGAGAGATCAGCTCTTAGTCTGATGGGCTTCCCTTTGTGGGTAACCCGACCTTTCTCACTGGCTGCCCTTAACATTTTTTCCTTCATTTCAACTTTGGTGAATCTGACAATTATGTGTCTTGGAGTTGCTCTTCTCAAGGAGTATCTTTGTGGCGTTCTCTGTATTTCCTGAATCTGAATGTTGGCCTGCCTTGCTAGATTGGGGAAGTTCTCCTGGATAATATCTTGCAGAGTGTTTTCCAACTTGGTTCCATTCTCCCCATCATTTTCAGGTACACCAATCAGACGTAGGTTTGGTCTTTTCACATAGTCCCAAATTTCTTGGAGGCTTTGTTCATTTCTTTTTATTCTTTTTTCTCTAAACTTCCCTTCTCTCTTCATTTCATTCATTTCATCTTCCATCAGTGATACCCTTTCTTCCAGTTGATCGCATCTGCTACTGAGACTTCTGCAATCTTTGCGTAGTTCCCGATACTTGGCTTTCATCTCCATTAGCTCCTTTATGCCCTTCTCTCCATTGCTTATTCTAGTTATCCAGTCTTCTAATTTTTTTTTCAAAGTTTTTAACTTCTTTGCTATTGTTTTGCATTTCCTCTCGTAGCTCAGAGTAGTTTGAACGTATGAAGCCTTCTTCTCTCAACTCGTCAAAGTCATCCTCCATCCAGCTTTGTTCTGTTGCTGGTGAGGAACTGTGTTCCTTTGGAGGAGGAGAGGTGCTCTGTTTTTTAGAGTTTCCAGTTTTTCTGCTCTGTTGTTTCCCCATCTTTGTGGTTTTATCTACTTTTTGTCTTTGATGATGGTGATGTACAGATGCGTTTTTGGTGTGGATGTCCTTTCTGTTTGTTAGTTTTCCTTCTACCAGACGGGACCCTCAGCTGCAGGTCTGTTGGAGTTTGCTAGAGGTCCACTCCAGACCCTGTTTGGCTGGGTGTCAGCAGTGGTGGCTGCAGAACAGCGGATTTTCGTGAGACCACAAATTCAGCTGTCTGATAGTTCCTCTGGAAGTTTTGTCTCAGAGGAGTACCTGGCCGTGTGAGGTGTCATTCTGTCCCTACTGGGGGGGTGCCTCCCAGTTAGGCTGCTCAGGGGTGAGGGACCCACTTTAGAAGGCAGTCTGTCCTTTCTCAGATCTCCAGCTGTGTGCTGGGAGAACCACTACTCACTTCAAAGCTGTCAGTCAGACAGGGACATTTAAGTGTGAGGAGGTTCCTGCTGACTTTTTGTTTGTCTGTGCCCTGCCCCCAGAGGTGGAGCCTACAGAGGCAGGCCAGCCTCCTTGAGCTGTGATGGGCTCCACCCAGTTCGAGCTTCCTGGCTGCTTTGTTTACCTAAGCAAGCCTGGGCAATTGTGGGTGGCCCTCCCCCAGCGTCACTGCCGCCTTGCAGCTTGATCTCAGACTGCTGTGCTAGCAATCAGCGAGACTCCGTGGGCATAGGACCCTCCGAGCCAGGTGCGGGACACAATCTCCTAGTGTGCCATTTTCCAGGCCCGTTGGAAATGTGCAGTATTAGGATGGGACTGACCCGATATTCCAGGTGCCATCTGTTACCCCTTTCTTTGACTAGGAAAGGGAACTCCTTGACCCCTTGCACTTCCCCAGTGAGGCAATGCCTCGCCCTGCTTCGGCTCGCGCACAGTGCGCTTCACCGACTGTCCTGCACCCACTGTTTGGCAATCCCTAGTGAGATGAAACCGGTACCTCAAGCAGAAATGCAGAAATCACCCGTCTTCTGTGTCGCTGGGGCTGGGAGCTGGAGACCAGAGCTGTTCTTATTCGGCCATCTTGGCTCCACCCCCCAAAAACAAAATATTTTCTAAATGCTTCACAATTTTAAAATAAAGCAAAATATTTAAAAAATTGATTAAAGGAAGTGAGACAAAAAAGTAAAAAGCTGTCTGAAAATTTTAAAATTACTGTAGTTATATATATTTAATATGAAGTGTTTGGTATTCAGCTTATTAACTGATATCCGTCCTTAAGAGTTAATAATTGATCTGAACTCTCAACAGTAGTAAAACTGCACTGTTGTGGTAAAGACACATGCAAGTTCCATGAAAATTTTACCAACCAAGTGAATAACTTTACAGAATACATAGACACAGTGATTTATACCAGTAATCTCTTTAAAGTGAGGTTTTTCTAGGAAACTATGCCATTTTCTTGGCAAGCTCACATCTTGTTATTGAGTATCACTGGAATGGGGCAGAGCACATGTGGGATGGAGCGGGAGTAAGTGCTTGTGCATTTTTGCTTCCTCACTGGCTCCTCTCCCTCCACCGTGAGATCATACCTGGGTTAGTGTGCTAAAGAATGAGAGATTAGAACACAGGTGAATACTTTCAGCTGAGGGCAAACTATGTCAACCAATGTCTGCCTGACCCACCAGCTGAAAACCGATGCATGTGTAAGATCCACTGCTCCCAGCTCAGATAGGCAGAACCAGTTAACTAATCTATAGACATTTGAAAAATAATAAGTGATTGTTTTAAGCTATTAAATTTGGAGGTGGTATGTTATAAAAAGTTATGGCGGTGATAACTAACAGATGCTCTATCATACTAGGATGGCATGATAAAGATATGTGGGACAGTAACTGGCGAGGGATAAAGGGATGAGTGAACCTTACATTTTTAAAGGAAGGGAATATACACACATATACAGAGAGAGATAATAATAGACTTGCTTATTTAATTGTATACTAATTATCTTATCCAAGACAGGCAGGGGAAGTGCTGTACAATGTCTTGAATAGGAAGCAGAGAATAGGATCAGCCCAAGTGGATAGTGTTGAAACCCACAAGAATGGATATAAGTTTATCTAGTAAGTGATTACATTGGAAAAATGGTTCCGAGGACAGGTTTTTTTCACACTCTAACCTATCGGCAGCACATGGAAATTCTCTTCTGGCACATAATTTTTAGAGTTGTTAATGGAGATTTAGGACATAACATGCATTAAAATGCCTTGTCTACTGGTGTCCAAAATAAGTTGGGTGCTTTGTGTGTTTCTTGTGTCCCTTCAATGTCTATATAAACTTCTTAAGAGCCTCAGCATTCTGAAATTCAGATAATGACCAGTAAAACACAACCTTTATTTCTTCTAAGCCTGAAAGCTACACATTGTTTTAGTTAATTCTTAATTTCTTCCAAAGTATAAATTTTGTAGAGATGTTGATATCCTTTAATCCAGTATTTAGGAAGTATGCCATTTAATTTTATGTAAGTTGCTTAGTTTATTTTTTCAGACTGTTTTTTCAAGAAATTCCATTTCCTAAAAAATACCCATGGGAGCCTTGGATAAGGATGAAAATGCTAAATTATATGCATAAAATACAAAATTAAAAATCAGTGACGTTTTTCAAGTTACATAAACTTGTCTTCCATTTGTAGTAGGTGTTTCGTGTTACTATTAGCTGGATGAGTAGTAATACCAGTTAAAGTCCTCACGTTCCACATTTCCAAGTGATACAGGGCAAAGTATTTTGCCATCATGGACTTCAGATTTCATAAAGAAAGTGCTTCCATTTCTCTTATTAAATGAATTCTCTGAACTCCTAAAATGTATAAACTTTATGAGTATGTGGAACATGAGCCTCCCTCTCTGCCTTCTGCTTTCAGAATGATGTCAGTGCTTGAAAACGGAAAACAGTTCAGTGTCTTTAGGGGTTCCTGATCCAACAATTACTTATTCCATTCATCTTCTATAGAAGCATTTCTGATGATGTTTGAATTTGACTTTCAGTCTGAGCCAAATGTATATGGCTTTTTTTTCTGCTTAGTATTCATTATCACACTTACTCTTGAAATTATAAAAAACTGTTGTGAAGCAAACAGAAGTGAGTAAGTTACCTCAAATCTTTTCATGAGTCAGCATCCATGACTGTGGAAGAGGCAGCAGTTTATTTTCGCATGAAATATGTCAAGTTTCTGTAGTGAAACTATACAAAGCTGGGCTGCACCTAATTATTGGTATAAATTACATAAGGCATCTAAACAGTGATAATTTAGAAGACTCAAAGCATTGCTATTCACTTAAATCCGAAGAGGATCTGACTGGACACATGTATCTCTGACAAAAAGTCCGAGTGCCATGTAGATGTTTATGTTGGCTTTCCTTGATTCTCGGCCAGTAACTTCTCCCCACCACTTCTCTCACTATTTTCTGAAGAATACACTAAGTGCAGGAACAAACATTATTAATAAGATAGGGAATAATAAACATGTATTATAAGATACACATTGATGTTAAAATAAATTAATATTTACACTTCTATGTAGAAAATATTTTTGCAACTATTTTTACCATGTGAAGTATTCAAATAAAGTATTATTTTGTGCAACAGAAACAAGATGGTTAATACTTTTTATATGATAACATTACAACTAGCTCAAATGTTAGCCAAGCATTTCTATTTTAATATCAGAAATGAATAAACAGATTATATTTGCCATAATGTAACATCATTTTCTGTATTATGCAAGATCAATGAAGACAAGGGCCCGTGTGTTTTTTCAGCAATATTTTAGAGCGTTAGCATTCACAGTGGTGAAGAAATTAGGCAAAATAATTACACAACCTTATATTTTATTCCTTGTTCTGCCATTTAATTGCTGGAACTAATTATTTAACTATTCAGTTTCCCAAGTTTTCCATTGGTACAAAGGAATTATCTATGTCCTATATTCTATATCTACATCATAGGCTTGTTGTGAGGAATAAAGTAGGATGTTCGTATATCTTGAAAGACAGTGTTAATTATATAGTATGTATTAAATGTTAGGTTTTGATTATTATTATTCACAAAAAATAACTGATGTGACTCTATGTTGAATGCCTACTATGTGTGAGAGATGTGGGTTGCAGTTTATATAAATATTTTAATTAATTATTAAATATTAATATTTGTATTGATATTACACAAGTACTGTAAACTGTAATATATATTTAAATTATTTTTTAATTATTTTTAAATTTTTTGTGGGTCCATAGTAGGTGTGTATATTTATGGGGTACATGAGATATTTTGATACAAGCATGCAACGTGAAAGAAGTACATCATGGTGAATGGGGTATCCATTCCCTAAGCATTTATCCTTTGAGTTACAAACAATCCAGTTCCACTCTTTAGGTGAATTTGAAATATACAAGTAAGTTATTATTGACTATAGTCACCCTATTGTGCTATCAAGTAGTAGGTCTCATTCATTCTATTTTTTGTACCTATTAACAATCTCCACCCTCCGCCCCCTCCCAAAAACCCACTACCCTTCCCAGCCTCTGGTAACCACCCTTCTACTTTCTATGTCCATGAATTCAACTGATTTGATTTTTAGATCCCACAAATAATTGAGAACATGCGATGTTTGTCCTTCTGTGCCTGGCTTGTTTCCAGTAACCTAATGATCTCCATTTCCATCCATATTGTTGCAAATAACTGACTCTCATTCTTTTTTATGGCTGCATAGTACTCCATTGTGTATATGAACCACATTTTCTTCATCCATTCTTCTGTTGATGGACACTTAGCTTTCTTCCAAATCTTAGCTGTTGTAAACAGTGCTGCAATAAACAAAGGAGTGCAGATATCTCTTTGATTTACTCATTTTTTTTCTCTTTGGTATATACTCACCAGTGGGATTGCTGGATCATGTGGTAGCTCAATTTTTAGTTTTTTGAGGAACTGCCAAACTGTTCTCCGTCGTGGGTGGTTGTACAAATTTACATTCCCGCCAACAGTGTACAAATGTTTCCTTTTTTCCACACCCTTCTCAGCATTTGTTACTGCCTGTCTTTTGGATAAAAGCCATTTTAACTGGGGTAAGATAATATCTATTGTAGCTTTGGTTTGCATTTCTCTGGTGATCAGTGATGTTGAACATCTTTTCATAGGCTTGTTTGCTAGTCTTAATGTGTTCTTTTAATAATATATTTAAATTTTTAAAGCCCCGATTTTTCAGTAGAAGAAAATAAGTCCCAGGATTCTGTCTTCCATTTGTGATTTCAATCACATCTTTGTTTTACCTAATAAATCACTGCTGTTGTCTTCTTCCTAGGATGAATGCAAAAGTTTGCTAACACTTTTGACCCTTGACTGTGGCAGTTGTCTGCTAGTCACCCTTCAACCTTGCCAGCAAATCCAATCAGCTTAAGAGCGTTTTAATGTACCTATGCAAGTCCTCAGCATTTCAGATTAGGAAAGAAAGCAGGTCTTGTGACCTTCATAAGTGGTATTGAATGGTTCCTCTGGAAATGATAAAATTAGCTGAATTTCAGCTGCAATTTGAGGGAAATGTTTCCCAATTTTAAATTGGACACTCTACCAGCACCCACGATGGGAGGAAGGTTCTATGCTGTGCGTTTCTAATGCAGTAGAAGTGCAGTTGAGTCCACCAAAATCATTTGTCATCAGTAATCAGGACAAGGTTGCCCTAGACATTTCACATCCCAATTGTAATTTAACAAGAAAGCTTCAGTGTACAGTAGGATAGAGTGTATTTGACTCAGCTCTTTTTCCTTAGAAAAAAAGTGCAATATTTTACTTCATTCTGACCTTGAGTCAAAAGCTTTAGAAGTATGTGAAGAATCTGATTCTGAGTGGATTGAGGGTAAGCTGAAATGAAAAACAAGGAAGAACTGCTTTTAACATAACCAGATGGTAATTTTTACTAGTTGGCAGTGTACTGAAAGCACATTTTCTGAAAGGGAAGTATACATTATAGACTGGCACAATGAAATGTGTAAAACCGTTCCCAAAATAGATTAAAAATATTCTTTAGTTTTAAAGTGAAATTATGATAAACTGGTGTGGTGTATGTTTCTCTTTAAGGTAAAGATAGTAGCAGACTAACTGTACAGTCAGAAGTCCTGTTGAAATTAGAATTGATTTGATGGTATTTAACATTTGACATTATGTTCTAAAAAGCTGAATTGTGCCCCTTACATTGCCAGCTTCAGGATAAATAATAAACTGTGTATAATAATTGAATATTGACTGTTTCCTTGTTCCACTGAGATCCTGGCCAGTCTCACTAACCCACATCCTGGTTTTCCTAACTAAGTTTCTGATGTCAACTGCAGTCATCACAGGGTAGACATTTTGAAGTCTGCATTTAAACAGCTTATTTCATTCCTTTATGCACATTCATAGAGTTGGCATGAAGTTATCTGAAAACTATTAAAACTCACTTGTCAAAAGTCTGGAAAACACAGACATTTAATTACTTATTCATAATTAGTTTCGTTTGTCTTATTTTTGGCATGGACAACCTGGTTAGACACAATCACTCTGCCTGATCCTTTGCTCACTAATTCGGTTTATCTATGTGCTCCTTGAGAAATAGTAGCAGTCTTCAAACCTTTCCAGTAGGGGGATACCTAAATATTCCCATCTGGAAGTGACTGAAACATCGTTACAACACACCACTGCAAGTGGAAGCTGGAACACGCCCACGTTTCCATAAAGGCCACTGTCAAACCTTAATATCACTGAACAGGTCAATGTGTTATTCAGAGATGTACAGTTAGAAGAATAATAGAGTACATTGTTGAGCAGCCACATTTGTATTAATTAAAAACTCACTCTTTTAAAGGAGTTATTAAACTAATCACTAAGTTGATTTGCCTTTTACTTTAGTTTTTGAAATAACCAGTATGGTTAGAGTAAAATGCCCGTGATGGTCGTTTATTTCCCTTGTTTTTTAACTGTAAAAAACACAGAGTGATATTTATTCTTTGTTTGAGTTTTCAGAGGCAAGCTTGGAAAATGACTGTAACACAGATTCGGATCTCTGGATAAACCAGTAATTAGCATCTGATAAAAAGAACTGAGAGCATTTGAATACTCAGTACTATGAGATAAGCGTAAATATTTAAAATAAATTTGTAGCATAAATTTAAATTTTTATACTATAGTCATTAACTGGAATGAACACAAATAGCCGAATAGGATAATAACAATACAAAAACCAGTATTTTTCTGCATGCTGTGTACATGCATACATCTATAAGTACAGCATACTGAATTCTTGACAGAAATTTATGAGGAATGGAGAAGTTAACGCTAATGGTTAATCACACAACTGGTGAGTGATAGAAGACCTGAAAATCCAACCCAGAAAACCTGGCTTAGGGGTCTATTTCTGATCATTACATAATTCTGCCTTTCTTAGATAATTAGAAGAATTTGGTTTCAATTTAATAGTAGCATATTTTGTATAATGTATTGGTTTATTTTACAAGCATGATATACACTTCGAACATAAGGGTAATACTCTTTTATTTAAATGGACATCAATTCTACCAAAGCTTTCTAATCCCTATTAGTATCTGCATGTTTCCTTGGAGATCTTTATTCTAATCATATAAAATATACACACATATGTCATTTTTATTTAGATTTATCTAAATAGAATAATGTTGCATATACTCTTCTAAAAATTGTTATTCTTCATGTAATAATGAATGCCCGTTCTTATGCATCGGATCTTGACAGTAAATTCTGTCAAACTCTCACTGCCCCACCTAACAAACTTTCCTACTCATTTTATTATCACGGCTCTCACCTGCTTCAGACTTTGCCCAATATCCGTAAGTGAAGACAGAGATGGTAACTTTGCAAAATAAAATACACTTAATGTGAAATTTATTATCTTAATTATTTTAAAGTAGACCATGCATCACTTAAAAGACAGTGATACATTGTGTCCATAGGTTACAAACCTGTAAAGCATGTTACTGTACTGAATATTACAGATAATTATAAGACAATCTTAAGTATTTGTGTATCTAAACATAGAAAAGGCAATGCATTGATGCATTGTACTGTGACATGATAGCTTCAGTTTCACTAGGCAATAGGAATTTTTCAGCTGCATAACAAACTTATGGCAATAATGACCTGTAAGTGGTCTGTTGTTGACAGAAACATCATTATGTGGTGTATGGCTATATATAGGTCAGTGATACTAAGTACATTTATATTGTGCAATAATCATAACCGTCCATCTCCAGAGCTCTTTAGTCTTGTGAAACCGAAGCTTTCGACCCATTAATCAATATATATCTCTGGAAACTACCATTGGTTTTGTCTGTGATTTTCACTATTCTAAGAACCTCATACAAATGAAATCATACAGCATTTGTCTTTTGTTATTGGCTTATTTAATTTAGCGTAAT
The DNA here is from genome assembly GCF_028878055.3 of Symphalangus syndactylus. Classification (NCBI taxonomy): domain Eukaryota; kingdom Metazoa; phylum Chordata; class Mammalia; order Primates; family Hylobatidae; genus Symphalangus; species Symphalangus syndactylus. The sequence continues at coordinate 11,768,514 of NC_072441.2, forward strand.
GACCTCCATTTCATCCTATTGTAGAATATGTCAGAATTGTATTCATTTTTAAGGCTGAATAATATTCTTTTGTTTGTGTACACTACATTTTGCTTATCCATTAATCCACTGACAGACACTTGGATTGCTTCCATTTTAGCTATTTTGAATAATATTGCTGTGAACATGTGTGTATAAATATCTCTTCAAGACCTTGCTTTAAAATCTCTTGGGTATATACCTGGATTGGGGTTGCTGGATTATATGTACTTATATTTTTAATCTTTAAAAGAACTGACATACTGCTTTCTACAGTGGCTGTATCATTTTACATCCTCACCAACAGTGCACAAGTGTTACAGTTTCCCACATTCTTGCCAACAGTTTTTATTTTCTGTTTTTTAAATAGTAACTGTCATAATGGGTATGAGGTGTTATGTTATTCTAGCTTTGATTTGCTAATTAATTATGTTGATTAATGATTAGTTATGTTGAGGCTCCTTTTATGTACTTATTGAACATTTCTATTCTTTGGAGAAAAGTTCTTTGCCCATTTTTGAATCAGGCTATTTGTTTTATTTTGTTGGTGAGATTTTAAAATTCCCCATCTATTCTGGATCTCAGTCCCTTGTCAAATATCATTTGCAAATTTATTTTTCATTCTCTGGGTTGCCGTTTTATTCTGATGATAGTATTTTTTGAATACAGTTTTTTAAAAAGTTTATCAACTACAATTTTTAAATTTTTTTCTTTTGTTGCCTGTGCCTTTGATGTCACATCTCAGAAATTATTGCCAACTCCGATGTTGTGAAGCTTTTGTTCTATTATTTCTTCTCAGAGTTTTATAGTATTTTTTGTATTACATTTAGTTCTTTGATTAATTTTGAGTCAATTTTTCCACATACTGTTATACAAGGGTCCAACTTCATTATTTTATATGTGATTTTTCAGTTGTTCCGCCACCATCCCACCATTTTTTTTTTTTTTTTTAAGATTGTTCTTTCTCTCATTGAATGATCTTGGACCCATGGTCAAAAATCATTTCACCATATATGTGAAGATTTATTTCTGGGATCTCGATTTTACTTCATTGGCCTGTAAGTCTATCTTTATGCCTGTGGCACCCTGTTTTGATTACTGAAGCTTTGTAATAAATTTTGAAACCAGGAAGTGTGAGTTCTCCAGCTTTGTTCTTTTTTAAGATTGTTTTGGCTATTTGGTGTCCCTTGGTTTTTCCATATACATTTTAGAATAGATTATTTCTTTCTATAAAAATTGCTGAAGTTTTGAAGGGCATAGTATTTAATGTTAAGATTGCTTTGGGTAGTGTTAACATCTTAAAAATATTAAGTCTTCCAACACATGGACATGGAATATCTTTCTGTTTATTTAAGTCTTCCATAGTTTTCGTTTTACAAGTCTTTCATATCCCTGGCTAAGTTAATAAGTATTTAATTCTTTTTGATGCTATAATCAATGGAATTATTTTGTTAACTTTCTTTTCTGATTGTTCATTGTTAGTAAGTAAAAATGAAACTAATGTTTATGTGTTGCTTTTGTATCCTACTGCTTTCCTAAATTTGTTTCTTAGTTTTAACTATGTGTGTGTGCATGTGAGTGTGTGTGTGATCTTTAGAGTTTTATACCTAAAGTATTATGCTGTGTACAAACACAGATAATTGTACTTCTTCCTTTCCAACTTGGGTGCCTTTTATGTCTTTTCCTTGCCCGATTTCACTGGTTAGGACTTTCAGTATTTTGTTGAATACAAGTGGCAATGTATGCGTCATTATCTTGTTCCTGATCTTAGAGGTAAAACTTTCAGTCTTTTAACAGTGAGTGTGATGTTGGCTATTGAATATTTATGTATGGATTTTATTATGTTAAGGTAGTTTTCTTCAGTTCCTAGTTTGTTGAGTGTTTTTGATATGAAAGATGTTGAATTTTACCAAATGCATAATTGAGACAATTATGCTTATTTTTTCCCTTCTGTTAATATGGGGTATTACACTGATCAATTTTCGTGTGTTGAACCATGCTTAGATTCCAGGAATAAATCCCACTTGGTCATTCTAATATGCTGCTGAATTTGGTTTGCTAGTATTTTGTGGAGGATTTTTGCGTTGATGTACATAATAGATATTAGTCTGTTGTGTTTTCTTGTTTTTTGTTTTTTGCAACATCTTTGTCTGGTTTTGGTAGTATGGTGATGCTGGCCTCACATGAAGTATTCCTCCTCTTTAAGTTTTTGGAAATGTTTATGAAGGACTGGCATTATTATAGTTCTTCTTTAAATGTTTAGTATAATTCAGCAGTGAAGCTGTCAGGTCCAGGAATTTTCTTTGTTGCTAGATTTTTTATTAGAGATCCATAATCCTAACTAAGTATAGATCTATTCAGATTTTCTATTTTTCATGATTTAGTCTTGGTATGTTGCATATTTCTAGGAATTTGTCGATTTCATCTGGTACATGCAATTTTTGACATATAATTTTTCATAGTACTCTTATAATACTTTTTATTTATGCAGAGTAAGTAATAATGTTCTCATTTTCATTTGTGATTTTGGTGATTTGAGCCTTCTTTATTTTAAGTCAATCTAGCTAAAGGTTTTCACATTGATTTTTTTTGAAGAATCAACTTTTGATTTCATTGATTTTTCTCTACATTTTAAATTCTCTACATCTGCTGCCTTTGGGTTTTCTTTGTTCTTCTTTTTCTAGTTGTACAAATGGGTTCTTGATTTAAGATCTGCATTCTGTTTAAATGGAAGCTTTTTAACTATAACTTTTCTCCTTAGCACTTATTTTACTATGTCCCATAATTTTTGTTTTGTTTTTGTTTTTATTCTGTTTAAATGGAAGCTTTTATAACTATAAGTTTTCTCCTTAGCACTTATTTTACTATGTCCCATAATGTTTGTTTTGTTTTTGTTTTTATTCATCTGTATTTTTAAATTTCTTTTTATGATTTCTGTAATGATCCATTAGTTGTTTAGAGAGTGTTTTTAATTCTCAGAAATTGAAGTTTTCTAGTTCTCCGTTACTGATTTCTAACTTCATCCTCTGCTGGTTGGAGAATATATTTTCTATGATGTTTATATATTAAAATCTGATGATATATAATTATGTCAGTTCTATTTTAACTGAAATATTGTAAAACATTACTATTAATATAAATTTAAAATCTTATATTGGATTTTTTATAAATCAAATGTGTAAGACTGATTTTTCTTGGATTTGTTTTATAAAGATACTTCACGTTAATATATATGTTAATTTTAAAAATGGGTTTTGGCTACTCTATTTTTCCATGAAGTATTGCATTATTAAATATTCGTTTTGTTGTTGTTGTTGTTGTTTTGTTTGTTTGTTTGTTTTTGAGATGGAGTCTTGCTCTGTTGACCAGGCTGGAGTGCAATGGTGCGATCTGGCTCACTGCAACCTTCACCTCCCAGGTTCAAGCAATTCTCCTGCCTCAGCCTCCCGAGTAGCTGGGACTACAGGAGCACGCCAACATGCCTGGCTAATTTTTGTACATTTACTAGAGATGAGGTTTCACCACGTTGGCCAGGCTGGTCTCGAACTCTTGACCTCATGATCCACCTGCTTCAGCCTCCCAAAGTGCTGGGATTACAGGCAAAAGCCACTGCACGTTGCCAAATATTCTTAAAGGGGCTCTATGTTTTAGGAGCATTTAAAATTGGTTAACCCAACAAAGTGTTCTTGCTTCTCAAACACAGCTCAAAAATGACTGTTTTCCAGTAATACCTGGTGGATATTAAGCTACTTTATAATTTACAACAAGAAAAAATAGAAGTTAATAACTTCTTAGGAGTTGCAGGTTTTAAAAGAACACATTGAAGAAGTATGGAGATTACCAAAAAAAGATTTGTCTCTCAGGTTTGTCTGTTCTCACTTCAGCTTTGCTAGAACCGTGTTAATATAAGAATGATCTCAATACAAAATAAAATTTGAAGCTAGCCTACAAAATTCACAGAGATATCAGAGGGGCTGTGGACAGAGAAACAGACAAACTGATGAGAAATTGTAGAAGTATGTGCTATGGATGCGTAACACACATTCTGTGATTGGTGGCGGGTTTGCATGTCAGCAATTGCAGGCCTATTTTTGGCGATGTTTCTGCCACACTGTTACTGATCACAGCTAGGAATTTCCTTTTAATTGGCATGTGTGTTTTTTTCCTTCAAATTAATAATTGATTTCTCAAGGTATAAAAAATCCCTCAATTGTATTCATTACAGAATTTCTAAACTGTAACTTTTCTTAAAAACATTGTTAAAATCCTTTTAAAAATTAAATAAGCTTATCAATTATGTTTCTAGAAACACACTTAACATTCTCAAGGCATAAAGTATATCTCAACTGTATTTATTACAGAATTACTAAACTTTAACTTTTCTAGAAACTATAATTAAAATCCTTTTAAAAAACAAGCTTATAAGGTATGTTTTTAATACTTTGGTTTATCTCTCGATCACATGACTTCCTGAAAACTCCGCTTAAGGGCTAACAGAATTACAGAGATTAGACTTCATAGGGGATATAATTTGTTTTGGGTCACTTGTCTTTGGGTTTTGTCCACACATTTGTTGGGGACTGGCTCTGGAACAATAAAGGGGAAACTTAGGGATGACTAGGCTTTTGTGAAACGCATTTATAGAGTTGGCCTCTAAAAGTGGCTTATTTTTTGCTCCAGCATAGATTGAGGTGGAGTGCATTAATGCTCAATTTAATTTTGCCAAGGGTTCAATAACAAAATGGTGTTTTTTTTTCTAATAAATTACTGAAAGATAGACTAACCTTTTGTAATCCATTGCTAAAATGGAAATAAGTAATTTAATTGTGAGCTTAAAAAATAACACTCAGCTAGAATTACCACCATTGGAAGGTAAGGTAAGAGTTGTATTTATGCTTTAAACTAAAAATAGCCAGGTGCGGTGGCTCACGCTTGTAATCCCAGCACTTTGGGAGGCCAAGGCAGGTGGATCACCTGAGGTTGGGAGTTTGAGATCACCCTGACCAACGTGGAGAAACCCCGTCTCTACTAAAAATACAAAATTAGCTGGGTGTGGTGGCCTGTAATCTCAGTTGCTCGGGAGGCTGAGGCAGGAGAATCACTTGAACCCAGTAGTCGGAGGTTGTGGTGAGCCGGAGATCATGCCATTGCACTCTAGCCTGGGCAACAAGAGCAAAATTCCATCTCAAAACAAACAAAAAAAAACTAAAAATAAAATATGCATTAATCTTTTTGTTCTTTATCTAGTCCTTATCTTTTACATGAAATATTTAATTTTTTTGTGTTAACTTTATTCACCTAAGGAATACCCAGGGAGCTGGTAAGACATTATTTATGAGTGTGTCTGTGAGGATCTTTCCATAAGAGATTAGTACTTGAATCAGTAAACTGAGTGAAGAAGATCTGCCCTAATAAATGTGAACAGGCATCTTCTAATCCACTGAGGTCCTAAATAGAACAAAAAGGTAGACTACGTGTGAATTTGCTCTAACTGGGACATTCATCCATGATGACTTTAAACATTGGCACTCCTGGTTCTTTGACCTTTAAACTGAGCGTGAGTTATATATAGTACCTGCTTTCCTGTTTCCTACCTTTCAGACATCACATGGTGGGACTGGTGGGTCTCCCTAGCCTTGTGAGCCAAGTCCCATAATAAATCTCTTCATCTGTGTGTGTATGTATGTATGTATGTATGTATGTATCTATTTATTATTGGTCAATTTCTCTAAAGAACCCTGACTAGTACAATAATTATAATAAGGAAAAGATACAAGATGACAGTTGATATGGTTTGGCTGTGTCCCCACCCAAATCTCATTTTGAATTGTAACTCCTACCATTCACATGTGTCATGGGAGGAATCCAGTGAGAGGTAATTGAATTATGGGGTCAGGTCTTTCCCACACTGTTCTTGTGATTGTAAATAAGTCTCACAAGATCTGATGGTTATAAAACACAAGTTCCCTGCACAAGCTCTCTCTTTGCCTGTTGCCATCCATGTAAGAAGTGATCTTCTCCTCCTTACCTTCCACCATGATTGTGAGGCCTCCCCAGGCATGTGGAACAGTAAATCTATTAAAATTTTTTTCTTCCCAGTCTCAAGTATGTCTTCATGCACAGCATGAAAGCAAACTAATATAGTAAGTTGGTACCAGTAGAGTGGAGTGTTGCTGAAAAGATACCCCAAAATGTGGAATCAACTTTGGAATTGGGTAACAAGCAGAGGTTGGAAAGGCTCAAAATCAGGACAATGTGGGAAAGTTTGGAACTCCCTAGAGACTTGTTGAATGGCTTTGACTAAAATGCTGATAATGATACAGACAATAATATCCAGGTGGGGGAGGTCTGAGATGGAGATGAGGAACTAGACTCGTTTGGAAAAAGGTTACTCTTGTTATGCTTTAGCAAAGAGACTGGTGACATTTTGCCCCATCCTAGAGATTTGTGGAACTTTGAACTTCAGAGAAATGATTTGGAGTATCTAGTGGAAGAAATTTCTAAGCAGCAAAGCATTCAAGAAGTGACAGGTGCTGTTAAAGGAAGTCAGTTTTAAAAGAGACACAGAACATAAAAGTTTGGAAAATTTGCAGCCTGTCAATGAGATAGAAAAGAAAATCCCATTTTCTGAGGAGAAATTCCAGCCAGCTGCAAAATTTGCATAAGAAACCGGGAGCTGAATGTTAATCACCAAGACAATGGGGAAAATGTCTCTCGGGCATATGAAAGGTCTTTGTGGTAGCCCTTCCCATCACAGGCCCAGAGGTTTAGGAGAAATAAATGGTTTCATGGGTGGAGATCAGGGTCCCCCTCTTGTGTGCAGTCTAGGGACTTGGTGCCCCATATCTCAGTCACACCAGCCATGACTAACAGAGGCCAAGCTCAGCCCATTGCTTCTGAGGGCGGAGCCCCCAAGCCTTGGCATCTCCCACATGGTGTTGAGCCTGTAGGTGCACAAAAGTCAAGAGTTGAGGTGGGGGAACCTCCATCTAGATTTCAGAGGACGTATGGAAACATCTGTATGCCCAGGCAGAAGTTTGCTGCATGGGTGGTGCCCTCAGGGAGAACCTCTGCTAGGAAAGTGCAGAAGGGAAATGTGGAGTTGGAGCCCCTGCAGAGAGTCCTGGGACACCACCTAGTGGAGCTGTGAGAAGAGGGCCACCGTCCTCCAGAACTCAGAATCATAGATCCACTGAAAGCTTGCACCATGCACCTGGAAAAGCCACAGGCACTCAATGGCAGCCTGTGAATGCAGCCAGGTGATGGGCTAAACCCTGAAAAGCCACAGGGGCAGAGCTGCCCAAGACCATGCTAATCCACCTCTTCCATCAGCATGACATGGATGTGAGACATGAAGTCAAAGGAGATCTTTTTGGCACTTTAAGTTTTAACTGCCCTGCTGGATTTTGGACCTGCATGGGGCCTTTAGGCCCTTTGTTATGGCCAATGTTGTATTTACACAATACCTGTACCCCATTGTATCTAGGAAGTAACTAGCTTGATTTTGATTTTACAACCTCATAGGCAAAAGTGACCTGCCTTGTCTCACAGGAAACTTTGGACTGTGAACTTTTGGGTTAATGCTGAAATGGCTTAAGACTTTGGGGGCTGTTGGGAAGGCATGATGGGTTTTGAAATGTGAGGACATGAGATTTGGGAGGGTCCAGGGGTGGAATGGTATGGTTTGGCTGTGTCCCCACCCAAATCTCATCTGAAGTTGGAACTTTCATAATTCCTGTGTGTCGTGGGAGGGACCCAGTGGGAAGTAATTGAATCATGGGGGTGGATCTTTCTTGTGCTGTTCTCATAATAGTGAATAAGTCTTATGAGATCTGATGGTTTTAAAAAGAAGTGTTCCCCTGCACAAGCCCTGTCTCTCTTTTTGCCTGCTGCCATGCATGTAAGATATGACTTACTCCTGCTTTCCTTCTGCCATGAATGTGAGGCCTCCCCAGCCATGTGGACTTGTAAGTCCATTAAACCTCTTTTTCTTCCCAGTCTCAGGTATGTCTTTATTAGAAGCAGGAAAATGGACTAATAAAGCAGTAAATTAATTTCTAGGACTAGTCCCTTAACTATCTAAGCCACTTTCAGTTTTTTTAATTCTGCAATTTTAGGTGGAAACTGTACAGATATCTACTGGCATGAAGAGGAAGACTGTTTACTGAATATAATTGAATGGATTTTTTTATGAGTATTGGTATTATTTCAGTTTTCAATTAAAAAAATAAACTGTTACATGCAAAATCTTCATGCTGTGGGCCATATTGAAAGATAGTAAATAATTGAAATAAAATGCCGAGATATTGGTGGGGACCCGTCTGCAGCCACTAGGGTCTTGATGTTACCTGAGCCCCCTTAGGTATTTTAAATATGTGCCAGAAGACAGTGCTTCTCAGGACATGATTTTTCTATTCCTAAAAATAAGTTACAGGAAAAATAGACAAATGAAGACTAAATGTTTCAAGAGGGAACCCATATAATGGGTTAAATGAGGCATAGGATAGCAGTGTGTGAGGCACTTTGTATTAGAGCTCATTTAAAATACCATCGGTTACATGAGGTTTCAGAAAAAAAGAAAACAGCCTGTGTTCTACATAAACAACTGTATGCAATGTATTGTAAAATGGGTATGAGGAATTAAGGAAAGAATGCCTTTTCTTCTGGTTTTCATCTTCCTCCTGGTTCCTAGCCAACTACAACAATTTGTTTTATAATCTTGCTTATGGCACCTTCCATGGCAACACGTGCTTACTCATTTTGACAAATGTCACTTTATTAACAATCGTGATGTATGCAAAGAGGACTAACAATCCCTCTAGTTATGCAAAGGACAGGCACAGCACACGCTGGGGATCATAGCCTACCAACTTTGTGACAGCTCACAGTATATTTTCACTATTGAAGCCAATGGAGTATATATTGAATATACACGTTGTTCAAGGATTGGTCCTGCTTTATGCTTGAGGCTTATTTTATTTTCAATGTGTCCTGATTTATTAAACTAGTTTTATGATGGGCACACCTAAAGAGCATCTGTCTCCTATAGAAGAAATGGCCATGTTATAGTGACAAACTTGGCAATGTAGAAATAAACTTAGAAATGTAGGCAAATATGAGATGATACCTGAATATCATCTCAGCCACACCACAGTTATTGAGATATTGTTTTCTAAGGCTAAGGTCCAAACACTTTATCATATTTTTATATCTTGCTTGTAGTACATAATTTATATACATACCAATCACACACACACAAACACACACACACACACTCAATGTCATAGCAATGTAATTAGAAATAAAAGTTTCTAAATTTCAAATAATGTGGAGCAAAACTATAAAATATTGTCTTAACTTTTACAAATTTTTTAAAAAGATGATTCACAGAATTATGGAGGATATTGATCGAATTGAATAAAACATAAAGCCCTGAATGCTTCTCCACTCTTCCATTTTTATAGAAACTAAGAAGCAATTTAAGGATTTCTTTTTTAATGTGAAGAAAAATGTTTTGTTAGATTTTCTGCTAAATGCCATTTAAATAATCAATTTGCCAACATTTAGGGAAATTGAGTATGCCACTTCTCTAAAAAGCTTGTCATTTCTCTTTAGGGTAACGTGTAACAGAGATGCATAGGAAAATTCAGGGATGTGCTTTGAAATACTATTAGTAGATAGCAAATGGGGGATAGATGGATAAAAATTTAATCTATATATTACTGGGCAATAGTTAAAAGGAATAAAGTATCTCTCTATATACATGGGTCTCAAAATTGGCCTCAAAAATGATACTGAGTTAAAAAACACTAAGTGAAACATGGTGAATATCACATTTCCCTGTGTAAATATAAAAATAGAAAAAATATAACAATCATTGTTGATATATATTTAGGAAAGAAAGGATTAATTGTTTAATATTGAGAGTAGATTAGATACACACATGTATTAAGTATATAAGAATTAGCCTTTGGATTTGTTAATCTTTTTGTTTTAATCTGCTCTATCTCTATTTAGTATTTCATTCATTATTGTTGTTGATTTTTATAATTGCATTTCTTCTGCTTGGGTTTCTTATGTTTTCCCTAATATCTTAAGTTAACTGTTGAATTTATCTGTTTTCAGACTTTATTGCTTTCTTGTATGTTTTAAATATGCTTTCCTGTTTCCAAATTTACAAATTTTTCAAAAAAAATTGTTTTTTTCTGACTTTGAACTTTGTTGTGCTTAGAGAAGTGTATCTGTCTGATAATTCCTTGGAACTGGCTGATATGTGCATTATGTCTTCCCCACGTGGTTCGGCTTTCTCTGAAGCTCCGTGCGTACCTGAGAACACTGTGTATTCCTTGGTATGATGGGTTTGTTGACTTCTTTATATGTTTTGAGGCAAGTTATTAGAGGCATCAAAGTTGAAATGAGTGTATAATTATCATTGTTTTATGATGTTTTCCATTCTATGTGATGCTTTGTGCCTTCAAGACTTCACTCTATAATATTAATATAGATACACCAGCTTTCCTTTGACTAATATTTAAGCTGCCTAATTCCTTATCCTTTGTGTGTCAGTTTTCCCATGTTTTTATTTTCATGTGTGATTCTTCGATAGTATAATCCTGGATCTTATCTTTTATTGAATTTAACCTTTAACTAGAAAGTTAATTTATTTACATTTATTAGGATTGCTGTTATATTTGGATTCATTACCATCCTATTTCTTGTTTTGTATGTTCCTCTTTTGCTTCATCGCTTTTACTTTTTATCACTTTTTCTGCATCCTTTACATGAAGTTTTTATTTAAATTCTATTTCTCTCTTTATTCTTTTAATAGTTACCATGAAATTTTAACAGATTTTTTTACTTAAGGTCTACATTAATCATTTTCTCTATTCCTTCTTTATATAACATAGGGACCTTCGAATTATAGAAATCAAATCATCTGCTATTTAGTCTTACTTATTGTCCCATATTTTAATTATATCCTTTCTTTATTCCCAAATTTCATATTTTTGTTATTTCACACAGACTCTGGTTTATCTACATGCTTTCCACGTTTTTCACTCAACGTTTCTTCTTGTATCTCCAGCTTTCCTTTTGTGGTTATTTTCCATCTTGCTGACATCGTCAAAAGTTTGTTGAAGTGTGAATCTATTCACTTTTAGGTTTCCTAAAGGGAGTTTTACTTTTTCTTTTAGGTTTACTTACATCTTACTTTTGAATTATTTCAAACATGACAAAATATGTGAGAGGAGTACAAATATTAATAATTCCTATATACCTTGCGCCCACATCCTTTACTTGTTTATGTTTTACTGAATGCACTTTATCATTCTCTCTCTTTCTTCATCCTCAGTGTTCATTTTATTACCATGTTGACAGGAAGAGTTGTTCTTGATATTAAGTAAGGATTTTAAATCAGCTTATTATCACTGCAAATTTCCAAAGGACAGAAAGAAGGGTAACAGTGTGAATCTCTCTATGGCTTCTAGTAGAAATTGAAATATTGCTTAGATTGGAGGAAGGTCATAGAGCACTCAGAAGAAATATAATCGTATTGCCATCATAGAAGCAATACATTTGTCTTTTGTCTCCTTATTTGTTTATATTTTTTCAACTATTTAAATCAAACAATTTGAGGTGAAAGTTCACCACCACTCTCACCTACCAATAACAAGATAGAACAATGGAAATATTATTTCCCAAACGTGTTTTCATTTTGATGATAGTCAGCTACTAATCTAGATGCTTGATATAAGAGACATTATCTAAGCTCTACCATACCTGTATCAGTAGAATTACTTCCCTATTATACGTGAAGATATACAGGCATACCTTGGAGATATTGCAGATTCAGTTCCAGACCACTGCAGTAAAGCAAACATTGCAATAAAGTGAGTCATACAAATTTGTTGGTTTTCCAATGCATAAAAAAGTCATGTTTACTTACAATATAAGCAGCTGAGTGTGCAATAGAAGTATGTCTAAAAAACAATGCACATACTTTAATTTTAAAATAGTTTATTGCTAAAATGCTAATGATTATCTGTTCTTTCATCAAGTTGTGATTTTTCACAGGTAAAGGGTTTGGTCCCAGTGTTGGTGGCAGCTGACCAATCAGGGTGGTGGTTTCCTAAGGTTAGTGTGGCTGTGGCAATTTCTTCTAACAAGGCAGCAATGAAGTTTGCCACATTGGTTGACTTTTCCTTTCGTGAAAGATTTTTTTTTTTGTAGCATGTGATGCTGTTTGATAGCTTTTTCCCCACAGTAGGACTTCTTTCAAACACAAATTCTACCACTGCTTTATCAACTAAGTTTCTGTAATATTCTAAATTCTTTGTTGTTATTTCAAGAATGTTCACAGCATCATTACCAGGAGTAGATTCTATCTCAAGGAACGTCTTTCTTTGCTCATCTGTAAGAAACAAATCCTAATGCATTGAAATTGTATCTTGAAACTGCAGCAACTCAGTCACATCTTCAGGCTCCACTTCTAATTCTAGTTGTCTTGCTGTTTCCACCACATCCGCATTTACTTCCACTGAAGAGCTAAACCCCTCAAAGTCATCTGTGAGCATTGGACTCAACTTATTCTAAACTCCTGTTACTGTTGATATTTTGGACTCCTCCCAGTAATCACAAATGTCCTTAGTGTTATCTAGAGTGGTGAATCCTTTCCAGAAGATTTTCAATTTATTTTACCCAGATTCATCAGAGGAGTCATTATGGCAGCAATAACCTTACCATGTTTAGTTCTTATGTAATAAAACTTGAAAGTTGAAATTACTCCTTGATTCAGAGGCTACAGAATGGATGTTGTGCTAACCAGCTTAAAAACACGAATATCCTTGTTCATCTCCATCAGAACTCTTGGGTGTTCAGGTACATTGTCAATGAACAGCAATATTTTGAAAGGACTCTTTTTTTTCTGAGCAGTAGGTCTCAAGAGCAGGATAAAAATATCCAGTAGACCATAGTGTTAAAAGATATGCTGTCATTCAGACTTTGCTCCATTTATAGAGTACAGGCACAGTAGATTTAGCATAATTTTTACTATTTTCAGAATCGTAAATCAGTATTGGCCTCAATTTCAATTTACCAGCTGCAATAGCCCCTACCAAGAGTGTCACCCTGTGCATTGAAGCTTTAAAGCCAGGCATTGACTTATTTTCTAGCCATGAACGTCCTAGACCCCATCTTCTTTCAATATAAGTCTGTTTCATCTACACTGAAAATCTCTTGTTTAGTGTAACAACCTTCATCTATTATCTTAGCTACATTTTCCAGGTTGTATGCTAAAGCTTCTACATCAGCACATGCTAGTACTTCACCTTGCACTTTTTCTTTTATTTTGGGATGGCTTCTTTCCTTAAAAATTATCAGCCAACTTCTTCTAGCTTCTCACTTTTCTTCTTCATTTCTCTCAGCCTGAAGAGAATTGAAGATAGTTTGGGCCTTGTTGTAGTTGGTTTGCTTTTCTATCCAGACTAATAAAACGTTCTTCATATCATCAACAAGTCTGTTTTACATTCTTTATCGTTCATTTGTTCACTGTAGTAGCACTTTCAATTACCTTCCAGAACTTTCCCTTTGTGTTCCTAAGTTGGCTGTTTGTTATAAGAGACCTAGCTTTTAGCCTCTCTCAGCTTTCAACATGCCTTCTTCATTAAGTTTAATCATTTCCAGCTTTTGACTTAAAGTGAGAGATGTATGATGCTTTTCTTCTCACTTGAACACTTACAGGCCATTGTAGAGTTATTACTTGGTCTAATTTTAATATTGTTGTGTCTCAGGGAATAGTGAGGCTTGAGGAGAAGAAGAGAGAAGGAAGAACAGCTAGTTGCTGAAGAAGTGAGAACACACATATTAATTAAGTTCACTATCTTATATGTGCAGAGTGTATGGTGTCCCACAATTACAATAGTGACATAAAAGATCATTGATCACAGATAACCATAAGTAATATAATGACAATGAAAAAATCTGAAATATTGTGAGAATTACTGGAATATAACACAGAAACTAAAAGTGAGCAAATGCTGTTGGAAAAAATGGTGTGGATAGAATTGCTCAAGGCAGGCTGGCCACTAACCTTCAATTTGTAAAAAACACAACATCTACAAGAAAAGTGCAACAAAACAAAGTACGCTTGCCATTGCTCCAGGTTACAGAGAAAAAAAGTGGAAGAGATTAGATTCAAATCAAATCTCTCTGATGCCAAAATCCATGATCTTAATCATTAAATACATTGCTTCCAATTTTATGTCTAGATAATATATATTTCATAGGTTTTATATAAAAATCTATTGTTTAACATCATCTCATTACTAATATATATATTATGTTCAGAAAGTTTAAACAATGGTTGCTTAAATGAACTACTGCTTTGTTAAGCAAGAAACAAATCTTTATCTGTAATATATCTTTAGAAGTAGCATTTATAACATTAAAATAATCCATGACGATTTTTCCAAAATAATGAGAAAATGACCCCTTAAATCAATTATACTTTAAAAAGAAAGATGCCTGTTTTGTCTACCTTCATGAAGGAGGTGAAATTTGGCAAGGCAAAAACTTGAGGTTGTTAAAAGAAGCAAGTTAACTCATGTTTATGTTTTATAACTTATTTTTTAAGACAACCTTGAGTTGAGTTTTCTTTGTATTTATTTTGTACTATTTTAAGATGTATAGGTCATTTGCAAGTAGTTCGTTTCTGAATTTTCGGTGCAATCCAAATACTTAGTTTAGTATTACCTGTGGTTTACCTGCTAATTTAAAAAGGTGACTATAACATGCAAATTAAGTTTATAACCACGCATTTTCAACTGCAAACTATATGGAAAGAGTATTCGATATGAAAAAGACAAAAAATGAAAATTATATTGTTTCTATTTTCTTTGCAGTTTAAAAATGATTTGGAAAATGAATTAGTAATAATGTTTAAAATGCATTTAATTGTGTTTTTTAATGTTGCATGGCATAAAATTTTGATAACTCGGTTTGAAATGTATGTCTGAACTAGATTTCAGAGAAATTGTTTTCCTCTTTGTATTGGTGAAATACTAACTGCTATGTCTTGATATGACCACTTGATGGAACTCTTTCATTTTGCTTCCAGCAATCTCTAAGCAGTGACAAACTTACCTTTGTGGGCAGGTATAAAAGTATATATATGTATGTGTGTGTGTATATATATGTATATATATGTGTGTGTGTATATATATGTATATATGTGTGTATATATGTGTGTATATATGTGTATATATATATATATATATGTATGCTTAAAGGAATTCGTTATTTGGCATATTTAGTATTCTCTACCGTTTTTTATGTATGTCAATTTTATTTATTTCTATGGAGAACCATAGTGTTACTAAGTCGATCTCTAGAAAAAAAAATAAAATACTACTTCTTAAATAAACTCTTGTTCTCATTTCCCTCCAAGACTTTTTGGCAGAAAATTAATTTTAAATAATTCTAAATATTTAAATACAATAATATCCGAGATATTATTTTCTTTATAATCAAACTGAAACTCTATTTCTGGGATGCCTTCAAAATTAATAGTCAGAAGCATTCACAAGGTCTTGGGAATTAGAGGGTGTTAGGTAGCTGTGGGAACTTCCTAACAATTATCCTTATTAAGAAAGATAGCTTGAGAAGGGGAGAGATTGATTTTGAAGTAAAGCTTTCAATAAAGTCATGTAGAACAATTAGGAAAAATTAGAAGTGAAGGACGGGGTGAAAATCACCTTCTCTTCATTGAAAACATTGACGCTATGGATCATCCAAGAGCTGTGGATTAGGTATCAATCATCTATTTATGACCTTTAATTTAAACTTTCTAAAGTTTTGCATAAAATAGGAATAATCGTAAATCTCTCATGAGGCTCAGATACAATAAAACTCACTATAGTAATACATTTGTAAACTCTAAAAACATCGTGGAACTAGTAGTTGTTGGAATGATCACATTGTTGTAAAGAAAGCCCACATTAAGCATGTCAGCATATCTCGGAGAAAAAGGCCGTCTTCGGTAACTCTACCTTACAAAATATTTTCCATGCTCTGTAGTGTCTGGCTCCTAGTCACAAGAATCTCAAGGAAGTAAGGCCTCTTTTTTGTTTGCCATTTATTCTAAGTGATCTCTGCCACTTCAGTGGCATCTAGTCCTATGCTAATGGTGGCCAAATCATTTTTCCAGTCCAGAATCTCTACATGAACTCCACCATCCTATTAGACACTTTCTCCCCAATATTCTGGAAACTTAAATTTCTCTTTGTCTTAAACCAAACACACTGTGTTTATTCTGCAAAACTGTTGCATACACTTGGCTGACAGAGTTTCTGGTTTTTTAATTGATGACCGTGATTAATTTCTCTTTTGGCTCCCCAGTACCCAGCCTACAGTAGTCAGTGACAGATTAATCATTGAATGAATGAAGTATTTTGAAGCTCAAGACATAGATTTGACCTAATGGTGATAATTTCAAACATTAATTTGTTTTATTGTGACTCTGTTAGAGATTGGCTTATACAATATTACTTTCCTACTGATTCTTGTTTTTATCTATTTTTGGTCTACACAAGGCATTGAAAATATAAGGCACTGAATGTGCCCTCATTTTCAGAGTTTAAAAGAAATTTCATTGCTGCACTAATGATAAAAATTTAATCAACTCTTTTTTAGGAATAAGTTATAAAATACTATTAATGCTTTTCCTCTATATACACTTTTCCTTCTTGAATTACTGGAGTGAGGAAACTCACTTAAGAGGAATGTCTTTCAATAAGAGCAGCTGTAAGGAAAAAGCATATTTTCACTGCCAAGAAAAACTATCAGATAAAATACATTCACTGTACAAAAAAATTATGAACGATATCTGTAAACATGCAATATGGTATGTACTATTGAATGTGTTGGGGATAAAGTAATAAACAAAAGTACATGTTCTTACATTCTTTGAGCTTGTGTGGGAAACCCAATATAAACAAATGTGCTATTTATATTTTGGTTTAGCTTATTTTATTTCAGGTTGCAACGGAACTATACAAAATGTGAAGTGGGGAAGGTGATGAAGTAACAGAGGCTGCTATTTTCTAATGGGTTGTCAGAGAAGATCTGTCTAAGGGGGGACTTTATATAGATATCTGAGTGAAATGATGGGCCAAGTCATTTGGGGAAGACATTTTGGATTGCCTCGAGAGGTCTCAAGAACCTTCCAGGGCTCTCCAGAACCCCTCTTCAGGGATCTCTGACAAGATACTGATTACAGAGATGTCTGAGGACTGAGCTGGGACAATCCAACATTTGTAGTACTGATGCAAAGAAAGCCCACCAAAAGAGATTTAGATCATTTCTACAGTCCTATAAAAATATTTTTATGACTCCCAATTTTCATTTAGTTAGCGTGTTTTTTCTTCTTCATGTCACCTTTACCCTTTTGTTGACTGTAAAGAAATCCATACACTTACGCAATGTATTCTGTAACAGCATAAGCTGTTTTCAATGATGGGAGCATCAATTTATAGGTAAGTATAACTCAATTAAAGCACATAAGTTCAGGTACTAAAATCAATACAAAGAGCATATTCTGCTACCTCCCAGTCGCCCGCCCCCGGTTTACATATGCTTAACATTTCTGGTGGACAGAATCTTGCTGCTTGTTTGGGATTCTTGACATCACAATATTCATCGTAGAGTAGGCATGCAATGCTTTTAATTTAAATCAATAAGTTAATTTCAAGGGGCAGGGAAGTGAGCAAAAGGGGGCTTATGACCCTTTTTCCTAAAGAGCAACCAATGGTCAGCCACCATTGATTGCTGCGCAAGGCCACTCCTGAGATCCCAGTTCTAATATCATAAATAATCAAGTACATGAAAATAATAGAAAATGAAACCCATCCTTTTCTGACAACAGTGTCTTGCTTCTGGAGATAAAACTAATGATTTTCCCAGAAAATTTTTAAGCACCATTTGGAGGAAAAGCTAAAGAGAGATTTGAATATTATTCCTTTAGGACAGGATTGCCTGGTAACTTACAGGGCACCTATTTAAATGTGAACTTCAGATAAGCCTCTAAGTATTTAAGATGTTCTTATACTAAAAAGTTATTTGTTTTTTACATGAAATTGAAATATAACTAGAAATCCTCTATTTTTATTTGCTAAATCTGACAATCCTATGTTAGGAATGCTTTAGACAGATGAGGGTAAGATACTTTTTCTGGAAACATCAAGCAACCTATTTTTGTTAGTCCATCAATCAAAGCCAAGGAGCCAATAGGATAGATTAGTATGGCTAAATGTCTTAGGCTATTGGCAAAAAAGTGTGGGTGTAGTATTTTTCAAGACAAAATAAAAGAAAGGAAGTTAGCTTTTAGATGTATGAAATGTTCTTTCTTAGTTATGATTTTATTAAGAATATACTGAGATGAGAAAATCAATCCTTTCTCAGATGAGAAGAAATCCAAACATAAGCACAATAAAGCGTGTGAAAGCAATAAAATACATGCTATAGAATTCAACCATATTCAAATATATACTGATAGAGCAAATATGAGAGAGGATAATAATACATGAAGCTAAACTAGGCCCTCTTCCATGAAAAATCATAGGCTCAAAGTGTCTATGGAGGGGCTAGGCCACTCAGAATGACAAAAGATGAAGACACTAATAAAAGTTATATAACATTTTTAGTAGTTATATTAAGCTTCTTAGTGAGGGTAAAAAGTAACAGAAATATTCCCAACCGTGTGATAAAAACATTAAAAAAATACTATAATTGACAGAACTCCAGGATCATAAGAGACTTGTTAGATTCTAAAGGAAGTTGCTAATGAATAAGGAAAGCTGTTAAACAGGCATTGAAAATCTCCAAAGAACTAGGGCATGCATTAAAGAAATCTTCAGGAAAATGAAATATAGTAAAATTTAGAAAAAAATGTTTAACAGTGGTGTGGTATAAAATTCCAGTGGTGTGAATTTCAGAATCAAGAATAGACCTGAGAAGGAAGAGGAGGAGGAGGAGGAGGACCTTTCTACCAAAGATCATTCCCTGTCAAAACCATGAAGTCTCTTAATAAAATAAGCTACTGACTAGATTTTAAATTTGCATTGGAAATGCCATGATTATTAAAAATTTTTACATAAAAAAAGGCCTGGGTTATTTGAATGTGTTCTCTAACTCTGGTTGTGTGCTTGGAATTAAAGCCCTATCACTGGCGTTCCAACTCTGCTGCGATCCTATTTTGGGGGCCAGTTCCTGGCAATGATGCTATGAGCATATTTGCCAAATTGCCTAAAGACCACTTTTCTTGTTATGCAAATATCAGTTTAGTCATCCAACTTGTGTTTACAGTTCTGGAACAAGAAGCACCTGGAAAAAAAAGAACATATTATGACAGTTAGCTAAAAGTGGGGGATGGGGATATTCTTTGGAGGAAAAGAATTCTATCAAGGACCTAATATATTTAATTCTGTTCGTTAAAAACAAATTTCTACTCATCTGACAAAGGGCTAATATCCAGAATCTACAATGAACTCAAACAAATTTACAAGAAAAAAACAAACAACCCCATCAAAAAGTGGGCAAAGGACATGAACAGACACTTCTCAAAAGAAGACATTCATGCAGCCAAAAAACACATGAAGAAATGCTCATCATCAATGGCCATCAGAGAAATGCAAATCAAAACCACAGTGAGATACCATCTCACACCAGTTAGAATGGCCATCATTAAAAAATCAGGAAACAACAGGTGCTGGAGAGGATGCGGAGAAATAGGAACACTTTTACACTGTTGGTGGGACTGTAAACTAGTTCAACCATTGTGGAAGTCAGTGTGGCGATTCCTCAGGGATCTACAACTAGAAATACCATTTGACCCAGCCATCCCATTACTGGGTATATACCCAAAGGACTATAAATCATGCTGCTATAAAGACACATGCACACGTATGTTTATTGCGGCACTATTCACAATAGCAAAGAGTTGGAACCAACCCAAATGTCCAACAACAATAGACTGGATTAAGAAAATGTGGCACATATACACCATGGAATACTATGCAGCCATAAAAAATGATGAGTTCGTGTCCTTTGTAGGGACATGGATGAAACTGGAAAACATCATTCTCAGTAAACTATCACAAGGACAAAAAACCAAACACCGCATGTTCTCACTCATAGGTGGGAATTGAACAATGAGAACTCATGGACACAGGAAGGGGAACATCACGCTCCGGGGACTGTTGTGGGGTGGGGGGAGGGGGGAGGGACAGCATTAGAAGATACACCTAATGCTAAATGACAAATTAATGGGTGCAGGAAATCAACATGGCACATGGATACATATGTAACAAACCTGCACATTGTGCACATGTACCCTAAAACCCTAAAGTATAATAAAAAAAAAAAAAATTGTTTAAATAAAAATAAATAAAATTTTAATGAGGGTAAAAAAAAAAAAAAAAACAAATTTCCAATGGTTTCAAGCCAGAAATTAATTAAAATGAAAATGGGAGTTAACATGAAATATTAACAAAACTTTATCATTTCTATTTGTTTTTGTTAACTGTGCTTAATAAGTGTTCAGAAAAAACATGGCATTATATTCATGTCTCCTAAATATTTGAAAATCTGTAATTTAGCACTTCTTACATTTCTTTATTATTATTATTATACTTTAAGTTCTAGGGTACATGTGCACAATGTGCAGGTTTGTATACATGTGCCATGTTGGTGTGCTGCACCCATTAACTCCTCATTTACGTTAGGTATTTCTCCTAATGCTATCCCTCCCCCAACCCCCCGCCCCATGACAGGCTCTGGTGTGTGATATTCCCAACCCAGTGTTCACATGCTTTCATTGTTCAATTCCCACCTGTGAGTGAGAACATGCAGTGTTTGGTTTTCTGTCCTTGCGATAGTTTGCTCAGAATGATGGTTTCCAGCTTCATCCATGTCCCTACAAAGGACATGAGCTCATCCTTTTTTACAGTTGCATAGTATTCCATGGTGTATATATGCCACATTTTCTTAATCTAATCTATCATTGATGGACACTTGGGTTGGTTGCAAGTCTTTGCTATTGTGAATAGTGCCACAATAACATATGTGTGCATGTCTTTATAGTAGCATGATTTATAATCCTTTGGGTATATACCCAACAATGGAATTGCTGGGTCAAATGGTATTTCTAGTTTGAGATCCTTGAGGAATCACCACACTGTCTTCCACAATGGTTGAACTACTTTACAGTCCCACCAACAGTGTAAAAGCCTTCCTATTTCTCCACATCCTCTCCAGCACCTGTTGTTTCCTGACTTTTTAATGATGGCCATTCTAACTGGGGTGAGATGGCATCTCATTGTGGTTTTGATTTGCATTTCTCTGATGACCAGTGATGATGAGCCTTTTTTCATGTGTGTGTTGGCTGAATAAAGGTCTTCTTTTGAAAAGTGTCTGTTCATATCCTTTGCCCACGTTTTGATGGGGCTGTTCGATTTTTTCTTGTAAATTTGTTAAAGTCTTCGTTGATTCTGGATATTAGCCCTTTGTCAGATGGGTAGATTGCAAAAATTTCCTCCCATTCTGTAGGTTGCCTGTTCACTCTGATGGTAGTTTCTTTTGCTGTGCAGAAGCTCTTTAGTTTAATTAGATCCCATTTGTCTATCTTGGCTTTTGTTGCCACTGCTTTTGGTGTTTTAGTCATGAAGTCCTTGCCCATGCCTATGTCCTGAGTGGTATTGCCTAGGTTTTCTTCTGGGTTTTTATGGTTTTACATATAACATTTAAGTCTTTAATCCATCTTGAATTAATTTTTGTATAAGGTGTAAGGAAGGGATCCAGTTTCAGCTTTCTATATATGGCTAGCCAGTTTTCCCAGCACCATTTATTAAATAGGAAATCATTTCCCCATTTCTTGTTTTAGTCAGGTTTGTCAAAGATCAGATGGTTTTAGATGTGTGTTGGTATTTCTGAGGCCTCTGTTCTGTTCCATTCATCTATGTATCTGTTTTGGTACCAGTACCATGCTATTTTGGTTACTGTAGCCTTGTAGTATAGTTGGAAGTCGGGTAGCATGATTCCTCCAGCTTTGTTGTTTTTGCTTAGGATTGGCTTGGCAATACAGGCTCTTTTTTGGTTCCATATGAACTTTAAAGTAGTTTGTTTCCAATTCTGTGAAGAAAGTCATTGGTAGCTTGATGGGGATGGCATTGAATCTATAAATTACCTTGGGGAGTATGGCCATTTTCACAATAGTGATTCTTCCTATCCATGAGCATGGAATGTTCTTCCATTTGTTTGTATCCTCTTTTATTTCATTGAGCAGTGGTTTGTAGTTCTCCTTGAAGAGGTCCTTCACATCCCTTGTGAATTGGATTCTTAGGTATTTTATTCTCTTTGTAGCAATTGTGAATGGGAGTTCACTCATGATTTAGCTCTCTGTCTGTTACTGGTGTATAGGAATGCTTGTGATTTTTGCACATTGATTTTGTATCCTGAGACTTTGCTGAATTTATCAGCTTAAGGAGATTTTGGGCTGAGTGATGGGGTTTTCTAAATATAAATCATGTCATCTGCAAACAGGGACAATTTGACTTTCTCTTTTCCTAATTGAATATTTATTTCTCTTTATTTCTTTATTTCTTTCTCTTGCCTGATTGCCCTGGCCAGAACTTCCAGCACTATGTTGAATAGGAGTGGTGAGAGAGGGCATCCCTGTCTTGTGCCAGTTTTCAAAGGGAATGCTTCCAGTTTTTGCACATTCAGTAAGATATTGGCTGTGCGTTTGTCATAAATAGCTCTTACTATTTTGAAATACGTCCCATCAATACCAAATTTATTGAGAGTTTTTAGCACGAAGCGCTGTTGAATTTTGTCAATGGCCTTTTCTAAATCTATTGAGATAGTCATGTGGTTTTTGTCTTTGGTTCTGTTTATGTGATGGACTATATTTATTGATTTGCGTATGTTAAACCAGCATTGCATCCCAGGGATGAAGCCAACTTGATCTTGGTGGATAAGCTTTTTGATGTGCTGCTGGATTCGGTTTGCCAGTATTTTATTGAGGATTTTCGCATCGATGTTCATCAGGGATATTGGTCTAAAATTCTCTTTTTTTGTTGTGTCTCTGACAGGCTTTGGTATCAGGATGAAGCTGGCCTCATAAAATGAGTTAGGGAGGATTCCCTCTTTTCCTATTGTTTGGAATAGTTTCAGAAGGAATGGTACCACTTCCTCTTTGTACCTCTAGTAGAATTCAGCTGTGAATCCTGGCCTTTTTTTGGTTGGTAGGCTATTAATTATTGCCTCAATTTCAGAGTCCGTTGTTGGTCTATTCAGGGATTCAGCATCTTTCTGGTTTAGTCTTGGGAGGGTGTATGTGTCCAGGAATTTATCCATTTCTTCTAGATTTTCTAATTTATTTGCATAGAGACACTTATAGTATTCTCTGATGGTAGTTTGTATTTCTGTGGGATCAGTGGTGATATCCCCTTTATCACTTTTTATTGCGTCTATTTGATTCTTCTCTCTTTTCTTCTTTATTGGTCTTGCTAGCGGTCTATCAATTTTGTTGATCTTTTAAAAGAAACCAGCTCCTGGATTCATTGGTTTTTTTGAATGGTGTTTTGTGTCTCTATTTCCTTCAGTTCTACTCTGATCTTAGTTATTTCCTGACTTCTGCTAGCTTTGGGATGTGTTTGCTCTTGCTTCTCTTGTTCTTTTAATTTTGATGTTAGGGTGTCAATTTTGGATCTTTCCTGCTTTCTCTTGTGGGCATTTAGTGCTATAAATTTCCCTCTACACACTGCTTTGAATGTGTCCCAGAGATTCTGGTATGTTGTGTCTTTGTTCTCATTGGTTTCAAAGAACATCTTTATTTCTGCCTTCATTTTGTTATTTTTCCAGTAGTCATTCAGGAGCAGGTTGTTCAGTTTCCATGTAGTTGTGCAGTTTTGAGTGAGTTTCTTAATCCTGAGTTCTAATTTGATTGCACTGTGGTCTGAGAGATAGTTTGTTGTGATTTGTGTTCTTTTACATTTGCTGAGGAGAAGCATTTCTTACATTTCCGATGTGAAAACTGTTTAAACACTATGGCATCCTAGTTTAAAAATTACATATTGAGTGGTCCAAACAGACCGTAAAGTTTTCAGAAAGCAATATTCATATCACACACATTGAAGTTAGTTTCGACTGGCTATTATAGGATACTGCTTATTTAGGCAAGATAGTGTTTTCTTTTAATATTGCAATGTGTGATGTACTAAAGAACTTTTATGTTGAAGCTTTAAAAAGACAGAAATAAGAGACACCCACACACATTCTGACTGGCTTTAAAAGTAAGAATAAGTAGTACTTCCAAAGCATCATAAAATGGATATAACAGCAAAAAAAAAAAAAAAAAAATGCGTAGAAATGTTATCGTTGTTTTTTCTTTGTTTCCTCAAGGGGGAAAAAATAGCACTTTTATCATGGTTGGGACATAACTTCTAAAGAAAAACAAGTTTAGATCTTTCTATGTATTTTCTATTTCTTTCTTTAGACAATATTACCACGTGGTCTGGTCTAATGCAGCTGTGACACATACACACACACACATCACCGACCAGGATATGCTGTGCTATTGCTTTTGCTTCTTAGTGTGAATATTGAAAGGCCACAGGGTCACCTTCAGCTCTTTGGACACTGGCTTCCTGTGTGTCCCGCTGTGCATATAGGGCCTGCTACTGTGGTGTCTCCTCTGAGTCCCACACGCTGTGCCATTTTTGTACGAATTGAGCCAGATATTTTCTACATGACATCATGGTCTGCCACTGGAATTTTACACTGAAAAGTTAGCAATAAGCATTTTGCTACTCATTATTATTTATATGTTGCTATGTAATAAAGCACCCCAAAGCTTAATGACTTCAAATCACAGCCATTTTATTGGGTATGATGCCATGAGACAGCAGTATGGGCAGGATGAAGAAGAGAGAACTCGTCCATGATTGACATGGTTTTGGCTGGGACAGCTCAGCTGGAGCTAGTGGAACCCATTGACCTCATTCGCACGTGGGGGCTGGTACTTGCTGTTGGCTGGAATGCCATGGGTCTCTTCCATGTAGATTGTGTTTCTGCCTGTGGCCTGTCACCCTCCCGTCTCTCTGTGTGGTTACCCTCCTTAACAGGAGATTCTGGAATTCTTTATGCGGAGCTGAGTTCCGAAAGGGAAAGTAGAAACTGAAGACCTGAGCTCAAAAGTCCTAGAACATAATTTCTGTGACATTTCATTGATCAAAGCAAGCCACGTGGGCAACCCAGATTGAGGAGTTAAAGAAACAGACTTCACCTCTTGACAGGAGTGTGGCAAACACCTTAGAAAACTGGCATAGGCATGACCATTGGTGGGCAGTTTTTATCACTCTAGCACACTGCTTTTATGGGAGATGTGCAGTGGCCTTTGAAATGAACAGCTGTACCCAATATCATTTTGCTTTGAATAAGGCAGGAGCATGGATTTTAATTTTTCTCTAAAGTAGTTCCTGAATGAAAAAAAATATATATATCTGTTCGTTTGTGGTTATAATGTTAAATTAGTTTTAAAAGTTTAAAATTTTGATATAATCTCCTCCTCCTCAAGTAGCTTAGCTGGTTAATTCAGAAGGACTAAATGCATCTATTTCTATTATATTTTTCTCCCCGTTTGAAAATAGACAAGTCACCTGTACTAATTTTCTATGATAAGACGTGGAGACTAGGTTATGTATCTTTGCAGATAAGCACGCTCAGAACTGAAAGAACAAAGTTGAAAGTATGTTGTTTCAGTAGGGAACAATGTGAAATAATTAATAACCCACATTAGTTATGTATGTTGGAATGTTTTTGTGGGGTAGGAAAAGTACTTATTTTGCGGTTAAATTATACAAGTCTACTTCCTAATGCTTCTGCTACAGTAACTTCTTTTTGTCTTACCACCTCGAATCCATGTGTTTTGTGATGTGCCATTATCTTGCTTTAAGCTCTTCAGTTTCTTCCAGTGGCTGGTAGAAAACAGTGAGAATTCCTTAGTGTGACATTTATGAGCCTTGCCTGGTTCCAGCTATCACTCATCATGCCCCACCTCACGGCCTGTGCCCCAACCAATCAAACTGCCTGTAATTTTCTCAGATGGCAGTCTGGGTCAGACCGGCAAGGCTGCTCGTTCAGTGCTCTCTGTTGTAGCTTCCTTTGGTCCCGGACTTCTTTTACTCTCCCACCTCCCAGAAAACTTGGTCCAAGAACACTGCTTCTCTCTTTAACCTTAGGTCAATACTGAATCTTATGTGAATCTTCTTGATAATCGCCTCCTCTTATGTAGAAGTGACCTTTTTATCCTATGTGTGCTAATTTCCGCACCTTCGTAAGTTTTATTTTTGAAGCTATAGTATACTCCTGCATTTAATTACTTACTTATCTTTTTCTATGGCTGGACTACATGTAAATATATCTTTTTTTTTTTTTCTAAATCCTCTCTTCCTAGGACAACGTCTGGCACATGTTTGGTATTTAAGAAATGAGGCTTGCTGAATTAATGCACATATGCCAAAATCCCTTTTGATAGTGAGTCTTCCTAGTAAGTATTCTAGACATGTTCTAAGACAGATGCATAAGTATTATCTCAGCATGGATTTTCCCTGTATGATTCAGGACAGATTACTCATATATGATTCTCTGTTTTTTGTTTTGTTTTTAATTGAGACTGGAAGCATGATGAGAAGGTGAATGTGATCAGTCTGAGGATGTGCTCGGCTAGATTTCTCCAGGGTAAATTTTCTCCTCTATGCCATAAAATAACCAGCAGACTGTTTAAGAGCCTCCAGGAACTCCAGTTTTTCTTTCAGAAATCTGTTAAGACATAATGTTTGATGTGCTTGCTTTCAAAGGCATACATTAGTTGAGTGCAATTATATAAAGGAATGTTGAATCCACAAGCCATATTGCACCCAGTATGCTTTGCAGAAATGTACCTTGATATGCCACATAATTCCCATACACATTTGCAGGCCTGCACTCATTATCGATTGAAAACAATCTGATCAAAAATTGACAGTCTTGATTGCGATTTTCATTTGATCTTACAAGTTATTTCCAAGGGCCACGGTGTTGGCACATTTTTAACTCCTGTGTCTCCTTCACCCTCTACAACAGACTTAGCCCCACCTTTTCATGGAAAAGCAGAAGACACTCAAATCATTGTGTTGTCCTAACGGCTTTCAAAGAATTACTTCCTTCGAAGTTATTTTCCTCTTTTTTTAACTTACGTTTCTAAAGCTAGAGTCAGGATAGTTGATTCTGGTGCTGAAAAAAAATCAGTTAATAACCATTTTTATAAACTTCTACACATTTCTTTGGTGTAGGGTTGGTGTCGTGGAATATTGTGCATTTGGAGGTTAGAAAGAAACTGGTTTACTTTTATTTATTTATTTATTTTTGAGGCAGGATCTCACTCTGTTGCCCAGGCTGGAGTGCAGTGGTGCGATCCTGGCTCACTGCAACCACCGCCTCCCGGGTTCAAGTGATTCTCCTGCCTCAGCCTCTCAAGTAGCTGGGATTACAGGCACGTGCCACCACGCCCAGTTAATTTTTGTATTTTTAGTAGAGACGGGGTTTCACCATGTTTGCCAGGCTGGTCTCAAACTCCTGACCTCAGGTGATCTGCCTGCCTCGGCCTCCCAAAGGGCTGGTATTACAGGTATGAGCCAACATGCCCAGCTGGTTCACATTTTAAATATGCAACTTTTTAACCAAATGATTTGGGGCAAGTTTCTCCCGTTTTTCTTTTTTTTTGAAATGGAGTTTCACTCTTGTTGCCCAGGCTGGAGTTCAGTGACGCGATCACGGCTCACCACAACCTCTGCCTCCCAGGTTCAAGCGATTCCCCTGCCTCAGCTTCCCTAGTAGCTGGGATTACAGGCATGCACCACCATGCCCAGCTAATTTTGTGTTTTTTGTAGAGACGGGGTTTCTCCATGTTGGTCAGGCTGGTCTCACACTCCCGACGTCAGGTCATCCACCCGCCTCGGCCTCCCAAAGTGCTGGGATTACAGGCGTGAGCCACTGCGCCCGGCCATTTCTCCCCTTTTTCACATGTGTTTTCTCAGCTATAAAATATTATTTATCCCTGTAGATCTCTATTCACCTCGAAAGTCAAGATAAAACTTTCCATTTGCTTGCCAGTATATATTTGGACATTTTGCCATAGTGAACTTACCCATGCCTGTTTTTCAGTGTGTTCATTTGCATTACTTTGGGAAAGCAATTATCTTGCCATCCTCTTTGTTGCCTTCTGATTTCTACTCCATATTTTTCATTGAGATTTTCTTCTGCCCTCAGGTAGTACATGCTCATCCATCTCCATTTTATATTAATAGGCCTTTGAAAATAATCCTAGCTATAAATCCTGACTATTAAATAATTCAGAATTATTTACTCATCTGCATCATCCTGATATATATTCCTATGTTGCCCACACTGTGTTCAGTGGTAGAAACACATGCTAAATTATGCATGTACATTTCCTTTTTACTTTTTTTTTTTTTAGACAGAGTATCACTCTGTTGCCCAGGCTGGAGTGCACTGGCACGATCTTGGCTCACTGCAACCTCTGCCTCCTGGCTTCAAGTGATTCTGCTGCCTCAGCCTCCCAAGTAGCTGGGATTACAGGTGTCCACCACCATGCCTGGCCAATTTTTGTATTTTTACTAGAGACGGGGTTTCACCTGTGGGCTGGGCTGGTCTCAAATTCTTGACCTCATGATCTGCCCTCCTCGGACTCCCAAAGTGCTGGGATTCGCATGTTCATTTTCCAGTCACTATTTATGCATTCTTCAATCATACTGCTTTTCTCAGCATATACATACATAAAATGTTTTCTGTGCATGAAGCCTTATTCTAGGCACTGGGGATAGAATAAAAACAAAAAAGAATAGGATAATCTGTTCCCCTGCCGCCTTGAAACTCACGGGCAAACAGAAGAAAAATATAGGAAACAAAAGAATAAAGTACATAATTTTGTCATTTGAATAAACACAAAGATAGAGTGATATTATAGAACAAAATCCTTAAGTACTTTTAGACAATGAATAAGAGTTTTTAAAGAAATGCCATTTAAACAGATACTTTAAAAATAAAGAAAGATTCACCAAATGACAGGGATCAAGGAGGAAGTATGAATAAGTAAAATTAACCTAGAGAGGAACTTAAGGAAGAAACGTAGATCAGAATGTGAAGAGCTTTGAAATAGTCATTTTAAGAATGTTCTTACCTTATCTGAAGGTTACTGGGAAGATACCGAAAAGTTTCAGCAGAAGGGTAACTTGACCTCATTTGTGTTTTTAAAGAAATCATTCTAGTTTCTGTTTGTGGAGCAAGAAAAAAGAAAGATTGTTTGGGAAAGAACAGGAAGTGGGGGAAGATCATGAGTAGAATTCTACAAGTAGGTTTTGCAAATATATGTGTAGAGCTAGAGGAAATATCTGGTACAGATATAAATTTGGGTCCCTTCAGTCTATCATTATTAAAGGAAAGAATGGGAGTAGGTGAGATTGCACTGAGTGTATATTGCATGAAGAGTGGGGAAAAGAAATTATGAGGAACTTCAACACTTTAAAATTAAGTAGAAAAGTAGGACCTGGTAATGAACAATCAAGATGCAAGAATGATAGAGGTGTGAGGAACATCCTTAGAATGAGGTTACATTGTATGATGGGTGCTGTGATCACAGCCCTCTTTAAGGGTGGCCTCAACTGCCTGCAACCAATGACTGATCAACAGACGGATATGAAGGCACAGTCTACCCGTTCCAACTAGAACTTGGCCTTTATACAACTCTGAAGTGTTATTTTACCAGTGTCCCCATAGGCTGAAGCTGCATCCAGCCCACTTTCTCTCCTTGTCCTACCATGCTTCTCTCTACTTTCCTAGGTATTGATCCCAAGAGAATTCCATAAAAGACATCCTTCTTGTTAGTACCCATCAGACATTCTCCTTCCCTGGGAACACAACTGTTAGCACATGGAAAACTGCACCATTTTCTGAGAAGACTGTATTTGTTCCACTGTATTACCTTCACTCATTCGTCAAGATCAGTTAACTCCATTTATGTGGGTCTATTTCTGGGCTCTCTATTCTGTTCTATTTATCTATTTGTCTATTCTTTCACCAACACCACACTAATTTGATTACAATAGCTTTATAGTAAGTCAAAGTTTGATAGCATCACTCCTCCAATTTTATTCTTCTTCAATATTAAATTGGCAATTCTGATTCTTTTGCTTCTCTGTATAAACGTTAGAATCACTTTGTTGATATCTATAGAATAACTTGCTAAGATTATTTCGGATTGTGTTGAAACTATAGATCAAGTTTGGGAGAACTGATATCTTGACTACCTTGAGGTTTTTATACAAAAGCATGAAATATATCCTTTATTTATTTATTTATTTATTTATTTATTTATTTATTTATTTATTTTTTGACAGGATCTCACTCTGTTACCCAGGCTGGAGTGCAGTGGCATGATCTCTCAGATTCAAGCTATTTTCCTGCCTTAGCCTGCAGAGCAGCTGGGATTATAGGCGCCTGCCACTATTCTTAGTAGAGATGGAGTTTCACCATGTCAGCCAGGCTGGTCTCGAACTCCTGACCTCAGGTGGTCTGCCTGCCTCACTCTCCCAAAGTGTTGGGATTACAAGCATGAGCCACCGCACCCAGCCTAGTTCTTTGAAATCTTTCATGAGAGTTTTGCTGTGTTCCTTACATAGATTTTGTACATATTTTGTTAGATTTATACCTAAGTATATCATTTTGAGGGATAATAATGTAAATATTAGTGTGTTTGTAATTTCAAATTGTGTTTGTTCATTGCTAATATGTAGAAAAGCAACTGAGTTTTGTATATTAACCTTATATTCTGATACCTTTCTATAATCACTAATATTCCAGGAATTTTTCTGAGAATTCTTTTGGATTTTTTATGTCAACAATCATGTCATCTGCAAACAAGGAAAGTTCTTTTTATTCCTTTCCACTCTATATTTTAAAATTTTGTTTTCTTATTTGATTAGCTCGAACTTCCAGTACAATCTTGAGAAGAGTGGTGAATTGAATCTCCTTGCATTTTTCCTGATCTTAACGTGGAAGCTTTGAGTTTCTCACTGTTACGTATGATATTAGCTGTAGATTTAGAGCTTTTTCCAGATATGCTTTATCAACTTGAAGAAGTTCTCTGTTCCTAGTTTACTGAGAATTTATCGTGAATGGGTGTTTGATTTTGTCAAATGTTTTTTCTTCATATATTAGTATTATCATGTAATTTTTCTTCTTCAGTCTGTTGATGTGATGGGTTACATTAATTCATTTTTAAATATTTAACCAGACTTGCATGCCTAGATAAATCTAATTTGGTTGTGGTGTATAATTCTTTTTATACATGCTCAATTTAATTTGCTAATATTTTCTTGAGTATTACTGCAGCTATTTTCCTGACAGACATTGTTTTGTAGTTTGCTTTTCTTATAATATCTTTGGTTTTTCTATTAGGGTAAAGCTGGCCTCAAATAATGAGTTTGAAAGTATCTCCTTTGTTTTTGCCTTCCAAAAGAGACTGTGGAGAATTGGCATAATTTATTTTATAAATGTGTGCTAAAATTCCTCCCTGAACTCATCTGGGTCTGGTGTTTCTATTCTGGTAACTGATTAAGTTAATTTCCTTAATGGATATAAGCCTAATATAACTCTGTTTCTTTCAGTGGAAGATTTGACAGATGGTGTCTTTTAAGGAATTGGTCAATTTTATTTGGATTACCCAATTTGGAAGCACAGATTTGTTCGTAATATTCTTTTACTACCCTTTTAATGCCCATAAATCTATAGTGATGTCCTCTTTTTCATTTCCGATATTGGTAATTCCCGTGGTCTCTCTCATTCTCTCTCTCTTCCACTCCGATCTTTTCAAATAACCAGTTTTTTGTTTCACTGATTATTTGAATCCGTCTTTAGTTTCATTGATTCCTCCACTAATTTTTATTATTTCTTTTCTCTGCCTACTTTGGATTTAATTTGTTCTGTTTTTCTAGTTTCTTAATGTGGAAGGTTATATTGTTGCTTGTTCTTTCATCTTTCCTAACATGTGCATTCGATGCTATAAATTTCCCTCATGCATTGCTTTTGTTGCCTCCCACAAATTTTGATAAACTGTATTTTCTTTTAAATTCAGTTCAAAATATATTTTTACTTTCTCTTGAGATATTTTATTTGACCCATGGGTTATTTAGAAATGTGTTATTTAACCTCCAAGATTTTGAGATTTTTCCAGCTGTCTTTCTGTGATCGACCTAGTGTAATTCCAGTGTAGTCTGATAGCAGACAATGCATGGTTTCTATCTTTTTTAATTTGTTAAGGTGTGATTTTATTGTTCAGATGTAATCTATCTTGGTGAATGTTCTATGTGAGCTTGAAAGACTGTGTAATACGCTATTGTCAGATAAAGTAGTCTATATGTCAGTTACATCCAAATGATTTGG
Organism: Symphalangus syndactylus; assembly: GCF_028878055.3. Lineage (NCBI taxonomy): Eukaryota > Metazoa > Chordata > Mammalia > Primates > Hylobatidae > Symphalangus > Symphalangus syndactylus. Next base: position 11,801,082 of record NC_072441.2, read on the forward strand.
TAATGCTGTACATCCATGTCCTTACCAATTTTCTGCCTGTTGGATTTGTCCACTTATGGTGGCAGGGTATTAAGGTCTCTAATTATGAGTGGATTTATGCATTTTTCCTTGCAGTCCTATCAGTTTTTGCCTCACATGTTATAACACTCTGATGTTAGGTGCATACACATTAAGGATTTTTATGTGCTCTTGGAGTATTGACCCTTTAACATTATGTAATATTTTTCTTTATCCCTGATAACTTCCTTTGCTCTGAAGTCTGTTCTGTCTGAAATTGATATAGCTACTCCTGCTTTCTTTTGATTAGTGTTAGCATAGTGTATCTCTCACCATCCTATTTTTTACTTTTCATCTATGAGTCTTTAGATATAAGACTTTTTATAAATAACATATAATTGCTTATAGTTTCTTGATCCATTCTTACAGTCTTTGTCTATAGTGTGTTAATATCATCCATATTACTTACAATTAAAATTACTTGCCCTACAGGTTGCAATATACCTTTACATCTAATCCAAATGCACTTTGAAACAATGCTTTACTGCCTCATGGGTAGTGTGTGAACTTTATAACACAATAATCCTAATTACTCACTCCTGTCTCTTGTATCATTAGTGTCACTCATTTTATTTACACATAGCCATATATATGAACAGAAGTGTAAACAATCTAATTCATTATTGCTATTATTATTTTGAAGCAACTATTAGATAAAATAACAAAAATAAAAGGTTTATCTTCACTTATTCCTTTTCTGATTGTATTCACTTCTTTATGTAGATATGACTTTGTAACCTGTATACTTTTCCTTCTTTCTACATAACTTTTTTTTTTAACATTTCTTGCAAGGCAGGTCTACTGACCAAACATTCTCTCAATTTATGTTTGAGGGTGTCTTTCTTTCTCTTCCACTTTTGGAGGATAATTTTGCAGGGTACAGAATTCTAGCTTGGAGAGTGTTTTATTTCTACCAAGACATTAAATATTTAAACCCATTCTGTTCTTGCTTACACTGCTTCTGAAAAGAAGTCAGATATAATATTTTTCTTTGATCTTTTATAAATAGGTATTTAAAAAATCTGGCATCTTTTTAGGCTTTTTCTTTGCCTTTCCTTTTCTGAAGTTTGAGTATAATATGCCTACGTGCAGGTTTTCTGACATTTATCCTCTTTGGTGTTCTCTGAGCTTTCTGGATCTGTGGTTTGGTGTCTGTCATTAATTTGGGAGAAACTCTGTTATTATTGCTTCAAATCCTGCTTCTTTCTTTCTTCTTCTTGTATTCCCTTTATGCATAGTTTTTAGTTGTTTCCCATTTCTTGGATATTATATTCTGATTTATTTCATCATTTGTCTCTTCTCTTTTCTATTGTGGATGTTTCTGTAGTCATATTCTCCAGCTCAGAGAGGCTTTTCTCATACACGTCTAGTCTGTTAATGACGCATCAAAGGCACTCGCCATTGCTGTTAGTGTTTTTAAACTCTAACACTTCTTTTTGACTCTTTTTTATAATTTTCATCTGTTCACATTGTCTATGTGTTCTTCCAAGTTATTTACTTTTTCTATTAAATCTCATAGCATATTGATCATAGTTACTAAATAAAAAATTTCTTGTCTAATACTTCCAACTTTCTTGCCTTATCTGACTCTGATTTTGATGATTGTTCTTTGTTTTCAAATTGTGCTTATTACATTTTAGTATGCCTCGTAATATTGTGTTGAAAGGAAGACATGATGTACTGGGTAAATAGAACTGCAGCAAACAGGCCTTTAGTAGATTGCTAAGGTGTTGCAGTAGAGGAAGTTATTAGTATTTTGTTGAGCCTGTGACTTCGGACTATGAATTTCACCTGCTTCTCAGCCCCATCCACAACCTCTGCCCATTGGGTGACATAGGATGACAAGCAGTGGCTGAAGTTGGGTGATATGGTTTGGCTGTGTCCCCACCCAAATCTCATACTGAACTGTAGTTCCCATAGTCCCCACGGGTCATAGGAGGGACTTAGCGGGAGGTGATGGAATCCTGGGGGCCGTTACCTCCATGCTGTTCTCATGGTGGTGGGTGAATTCTCCTGACATCTGGTGGTTTTAGAAGCGGCTTTTCCTCCCCTTCGCTCTCACTTCTTGCTGCCACCACGTGAAGAAGGATGTGTTTGCTCCGATTCCACCATGATTGTAAGTTTCCTGAGGCTTCTGAAGCCAGGCTGTACTGTGAGTCAATTAAACACCTTTCCTTCAGAAATTACTCAGTCTCAAGTATATCCTTTTGCTGCGTGAGGACAGACTAATACACAGGATATTTTCCTTCCTTCACGTCAGTTAGGCTTTGACAATACCCCAGACGGTCAGTCCCTGATAAAATAGTTTCTCTGGAAGACAAGTCTTTAAGAACGGTTGCCCTTTTGTATTTCAAATCGGTTCATTTCTCCCTCTCCCTTGCAGAAGCTTGAGAGACTTTTATCCAATATTCACTGTGAGGACCCGGTAGAGTTCTTAGAGCTCAAATTCACAAAAGTGTGGGGGCCCTTTGTGACGTGCTCCCTTGGAGCTTTTAATTCTCAGAGTTGTCCACAGTGGGCCTCCAGCAATTCCTCAATTATCGTTCAGGTTTCCCTACTCTGGCACTGGTTCCCACAGGTGTTACTGCTGACGGGTTTCTGTGCAAGTAGGTTTTGAATCTCTGTATCTGCCTGTGTGTCTCTCCGATTTCAGGGGCAACAGTTTGCTCTGTGATCTGACGTCTAGATGGATCTGAAAAGAACTGTTAGTTAGTTTTTTATTTGATAAGCTTTTAACTTGTTGTTAGAATGAAGTGGTGACTGCTAAGCTCTTTACATGCTGTAATGAAAACTGCAAGTCTCATGTATATTTTTTATTTTAAAAAATACCTGCTAGATTTACTTCCATTTAAAAGATAAAGATATGCAGTGCTTGTGATTTTTTGTTTACCTTTTTAAAAGTAGAAACAAAATCTGGGATTCCTTGATATCTGATAAATTAGCTTTTGTAAATCAGATCAAACTTCCATAGCATTCCTATAATACTTAACTAAGGTAAGATAAGAATCAAACATTTGTTAAAGGTGTCTTTGAGAATGAATTGGTTTGTCAATGATTCTTAAGAACTTTAGAAATCCACTTAATGATATGTTTCTATATGCATATACTCAATTTTCCATGCATACATATCATATAGGTATGTGTGTGTGTGTGTGTGTGTGTATGTAAACTGGGGGTTTGTGTTACACAAACTCTGAAGCAGATCATGGATAAGCTTTAAGCACAAGAATAGTCAGCATTTCCAAGCACACAGGTGTTACATGAGTTTTCATAAATTTTTTTTTAAAAGCCTAAATATTACCTAAGTAATGTAGTTGGGTACTAATTCAGACACATTCTGAACATTTATGTATTTCATTTTATTTTATTAATTTAATTAAGCTCGGTTTCTATATGTTTCACAAAATAAGATGTGGTCCAAGGATTGGATGAGTCCACAGAGAATACCCTAATTGCCTCTTGAGCAGCAAGGACATATTAATGTGATTTCATTCTGTAAGGTGGTAATTCTTCTGTCAGTGTACGTAGATAGAAAAGAAATGTAAACCCCATAATTTAAAAATCCATTTACAGACATGAGAAGATGGAGACAGGGCACTAGTATGGACAGACTTTAGAGGAAACCGCACGCCAGATATTATAATGGAAACCTTAATATGTAGCCAAATTCGGGTCAGGACAGGTGGAATAATATTGAGGGATTTAGAATAGGTTAGGGTTTAATTCCTGCATCTGTGCCTCAATTAACTGTGTAATTTTGAGTAAATTCCTCATCCTTTCTGTTCCTCAGCTTTCTTATCTGTAAAACAGTAGTAATAACTGTCTCATAGAATTGTGCTGAAAATTAAATGATATAATATAATGACATCATGTTCATAAAATATGTAGCACAATTAATGGCACATGACAAATGACTAATTAGGACTCTGGTGGCTGTGGAGAAGACTAAGCAACTCCACCTTAAGGAACAGCCACTTCTTACTTCATATGACTAAAAAGTCTACATGAGTCATATGAAGAGCTTCCATAACTATTTTCTTTTTGTTTCTTTGTTTCTCAGATCTGCATTCTTCTATATATTTGGCTTCATACTTAAGGTTTGCTTTTATGATTACAACATGGCAGCAGCTGTTTCTCATATTCCCTCACGAAAGAGCACAAAAGTGTCTGCTTTTTTCTAGGAATTCCATTAATTCTTACATATCATTGGTTCTGCATGGATTTTTTTCCCCAACACAATATCCAGCAGTCCCAGTTCCATTAAAAACAATAGACTGAGAGCGGGTAAGTGGCCGTTTCCCAGGTGTCAGTCGGAAGAAGCTCACAAGTGGATGGGTGGCTTTCCAATGCCTCCCTGATGAGCATGCAGTTGTGGTAACCGTCATGTTGCCATCATTGTTGACATTGCCATGATGGAATTTTGGTGACCAATTTAGAGGAGAGAGAAAAGGGTGTCCACCTGAGAAAGTCTACATGCTATTCAATTATTTCTGCTTTGTAACATATAGAATAAAAGGAAAGACATTCAAACGGGAAATAAGTACATAGAAGAAGACATAGGAAGTGTAGACTTTTGGGACAGGAGGGAACATTTCAGATGCTGCTTCTATCAGGGAACTGGTGAAAGACAAAAAGTGCTCTATGAATCTAAACTCAGATGTTGACCTACATATTTCTGAAATCTAAAAGCTTAGTAAGTTTCTACACTTAAATTTAAAGTGCAAAAATCACAAACTAGTCTAGCAAAAAGTGTATTTTTTTTCCTTCCCATGCTGTTGCTAAAAAACAAAACAAAAACAAAAACTTATCTAGTTCTCCTGATGAACAGTGGCCAATCTCAAAGACTCCCAGTGCAACTTCGGAATCATAGAATTTTGTCATCCTTAACTCTCATTTTAAAACTATTATCATTTTATTTCCTGACCTTAATATTTTTCCAAATGCTCTAAACTTTGCAGTATTTATATTCTTATGCTCACTATTCATATGACTTTTATACTTGTGTCTTCTACTGCTATCAATTTTTAATGATTTATACATCCCTACCTTAATCTCAGATCTTTCTCCTGGGCCCCAGGCCTGCAATTCCATTCCCTTTTGACTGATAGAGAACTGATGTTCAACACCTCTGATACTGAATTTATGATCTCCTTCCCAAAGGTGTTCACATTACATTTCATTTCAGTGAATGTCATCATAATTCATCCTATCTCCCACACTGTGAAGGAAGCACCTCCTCTTTTGATCTTTCCTCCCTCATTACATATATTCCATCACCAAATACGTTTGGTTGATTTAATTTGGAAAAGCTTCTTAAGTCTGTACTCTCTACTCTATGCCCGTGGTGATCGCCTTGGGCCGGGTCTTCATGAGCTCACATTTTGAAAAAAATCATTGATTTATTCACAAAATATTTACTGAGTAGCTACTACGTCCCAGGCAACATTCTGGTCACTGAGGCTATGGCAATTATCTCAAAAGATATAAAAAATGACATACTAATGGGAAAATCATAACTAATCCTGTAATGATTTTTTCAAAGAAAAATAAAATAGGAAATAAGGAAAGAGAGTAGCAGCGACTGTTATTTAAAGGTCATTCAAATCAATCTCTGTAAAGTGGCAATATTTGAGCAGAGACTTGAAGGAGGTAAAGACAAAAGGCTTGTCACTCCCTCCACTCTTACTGGCCTCTGCTAACTTGTCACTCTCTCCTAAACAATCTTTTCCAGGGAACACAGGAGTTATTTTGTATACAGATAAGAGTCAATTATGTAGCTCTTCTATTTAAGAAACTGCCAGTTGTTTACCCTCTTAACTTTTTATGCCTTTACACACTTAGTTGTAAAAAAATCGAAAAGGAACTTTCCTCTTCTCAATCCATTAAATTTCTGCTAAACCCTTAAGGACTCATCTTAAATGTGACTTTCTCTGGTGAGTCTTCCCTAATTTCTGGTAGTAAGAGTAGTCACATCATCTCTTATACCTACTTTGTCATGGTATGCAACACAGTGGATTGAAATTTCTTACCTTTTACATCAGTCTATCTTTAGGGCGTTGATTGACATTTATTTGGGCATATGGCTCAGTGACTGAAGCTTGTAGATAGTAAATATGTTTGTTGAATGAATCAAGTAGCTTGGAGTGAAGAAAGGAGATTAACGGTTGGGGGCTCAATTACCTTTGCCAGTCACAAAAATCTGTGGCTTGATTCTATTTTCATTAGCAAAATAAAGTTAGATTTTAAATGCATGTCTACACTTCTGCATCTGAGTATTTTGCTCTTGAGGCTTTCCTTTATCTTTTCTTTCAGTTTTTCTGGTGTGTGTGTGTGTATGTGTGTGTGTATTTTCATGTGCCATTTTGTATTCTATATACAGGACAAAGGGAAATTGTACAGACTTAAAACCATGATAGTTTAGCTACTTACAGGCCTTTAAAGGACAGGTGTGGTATCCAGCTCGAGAGAAATGAGAACATCTATGAAAAGGGGACCTTAAGCTCTTATCCAGCAGCCTCAGACATGGGTTGTTTTCTGATGGCAAATTTCTCTGCAGGAGCTGAGTGAAGTGAAACATATCTAAGTGTTCAATTCACGTCTGCTTTGGTGACATAGGTGAATTTTTCATTCTCATCCAATTCTATGCCAGGTATTGAAAGATAGGGAAGTATTAAAACAAGTTATTTATTATTTTTATTATTGTTTATTGATTGCTTAACTATGTGAGGCTGAGCTAAATTCATATTATCAAATATTACCCATTTCACTATCCCTTTGTTGAGGCATAATTTTCACCATTTACAGAGAAAATCGGTTCAGATAGGTTCAGTTACATGACTATTCATACATCTATTAGGAAGTAGAGCTGGGGCAAAATTCAAGTATCTACATCAGTCTACATAAATCTACGTTTTAGAACCATAGATTGTTAATTTCCATCTAGTAAGCATCTAAGTAATGCCTGCTTAAAAATGTAGTTTGTACATGGAATAGAATATATATATACACATATATGTATGTGTATATATATGTGTATCTATATAAAATTTTGTAAAAAAATTATAAAACTAATTTTCAATGATTCTCATGAATTTTCCCTTAAAGTAACTTGAAAGTGGTTGCTAATGCCCCTGATTTCTTGCCACAAAGCCCTTAAAGAGCTGTGTTTTTAAAAGAGGACCTATAAATTTCACTTGGTTGAATTTTTTTCCATTAACAAGCCAGTCTCTTTAGCATGAGAGAATATTTTTATAAAGGAATACTAATAGGACAAACAATTGTAAGATTGCATGTCATACTGGCAAAATCAAGGATTAAAAATAGTTTGAAGAATGCTTTAAATATGGTAATTCCAGTGCCGCAAAGAAAAAGATGATCTATTTTCTCTTCTTTGTTTGCATAAAGAGTCATATATCTTACTACATATCCTTGGCCTATTTAGATCTGTTGTAGATGGTTGAAAAAGAAATTTTAACAGATAATTTGCTCCTGAAATAAGTGAAAATGATGAAAATAAAGACTGATATCTAATTTTAAAATGCTTTCATTTATAAATGTGACAACTGAGTAGACAGTGAGCAGACATACATGATCAAAAAATTCTTTGTAAGCAACTCCTCAGATCCATTTAGGGGTTCTTTGATTAAACAGAGTGAATCTGAAACTTAACAATGGCAGAAATTAGCATCTTTTGCAGAAACGAAAAAGAATGTGTTATCCTCCTACCATCAGGCTAAAATACTGTTTTTTACAACATAATCTAGGCACCAGTTCTTCCACCTGAAGTCCTGCACAAGTTGGTCTTTGGGAACAGTAGAAAAAAACATGGTTGAATTTTACTTTAGGACTGAATTATAAATGTCTTCATGGTCTCACTATGTTAGGATATTTGAAAGCAACCAGGAATAATAAGCGCTGAAGCCACAAATAGAGCCGATTTTTCTGGTGGTCAGTATGCACTGAGCCTGGGTCAGAGAGTTAGGCAGCGGTGCTTTCGTCAGCATCCTCTCCGAGGCTTCTAAGCTCGGACTAGAATTGCTGGTCTTCACTAAACCACGGCAGGCGGAGAGCCGGGTCACTACTTGGCTAGATTTAATTTCGCCTTCAACATGAGAAATCAGTGTGTCATGTTTCTACACAAAAGGGAAAAGCATTTAAATATTGTATCTATGTGAAGGCCAATTATGTTATCTCATTCTTATGCATTCCTGCTATAAAATATTTGAGGGCAACACTCAGGCATATCATTGGTTCTATTTTTCTTCTCTCATTTTCCAAATTACAAGATTTTTAGTAAAGCCAATCTTTCAGGATTTTGTAGAAATTTCTTTCTTTCTTTCTTTTCTTTCTTTCATTTTTGTTGTTGTTCATCCCTTGTTTGTAATTTCTGCCTACTTAGTCACACTTTACTTCATTTAAAATCCTAAATTTTACCTGGCACTCTGGGAGGCCAAGGCGGGCGGATTGCCTGAGCTCAGGACTTCGAGACCAGCCTGGGCAACACGGTGAAGTCCCGTCTTCACTAAAATACAAAAGAAATTAGCCGGGCGTGGCGGCATGCACCTGTAATCCCAGCTACTTGGGAGGCTGAGATGGAAGAACTGCTTGAACCTGGGAGGCGGAGGTTGCAGTGAGCCCAGATTGTGCCACTGCACTCCAGCTTGGGTGACAGAGCAAGACTCTGTCTCTACAAAAAAAAAAAACAAAAAAACAAAAAAAACTAATAATACTAAATAAATTTTCAATGTTTAATGATACATCATAATTGCACATATTTATGGGAGTACATGTGATATTTTGATACACACATACAATGTTTAATGATCACAAGAGGGTTATTGGGATATTCATCACCTCAAGCATTTATTGTTTCATTGTGTTAGGAACACTCCAACTTCACTCTTCTAGTTACTTTGAAATACGCAATAAATTATTGTTACCTGTGGTTACCTTATTGTGATAATGAACACTAGATTTTATTACTTTCATCTAATCGTATTTGTACTCATTAACCAACCCCTCTTAATACTTGTTTCTTCACTACCCTTCCCAGTTTATTATAATCATTGTTCTCCTATCTCTGTAAGATCAGTTTTTTTAGCTCCCACATATGAGTGAAAACAGGAGATACTGGTCTTTCTGTGTGTAGCTCATTTCACTTAACGTGGCGTCTTCCAGTTCCGTCCATGTGCTCAGCAGCACTAGTCATCAGAGAAATACAAATCAAAATTACGATGAGCTGTTATCTTGTTATCTCACCCCAATTAAAATGGTTTTATCAAAAATAAAACACAGGCAACAATGAATTTTGATGAGAATGAGGAGAAAGGGGCACTTGCACACTGTTAGTAGAGATGTAAACCAGTAAAACCATGGAGGTCCCTCAAAAAACTCAACATTGAAGTTATTTTATTATGTATCATCTACTCCAATTACATATAGCAAGCTTTTTGTTTTTCTAATTTTTAAAGTATTATGTTACATTAGTTAAGATATTGAACAATTTGATTTTGTTCTTTAAAAGCTTATTACTGAGGCCAGGCATGGTGGCTCACACCTATAATCCCAGCACTTTAGGAGGCCAAGGAAGGAGGATCTCTTGCGTTCAGGAGTTTGAGACCAGCCTGGGCAACATAGGGAGACTCTGTCTCTACAAAAGAATGAGAATTAGCTGGGCAAGGTGGTGTGCGTCTGTAGTCCTAGCTACTTGGGAAGCTGAGCAGGAGGATTGCTTGAGCCTAGGAGGTCAAGGCTGCAGTGAACTATGATCATGCTATTGCACTCCAGCCTGGGGATGACAGGACAAGACCCTGTCATTAAAAATAAATAAGTAAATAAATACATAAATAAATACATCGCTTACTGCTAAATCCAACACTAGGACTGAGTTGTGCAAAAGTTGACTCAGATTCAGATTCTCCAAATACATCCAAATCTGTTTCTATGAAACAATGTTATAGGTTAAGTCATGGAACAACTTAAGAATTTCAACTCAGAAACATTAACAAAAAATCTGGCCTACCTCACAACCAATAACGAAAACACAGGTTGTTACGATCCTTTCGCTACCAAACTCTGTCATACGAATGTTGCATTGATTTTCCACTCTTCTAATTGCCACTAAAGGAAGATTATATTCCAGTATTGTGAAATTTTGAAAAATTAAGCAGTTCTCTGGGAAGAAGAGAGGGGGTGGAAAGCAGGTTGTTAGCAGTAAATTTATATTGCAGGTTCATTCTAAGAAATGAGGCAATTACGCTCTTCTGTTTGATTTTGGTGGCAAAGGGGGAATGGTTATCAATGGAAGTTGGCAACTAGTGTTTGTCTTAGAATTGGAATAGACTCCTTTAATCAGTTCTTTGATCTTCCAACTCACTTTGCTGATTATCTCCACTTTGTTCCTACTTTTCCACTGCAACTCAGAATCTAAGGTATTTTAATGTTTACCCATTTTTGTCTTTACATCTAACGTTTCTTAAAATTTTAATTTGTCATACCCACATGTGTTTCCTCCTTACCCATTTGTATATTACTTCTTTTTTTAAATAATAATAGGAAAAATATTGTTCAAGAAGAATCGTTATAATGAAAATTCATTACGATTTTATTTATTATTGTTGTTATTATTATTATTTTGAGACGGAGTCTCACTTTGTCACCCAGGCTGGAGTGCAGTGGCACGATCTCACTTCACTGCAACCTCCATCTCTGGAGTTCAAGCAATTCTCCTGCCTCAGCCTCCCGGGTACCTGGGACTACAGGTGCCCACCACCACTTATGGCTAATTTTTGTATCTTTGGTAGAGACAGGGTTTCGCCATGTTGGCCAGGCTGGTCTCGAACTCCTGACCTCAAATGATCCTCCCACTCGGCCTCCCAAAGTGCTGAGATTACAGGCATAAGCCACCTCACCCGGCCTCATTAAGATTTTAAAACATTATCAAATTTATATAAGATTTCCAAATTCCCCAATCCCTAGTTTCATGTTGTTTTGCTTTTCTACACATTATGGGAAACGTTTAAAATATAATCACTTCATTCATGGACTCAATTAATTACCGAATTTGCCATCCACACTGCATTTATTGTGTACTACTGAAAATTATGTTTTAGGGGATAATCGACAACAACTAAAATAAAAACAAACAAAATTCACTTTGCACTACCAGGGAGTAAAATATTACAGTAGGGAAGTAGAGCCCGAATTAAACAGGAAAATACTAGGCAATACTCCAACTTCACGATAAATCCAACCTAGACGTCTGAGCTTACATAAAAGACCAAAACAACAGTTATAATTTACCAGGGATAGTTCGACAGGACAACAGTTAACGTCACCGAAGTTGTAAAAAGACAATGTATGGCATCTCTTTAATTAGAGTTTAAATCTGCTCATCTTGATGCAGTAATAAACTGAGAAATGCCAGGTTATATGCTCTTTTGGAAGACAGCAATTCTATATAACACATGTGGCCGTTTCCAGTTCAACCCCTGATTCCTGGCTCCTGCTTCTGAAACACAATGTTTCATTTTAATGAAAAATACATTACTGTGGTAAGATAGGTCATCAGCTGTTAAGTGTAATGCAATTTCTGTAACAAAATTAATTTTACAGCTTGCATAAAAGACTTTACACAGGTTAAATACTGTTAATTACTAGCTAAATTTTGTTCCTTAGAATGCATAAATGAAGCACCTCCACCCTCTATAAAAATAATATCTATAGTACAAAATGTCCATAGTATTCTTTATGATTTCCATTTTTTATATCATGCTAAAATGCCAGTCATAGCCAACTGTGAGTTAATATGGCCTTTCATTGGTCACTGAAACAGAGGATATATTTGCTGGTGTCTTAAGACCAAAACAGTTGTGCTGGTGAAAGGCCAGTGCAATTTTCTTCTGGGTTACTTATTTAGAGATAGCAATTCAGACCAAAAAAACTCTGATACATAGTTATAGATTTACATAACCTAAGTTAACCATCCAGCAAATGGATGCAGTTGATCTCAAAGGGAGGCGCAGCAGAGTAAAGGACATTCAAACCCCATCTATAACCAACATTGGAAAAACCTTTCAATGTGGGTAAAATTACAGTCACATAAAAGGACAACAGATTATCGGTCAAATGTACATGCGAGCATTAATGCAATAACCTTTTTGCTCTGTGAAAAGTTTTCGTTGAGCTATTTGCTAAAATAATATTTTAAGTAATAAAGAATTTGGAATTAGTACAGAATATGGAATTGGACAGCTCTGAATTTGAACCCAAACTTTTTCATCAATTAATTAGTTACTTAGAGCCAGGAAAAGTTACTGTATCTTCCTGATCCTGTTTTATTATCTGCTCTGTAAGTAAGTACAAGACAATTGCCTCACAGTGTTATTGCCATGCTTGAATATAATGATGGATAAAAATTTCTTGGCACTAAGGCGGCCTTTATAGATGTTCCTTTTCCTTCTGTTTTGCTGTTTCTATTGACTCATGGGAGCCGTTAAGGAAGAGATGTGATCAGATTTTAGATGCTCGTTTGTTTGTCTACGTTACTGGGATACTGTAGCGAATCGCTGATTTGAATGCGATACCTGGTTTAAAAAGGCACTACACGGTGTAAAATGTTACATTTAATTCAATCTAAGAAATTTTCAGTTAGTTTTGCAAATAGCACATCTATGCTTTTTGATACTTGTTATATGGAAAACAGGAACACTAGCAAAAAAAAAAAAAATAGGAAAAGTCTTCAGGGGAACATTTTTTAAAATATCCCTCATTTAACTCCAGACGGGAGGCAAAGACAGAGGAACAGCGTATAGGAACTCCTAGATGTGGAATGATGTCAGAGATTCTCCACTCTGCATTTGGTCACATTCAGGCTGTAGATATCACCAGTGTACCTTGCTTTCCTGGTAATAAGGACATAATCTTTCTTCCTCCCCTGGCCACTCTCAGCCTTGGAAGTTACTGGCTAGTGGATAGTAGATACTGGATGAGCCATCACAAGGTGGCCCTGGCACAGAAAGCCTGGGTGACACGGCTCCACACAGCACAATTCAGACGGGCTGTGGGAAAGATCATGTGGGGAAGCAATGTCGTTTCAACAAAGAACTCAGCAGGATAAATACGACCAAGCTCATGTCTCACAAATGATCACTTGTGTCTGAATGTCTTCCATTTCTGTTCGTATTCATGCCTAATGGGTTAAGTCTCATCCCCAAGTATGTTTCTAGTGAATATGAAAGACCCTATTGTCACATATTTCTTTCTTTATATGCAACTACCATCATTTCATTAACTTTTGCTTAAAGGAACATCTTTCAAAAATAATCTGACACGTTACTTTACCATTTTTTGATCAATTTATTTTGTGTCTTCTTTACATATATTGTGAAGGGCCATATCTGAAAGAGAACTTTTTCATTAAAAAACTAGCATATGTGGGCTATCTGCGTTTATATTCATTTTATTGACTATTTTACTATGAACAGTCTTATATTTTACTTTATACTAATTCCTCCAGATTAATGACAAGTATTTAACCTAACACATTGATACATCTCACTTAATATTAGTTTAACTTCATTTAATTCCTTCCTTTTTACTCATCATCTTTTTCCTCATGAGAAATTAAGGAAGAAGATATGTTTGGCACCTCTGTCCATCTCTTTGCCCATTTCATACTCCTCTAAGAAGGCAAGAAATGCTAATCTGATTACACATTACCAATTAATTGGGCCACATTTACTTGTGGGCCATCTGGCTGAATATTTTTAAATCATGAACAAACCATGGTGCTCTTCTTCTCTCTTGCCCCTGCCTTAACGAAGTGAGGCATTTTCCTTGACTTATTTCCTTCTCATTGCAGCAGAGTTGAAATGTGAGATGGGGTGTAGCTTCTCCTAACCCCTGGCGTATCATCTGATGGAACTGAAGAGTGAGAAATGACCTCCACGGACCTGGAGCCTCAGCTTCATGTCTCCACCGAGATGCCACATTGGAGGCAAGCTCAACGCAATGCCTTTATTAGAAACGTTTTTAAAAGGGAACCCGTATTCACGTTTGTCAGGACACTGCTTATCTCTCTAGTTGAACCCGTATAACTTACTTTATAAGATGGTAAGATACAAAGACTCTTAATCTTCTATCTACCAGGACTCTTGACATAAATTGAAAGCTCACTTATAACAGCTCTAGCATCCCAAGTGCCTTGGACTACACTCCAATTTAACTTATTGTTCAGTTTTTATATAACTGTCTTCCTTATATTGTGCTTAATTTTCTTATTAATTTAATATTTTCAGAAGAATACTCATTCTGAGAAGTTCACAAATCAGTTAGGCTTAAGGTTTTAAATAAATGTTTTAAAAATATTAAAAGCACACGTATGAAACAATGATACTAGACTTAATTATGGAGAGCAGCCTCCCCTACAAATTTCAGCCACAACACAAGAGCAGTCAAGAGCAGTAAGCAGATCAGTCCACTCACCTTCCTTCCAACATTTCAAGTGACTGGGGAAAGAATAGGGACAAAATAAGATAAAACAAAATAAAGGTTTCTTGTGGAACACTGAAAAATTATTATGTGCCAAAGTGTGAGAATGCTTTATATCCATCCCATCGTTTGTCCTGGGAGGTACTTTCTATTATTGATTTCATTTGACAAATGAGGAAACAGAGGTCTGAATAGGTAGAGAAACAATTGTCAACTTTCTACTTCTTAGTATAACTTTACTGCCTCTGAGGCCTGCCTGCATTCCTGCACTGGGGTTTCATGGACATTACTCGAGACCACTGGCCCTATGTCTGTCATCTTTTATGTTTCATTTATAAACACCCTCAGCTCTTGATCTGTGAGGGTCTTAATAAATATAGTTGTATTAAATTGTTGCGCTTTAAAGAATAATATATGATATTAAGAAATAGTATTTCTGATAACAGCTTAAGCCATAATATGAAGTGTGCTGATACAAGAGGAGTTTGTAGGTCTTAAAAAAACAAAACAAAAAAACTAAGCTCTAATTTAGTACAAGTTTCTGACCTTCCTGCTAAAATTTATCTAGGAGTATATATAAAGAAAAGGCCTTACTGAATAAACTGGTAAATGCATCTCTCAAGTTTTATTTTATATTCAACATAATATGAAGTAAAAATAAAAATAAAATACAACTAAGAAATATAGCATTGGCTACTTTTTGAAACATTTCTCCACAAAATAGGGGGTAAAATATGAAAAAGTTTCAACACAATGTTTTGAATCTCTATTTCTTTATAACCTAAAGGAAATAAGAATTTGATATGCCTCAAGGAAAAAAAATCCAACGAAATTTTTTTTGCGGGGGAAAGAAAGTCTACTCTCCAGCCTCAGAGATTAGATTTAAAAGCCAAAGAAAACTTTGTTAGATTATAGTGTGACAGAGCAAACCAATCTTTAAATCTACCAAGACAAACCACTGACTTACAACGTATGAAAAGATGTGGCATGACATGGATTTGAGAATATATACTGTAGAACAGCTATTAACAAGCTTTTCTTGGTACTGAAGTGTGTTCCACAAAACACTTTTTACTCTTACATAAAGAAGAGAGTGGACCAAAGTAAATTAAACTACCAGAAACAGGTGTTAGCTTGACATTAAGAACCCACAAATCAACATTTGTTTCCATTCCTGAAAATCAGCTTTCAATTAATAATAATATTATAATCATTAAAAAATATATATTTTAAAAGCATCTGTTTACTTTCCTTAACTTGTAAATCACTGCTGGTGTTTTCCAACTCTCTTAGTGAATTTACATGACAATATCATTCCTTAATTTTTCTATGACCTGAAAAAGTCCGATTAGAAAATGAGCAAATTCTCACAATGCTGATAGAAATCAAAGTAAAAGCTTGTATTTAAGAACATCAGTCTCTACTAAAACGAGAAATACCTACAAATACGAATATATCCAAAATGTCGCAAAGCACATAAACCAGGTTGAAATAAAAATTTGAACGGGCAATTATGTAACATAAAGGCAGATAACCCAACCAGTTCATACATTTTATACTCAGGATAGGATATTATAAATTAGATAGTTACTGATGAAATAATAGCTTTTATAGTTAACTCTGTAGTAATTAAGTAGGATGGCAAGGCAGCAAAGAGGTCAAATTAATTTCTGAGTTCTTCCATTTATCTTTAGAAATGATGGGGAAAATTCTAACTCCAGAAGTGTTTTATGGGAATCTAAAGAACAGTTTTGACAAAGAGGAGGTCTTAAGAAAGCATTTATGATTAAGCAACCTGACATAAAGAGTAACTGCAAATTATTAGAACCAGTTGATATTTATCTAAATGGATAAATCATTCATCTGAATAATTATCAACCCAGACAAACTATAGGCCTTGAAATTGCAATTATGAAAGAGAACCAATCAAATGTTAAGACCAAATTTAAAATTTTAGCAATGGTAGAAATTATGAATCATAAAATGCTACCTTTGACTCAAGAAATGCAACCCTTGGTTAGACAGCATATTAAAAACTAGATGGCTAATGAGGTATTTCTATGGTTTCTCTTTATACTTGTTTTTGTGACATTAAGACTCTCAAAGAATCACAAATTCTAATAAAGCAATAGGCCTCTTCTCTCTGAGTTTATCTTAGACCTTCCCTTACCTAACACGTCCGAACGTGTTCTTTGTTCTTGAACAAGATTTCACCATTAAAACTCACACAGAAAGAACTTGTCAAGACTTTACTAAATAAAGTTTAGGATGTTTCTAATTTTCATTAAAAAATAGTGTATGTATTTTTAATGAGATTACATAATTTCTAAGTCAGTTATTTAAGACCCACCAAATTACAATAATTTATTTCTTTCAGGAAAAAAAAAAAAAAAAACTAGCCATCAGCCTGCTGTCCGGCTTCATCAGCTCTAGACGCAAACAGGAAACTAAGGCAATATTCCATTGAGAGCTGATGGTGGTTTATACCAAGTAGTGTCTCTGCAAATTACCTCAACAGGCATTCAGTTTAAAAGTAGACTTGCAGGATTTCCT